>NW_026973907.1:341999-683999 GCF_034640455.1 Diachasmimorpha longicaudata | reverse complement strand
AACGAAGTTATCTCGAGAACCGTTGGTCGCACATCTAAAATTTCTGTTCCATCCGCTTCAGCTCGTCGAAATACCCCCCGAAGGCAATTTTCAAACGGCTGCATTCAGTTGTCGGGGAAATAATTGCAGTCTTATCCGTTTTAGTGAAAATCGTGCGTTTCAGCAGCTGAAAAACACTTTTTTGAAGAAAAATTTTTTGAAATCTTGCATTTTGACGCTTTACGACACCGTAGATGGCTGCATGGCATCATTTTGTAGTACCGCACGCATTTTTTATAGCGATCTGACGCCGTTTTTTGATTCACATCTTTCGCCCTATGGTCGACGTTCTCTGAAGAACCGTTGATCGCACCTGAAAAATTCCTGTTGCATCGGCTTCAGTAGGACGAAATACACCTAGTACGATGTTTAGCAACGGCTGTGAACTGTTGCGGGTGAGTTACAGCCAACTTTATCTTTTACTATGAAAAATTTTCTGATATGAACGAAGTTATCTCGAGAACCGTTGATCGCACCTGGAAAATTCCGGTGCCATCGGCTTCAGCTCGTCGAAATACACCTAGTAAAGAAGTTTGAAGCAGCTGTGAAACGGTGCGGGTGAGTTACAGCCAACTTTATCTTTTGTTATGAAAAATTTTCTGATATGAACGAAGTTATCTCGAGAACCGTTGATCGCACCTGGAAAATTCCGGTGCCATCGGCTTCAGCTCGTCGAAATACACCTAGTAAAGAAGTTTGAAGCAGCTGTGAACTGTTGCGGGTGAGTTATATGCAAGTTTAGCAATTACTATGAAAAATTTTCTGATATGAACGAAGTTATCTCGAGAACCGTTGGTCGCACATCTAAAATTTCTGTTCCATCCGCTTCAGCTCGTCGAAATACCCCCCGAAGGCAATTTTCAACCGGCTGCATTCAGTTGTCAGGGAAATAATTGCAGTCTTATCCGTTTTAGTGAAAATCGTGCGTTTCAGCAGCTGAAAAACACTTTTTTGAAGAAAAATTTTTTGAAATCTTGCATTTTGACGCTTTACGACACCGTCGATGGCTGCATGGCATCATTTTGTAGCACCGCACGCATTTTTTATACCGATCTGACGCCGTTTTTTGATTCACGTCTTTCGCCCTATGGTCGACGTTCTCTGAAGAACCGTTGATCGCACCTGAAAAATTCCTGTTTCATCGGCTTCAGTAGGACGAAATACACCTAGTACGATGTTTAGCAACGGCTGTGAACTGTTGCGGGTGAGTTACAGCCAACTTTATCTTTTACTATGAAAAATTTTCTGATATGAACGAAGTTATCTCGAGAACCGTTGATCGCACCTGGAAAATTCCGGTGCCATCGGCTTCAGCTCGTCGAAATACCCCTAGTAAAGAAGTTTGAAGCAGCTTTGAACTGTTGCGGGTGAGTTATATCCAAGTTTAGCAATTACTATGAAAAATTTTCTGATATGAACGAAGTTATCTCGAGAACCGTTGGTCGCACATCTAAAATTTCTGTTCCATCCGCTTCAGCTCGTCGAAATACCCCCCGAAGGCAATTTTCAAACGGCTGCATTCAGTTGTCGGGGAAATAATTGCAGTCTTATCCGTTTTAGTGAAAATCGTGCGTTTCAGCAGCTGAAAAACACTTTTTTGAAGAAAAATTTTTTGAAATCTTGCATTTTGACGCTTTACGACACCGTAGATGGCTGCATGGCATCATTTTGTAGTACCGCACGCATTTTTTATACCGATCTGACGCCGTTTTTTGATTCACGTCTTTCGCCCTATGGTCGACGTTCTCTGAAGAACCGTTGATCGCACCTGAAAAATTCCTGTTTCATCGGCTTCAGTAGGACGAAATACACCTAGTACGATGTTTAGCAACGGCTGTGAACTGTTGCGGGTGAGTTACAGCCAACTTTATCTTTTACTATGAAAAATTTTCTGATATGAACGAAGTTATCTCGAGAACCGTTGATCGCACCTGGAAAATTCCGGTGCCATCGGCTTCAGCTCGTCGAAATACCCCTAGTAAAGAAGTTTGAAGCAGCTTTGAACTGTTGCGGGTGAGTTATATCCAAGTTTAGCAATTACTATGAAAAATTTTCTGATATGAACGAAGTTATCTCGAGAACCGTTGGTCGCACATCTAAAATTTCTGTTCCATCCGCTTCAGCTCGTCGAAATACCCCCCGAAGGCAATTTTCAAACGGCTGCATTCAGTTGTCGGGGAAATAATTGCAGTCTTATCCGTTTTAGTGAAAATCGTGCGTTTCAGCAGCTGAAAAACACTTTTTTGAAGAAAAATTTTTTGAAATCTTGCATTTTGACGCTTTACGACACCGTAGATGGCTGCATGGCATCATTTTGTAGTACCGCACGCATTTTTTATAGCGATCTGACGCCGTTTTTTGATTCACATCTTTCGCCCTATGGTCGACGTTCTCTGAAGAACCGTTGATCGCACCTGAAAAATTCCTGTTGCATCGGCTTCAGTAGGACGAAATACACCTAGTACGATGTTTAGCAACGGCTGTGAACTGTTGCGGGTGAGTTACAGCCAACTTTATCTTTTACTATGAAAAATTTTCTGATATGAACGAAGTTATCTCGAGAACCGTTGATCGCACCTGGAAAATTCCGGTGCCATCGGCTTCAGCTCGTCGAAATACACCTAGTAAAGAAGTTTGAAGCAGCTGTGAAACGGTGCGGGTGAGTTACAGCCAACTTTATCTTTTGCTATGAAAAATTTTCTGATATGAACGAAGTTATCTCGAGAACCGTTGATCGCACCTGGAAAATTCCGGTGCCATCGGCTTCAGCTCGTCGAAATACCCCTAGTAGAGAAGTTTGAAGCAGCTGTGAACTGTTGCGGGTGAGTTATATCCAAGTTTAGCAATTACTATGAAAAATTTTCTGATATGAACGAAGTTATCTCGAGAACCGTTGGTCGCACATCTAAAATTTCTGTTCCATCCGCTTCAGCTCGTCGAAATACCCCCCGAAGGCAATTTTCAAACGGCTGCATTCAGTTGTCGGGGAAATAATTGCAGTCTTATCCGTTTTAGTGAAAATCGTGCGTTTCAGCAGCTGAAAAACACTTTTTTGAAGAAAAATTTTTTGAAATCTTGCATTTTGACGCTTTACGACACCGTAGATGGCTGCATGGCAACATTTTGTAGTACCGCACGCATTTTTTATACCGATCTGACGCCGTTTTTTGATTCACGTCTTTCGCCCTATGGTCGACGTTCTCTGAAGAACCGTTGATCGCACCTGAAAAATTCCTGTTTCATCGGCTTCAGTAGGACGAAATACACCTAGTACGATGTTTAGCAACGGCTGTGAACTGTTGCGGGTGAGTTACAGCCAACTTTATCTTTTACTATGAAAAATTTTCTGATATGAACGAAGTTATCTCGAGAACCGTTGATCGCACCTGGAAAATTCCGGTGCCATGGGCTTCAGCTCGTCGAAATACCCCTAGTAAAGAAGTTTGAAGCAGCTGTGAACTGTTGCGGGTGAGTTACAGCCAACTTTATCTTTTACTATGAAAAATTTTCTGATATGAACGAAGTTATCTCGAGAACCGTTGATCGCACCTGGAAAATTCCGGTGCCATCGGCTTCAGCTCGTCGAAATACCCCTAGTAGAGAAGTTTGAAGCAGCTGTGAACTGTTGCGGGTGAGTTATATCCAAGTTTAGCAATTACTATGAAAAATTTTCTGATATGAACGAAGTTATCTCGAGAACCGTTGGTCGCACATCTAAAATTTCTGTTCCATCCGCTTCAGCTCGTCGAAATACCCCCCGAAGGCAATTTTCAAACGGCTGCATTCAGTTGTCGGGGAAATAATTGCAGTCTTATCCGTTTTAGTGAAAATCGTGCGTTTCAGCAGCTGAAAAACACTTTTTTGAAGAAAAATTTTTTGAAATCTTGCATTTTGACGCTTTACGACACCGTAGATGGCTGCATGGCATCATTTTGTAGTACCGCACGCATTTTTTATAGCGATCTGACGCCGTTTTTTGATTCACATCTTTCGCCCTATGGTCGACGTTCTCTGAAGAACCGTTGATCGCACCTGAAAAATTCCTGTTGCATCGGCTTCAGTAGGACGAAATACACCTAGTACGATGTTTAGCAACGGCTGTGAACTGTTGCGGGTGAGTTACAGCCAACTTTATCTTTTACTATGAAAAATTTTCTGATATGAACGAAGCTATCTCGAGAACCGTTGATCGCACCTGGAAAATGCCGGTGCCATCGGCTTCAGCTCGTCGAAATACATCGAGCAAAGACGTTTCAAACAGCTGTGAACTGTTGCGGGTGTGTTATATCCAAGTTTAGCTATTACTAAGAAAAATTTTCTGATATGAACGAAGCTATCTCGAGAACCGTTGATCGCACCTGGAAAATTCCGGTGCCATCGGCTTCAGCTCGTCGGAATACACCTAGTAAAGAAGTTTAAAACAGCTGTGAACTGTTGCGGGTGAGTTATATCCAAGTTTAGCTATTACTAAGAAAAATTTTGTCATATGAACGAAGCTATCTCGAGAACCGTTGATCGCACCTGGAAAATTCCGGTGCCATCGGCTTCAGCTCGTCAAAATACATCGAGCAAAGACGTTTCAAACAGCTGTGAACTGTTGTGGGTGCGTTATATCCAAGTTTAGCTATTACTAAGAAAAATTTTCTGATATGAACGAAGCTATCTCGAGAACCGTTGATCGCACCTGGAAAATTCCGGTGCCATCGGCTTCAGCTCGTCGAAATACATCGAGCAATGACGTTTCAAACAGCTGTGAACCGTTGTGGGTGCGTTATATCCAAGTTTAGCTATTACTATGAAAAATTTTCTGATATGAACGAAGCTATCTCGAGAACCGTTGATCGCACCTGGAAAATTCCGGTGCCATCGGCTTCAGCTCGTCGAAATACATCGAGCAAATACGTTTCAAACAGCTGTGAACTGTTGTGGGTGCGTTATATCCAAGTTTAGCTATTACTAAGAAAAATTTTCTGATATGAACGAAGCTATCTCGAGAACCGTTGATCGCACCTGGAAAATTCCGGTGCCATCGGCTTCAGCTCGTCGAAATACATCGAGCAAAGACGTTTCAAACAGCGGTGAACTGTTGTGGGTGCGTTATATCCAAGTTTAGCTAGTACTAAGAAAAATTTTCTGATATGAACGAAGCTATCTCGAGAACCGTTGATCGCACCTGGAAAATTCCGGTGCCATCGGCTTCAGCTCGTCAAAATACACCTAGTAAAGGAGTTTAAAACAGCTGTGAACTGTTGCGGGTGAGTTATATCCAAGATTAGCTATTACTATGAAAAATTTTCTGATATGAACGAAGTTATCTCGAGAACCGTTGATCGCACATCTAAAATTTTTGTTCCATCGGCTTCAGCTCGTCGAAATACCCCCGGAAGGAAATTTTTAAACGGCTGCATTCACTTGTCGGGGAAATAATTGCAGTCTTATCCGTTTTAGTGAAAATCGTGCGTTTCAGCAGCTGAAAAACACGTTTTGATGAAAAATTTGTTGAAATCTTGCATTTTGACGCTGTCCGACACCGTCGATGGCTGCATGGCATCATTTTGTAGTACCGCACGCATTTTTTATACCGATCCGACGCTTTTTTTTGATTCACATCTTTCGCCCTATGGTCGACGTTCTCCGAAGAACCGTTGATCGCACCTGGAAAATTCCGGTGCCATCGGCTTCAGCTCGTCGAAATACACCGAGCAAAGAAATTTGAAACAGCTGTGAACTGTTGCGGGTGAGTTCTATCCAAGTTTAGCTATTACTAAGAAAAATTTTGTGATATGAACGAAGCTATCTCGAGAACCGTTGATCGCACCTGGAAAATTCCGGTGCCATCGGCTTCAGCTCGTCAAAATACACCTAGTAAAGAAGTTTAAAACAGCTGTGAACTGTTGCGGGTGAGTTATATCCAAGTTTAGCTATTACTAAGAAAAATTTTGTCATATGAACGAAGCTATCTCGAGAACCGTTGATCGCACCTGGAAAATTCCGGTGCCATCGGCTTCAGCTCGTCGAAATACATCGAGCAATGACGTTTCAAACAGCTGTGAACCGTTGTGGGTGCGTTATATCCAAGTTTAGCTATTACTATGAAAAATTTTCTGATATGAACGAAGTTATCTCGAGAACCGTTGATCGCACCTGGAAAATTCCGGTGCCATCGGCTTCAGCTCGTCGAAATACACCCAGTAAAGAAGTTTAAAACAGCTGTGAACTGTTGCGGGTGAGTTATATCCAAGATTAGCTATTACTATGAAAAATTTTCTGATATGAACGAAGTTATCTCGAGAACCGTTGATCGCACATCTAAAATTTTTGTTCCATCGGCTTCAGCTCGTCGAAATACCCCCGGTAGGGAATTTTTAAACGGCTGCATTCACTTGTCGAGGAAATAATTGCAGTCTTATCTGTTTTAGTGAAAATTGGGCGTTTCAGGAGCTGAAAAACACGTTTTGACGAAAAATTTGTTGAAATCTTGCATTTTGACGCTGTACGACACCGTCGATGGCTGCATGGCATCATTTTGTAGTACCGCACGCATTTTTTATACCGATCCGACGCTGTTTTTTGATTCACATCTTTCGCCCTATGGTCGACGTTCTCCGAAGAACCGTTGATCGCACTTGGAAAATTCCGGTGCCATCGGCTTCAGCTCGTCGGAATACCCCTAGTAAAGAAGTTTAAAACAGCTGTGAACTGTTGCGGGTGAGTTATATCCAAGATTAGCTATTACTATGAAAAATTTTCTGATATGAACGAAGTTATCTCGAGAACCGTTGATCGCACATCTAAAATTTTTGTTCCGTCGGCTTCAGCTCGTCGAAATACACCTAGTAAAGAAGTTTAAAACAGCTGTGAACTGTTGCGGGTGAGTTATATCCAAGATTAGCTATTACTATGAAAAATTTTCTGATATGAACGAAGTTATCTCGAGAACCGTTGATCGCACATCTAAAATTTTTGTTCCATCGGCTTCAGCTCGTCGAAATACCCCCGGAAGGAAATTTTCAAACGGCTGCATTCACTTGTCGGGGAAATAATTGCAGTCTTATCCGTTTTAGTGAAAATCGTGCGTTTCAGCAGCTGAAAAACACGTTTTGACGAAAAATTTGTTGAAATCTTGCATTTTGACGCTGTACGACACCGTCGATGGCTGCATGGCATCATTTTGTAATACCGCACGCATTTTTTATACCGATCCGACGCTGTTTTTTTATTCACATCTTTCGCCCTATGGTCGACGTTCTCCGAAGAACCGTTGATCGCACCTGGAAAATTCCGGTGCCATCGGCTTCAGCTCGTCGAAATACACCTAGTCAAGAAGTTTGAATTAGCTCTGAACTGTTGCGGGTGAGTTATATCCAAGTTTAGCTATTACTAAGAAAAATTTTGTGATATGAACGAAGCTATCTCGAGAACCGTTGATCGCACCTGGAAAATTCCGGTGCCATCGGCTTCAGCTCGTCGAAATACACCCAGTAAAGAAGTTTAAAACAGCTGTGAACTGTTGCGGGTGAGTTATATCCAAGATTAGCTATTACTATGAAAAATTTTCTGATATGAACGAAGTTATCTCGAGAACCGTTGATCGCACATCTAAAATTTTTGTTCCGTCGGCTTCAGCTCGTCGAAATACACCCAGTAAAGAAGTTTAAAACAGCTGTGAACTGTTGCGGGTGAGTTATATCCAAAATTAGCTATTACTATGAAAAATTTTCTGATATGAACGAAGTTATCTCGAGAACCGTTGATCGCACATCTAAAATTTTTGTTCCATCGGCTTCAGCTCGTCGAAATACCCCCGGAAGGAAATTTTTAAACGGCTGCATTCACTTGTCGGGGAAATAATTGCAGTCTTATCCGTTTTAGTGAAAATCGTGCGTTTCAGCAGCTGAAAAACACGTTTTGACGAAAAATTTGTTGAAATCTTGCATTTTGACGCTGTCCGACACCGTCGATGGCTGCATGGCATCATTTTGTAGTACCGCACGCATTTTTTATACCGATCCGACGCTGTTTTTTGATTCACATCTTTCGCCCTATGGTCGACGTTCTCCGAAGAACCGTTGATCGCACCTGGAAAATTCCGGTGCCATCGGCTTCAGCTCGTCGAAATACACCGAGCAAAGAAATTTGAAACAGCTGTGAACTGTTGCGGGTGAGTTCTATCCAAGTTTAGCTATTACTAAGAAAAATTTTGTGATATGAACGAAGCTATCTCGAGAACCGTTGATCGCACCTGGAAAATTCCGGTGCCATTGGCTTCAGCTCGTCAAAATACACCTAGTAAAGAAGTTTAAAACAGCTGTGAACTGTTGCGGGTGAGTTATATCCAAGTTTAGCTATTACTAAGAAAAATTTTGTCATATGAACGAAGCTATCTCGAGAACCGTTGATCGCACCTGGAAAATTCCGGTGCCATCGGCTTCAGCTCGTCGAAATACATCGAGCAATGACGTTTCAAACAGCTGTGAACCGTTGTGGGTGCGTTATATCCAAGTTTAGCTATTACTATGAAAAATTTTCTGATATGAACGAAGTTATCTCGAGAACCGTTGATCGCACCTGGAAAATTCCGGTGCCATCGGCTTCAGCTCGTCGAAATACACCCAGTAAAGAAGTTTAAAACAGCTGTGAACTGTTGCGGGTGAGTTATATCCAAGATTAGCTATTACTATGAAAAATTTTCTGATATGAACGAAGTTATCTCGAGAATTGTTGATCGCACATCTAAAATTTTTGTTCCATCGGCTTCAGCTCGTCGAAATACCCTCGGTAGGGAATTTTTAAACGGCTGCATTCACTTGTCGGGGAAATAATTGCAGTCTTATCCGTTTTAGTGAAAATTGGGCGTTTCAGCAGCTGAAAAACACGTTTTGACGAAAAATTTGTTGAAATCTTGCATTTTGACGCTGTACGACACCGTCGATGGCTGCATGGCATCATTTTGTAGTACCGCACGCATTTTTTATACCGATCCGACGCTGTTTTTTGATTCACATCTTTCGCCCTATGGTCGACGTTCTCCGAAGAACCGTTGATCGCACTTGGAAAATTCCGGTGCCATCGGCTTCAGCTCGTCGAAATACACCTAGTAAAGAAGTTTAAAACAGCTGTGAACTGTTGCGGGTGAGTTATATCCAAGATTAGCTATTACTATGAAAAATTTTCTGATATGAACGAAGTTATCTCGAGAACCGTTGATCGCACATCTAAAATTTTTGTTCCATCGGCTTCAGCTCGTCGAAATACACCTAGTAACGAAGTTTGAAACAGCTGTGAACTGTTGCGGGTGTGTTATATCCAAGTTTAGCTATTACTAAGAAAAATTTTCTGATATGAACGAAGCTATCTCGAGAACTGTTGATCGCACCTGGAAAATTCCGGTGCCATCGGCTTCAGCTTATCGGAATACCCCTAGTAAAGAAGTTTAAAACAGCTGTGAACTGTTGCGGGTGAGTTATATCCAAGATTAGCTATTACTATGAAAAATTTTCTGATATGAACGAAGTTATCTCGAGAACCGTTGATCGCACATCTAAAATTTTTGTTCCATCGGCTTCAGCTCGTCGAAATACACCTAGTAAAGAAAGTTTAAAACAGCTGTGAACTGTTGCGGGTGAGTTATATCCAAGATTAGCTATTACTATGAAAAATTTTCTGATATGAACGAAGTTATCTCGAGAACCGTTGATCGCACATCTAAAATTTTTGTTCCATCGGCTTCAGCTCGTCGAAATACCCCCGGAAGGAAATTTTCAAACGGCTGCATTCACTTGTCGGGGAAATAATTGCAGTCTTATCCGTTTTAGTGAAAATCGTGCGTTTCAGCAGCTGAAAAACACGTTTTGACGAAAAATTTGTTGAAATCTTGCATTTTGACGCTGTACGACACCGTCGATGGCTGCATGGCATCATTTTGTAGTACCGCACGCATTTTTTATACCGATCCGACGCTGTTTTTTTATTCACATCTTTCGCCCTATGGTCGACGTTCTCCGAAGAACCGTTGATCGCACCTGGAAAATTCCGGTGCCATCGGCTTCAGCTCGTCGAAATACACCTAGTAAAGAAGTTTGAAACAGCTGTGAACTGTTGCGGGTGAGTTATATCCAAGTTTAGCTATTACTAAGAAAAATTTTGTGATATGAACGAAGCTATCTCGAGAACCGTTGATCGCACCTGGAAAATTCCGGTGCCATCGGCTTCAGCTCGTGGAAATACATCGAGCAAAGACGTTTCAAACAGCTGTGAACTGTTGTGGGTGCGTTATATCCAAGTTTAGCTATTACTAAGAAAAATTTTCTGATATGAACGAAGCTATCTCGAGAACCGTTGATCGCACCTGGAAAATTCCGGTGCCATCGGCTTCAGCTCGTCGAAATACACCCAGTAAAGAAGTTTAAAACAGCTGTGAACTGTTGCGGGTGAGTTATATCCAAAATTAGCTATTACTATGAAAAATTTTCTGATATGAACGAAGTTATCTCGAGAACCGTTGATCGCACATCTAAAATTTTTGTTCCATCGGCTTCAGCTCGTCGAAATACCCCCGGAAGGAAATTTTTAAACGGCTGCATTCACTTGTCGGGGAAATAATTGCAGTCTTATCCGTTTTAGTGAAAATCGTGCGTTTCAGCAGCTGAAAAACACGTTTTGACGAAAAATTTGTTGAAATCTTGCATTTTGACGCTGTCCGACACCGTCGATGGCTGCATGGCATCATTTTGTAGTACCGCACGCATTTTTTATACCGATCCGACGCTGTTTTTTGATTCACATCTTTCGCCCTATGGTCGACGTTCTCCGAAGAACCGTTGATCGCACCTGGAAAATTCCGGTGCCATCGGCTTCAGCTCGTCGAAATACACCGAGCAAAGAAATTTGAAACAGCTGTGAACCGTTGTGGGTGCGTTATATCCAAGTTTAGCTATTACTATGAAAAATTTTCTGATATGAACGAAGTTATCTCGAGAACCGTTTATCGCACCTGGAAAATTCCGGTGCCATCGGCTTCAGCTCGTCGAAATACACCCAGTAAAGAAGTTTAAAACAGCTGTGAACTGTTGCGGGTGAGTTATATCCAAGATTAGCTATTACTATGAAAAATTTTCTGATATGAACGAAGTTATCTCGAGAACCGTTGATCGCACATCTAAAATTTTTGTTCCATCGGCTTCAGCTCGTCGAAATACCCCCGGTAGGAAATTTTTAAACGGCTGCATTCACTTGTCGGGGAAATAATTGCAGTCTTATCCGTTTTAGTGAAAATCGGGCGTTTCAGCAGCTGAAAAACACGTTTTAACGAAAAATTTGTTGAAATCTTGCATTTTGACGCTGTACGACACCGTCGATGGCTGCATGGCATCATTTTGTAGTACCGCACGCATTTTTTATACCGATCCGACGCTGTTTTTTGATTCACATCTTTCGCCCTATGGTCGACGTTCTCCGAAGAACCGTTGATCGCACTTGGAAAATTCCGGTGCCATCGGCTTCAGCTCGTCGAAATACACCTAGTAAAGAAGTTTAAAACAGCTGTGAACTGTTGCGGGTGAGTTATATCCAAGATTAGCTATTACTATGAAAAATTTTCTGATATGAACGAAGTTATCTCGAGAACCGTTGATCGCACCTGGAAAATTCCGGTGCCATCGGCTTCAGCTCGTCGAAATACACCTAGTAAAGAAGTTTGAAGCAGCTGTGAAACGGTGCGGGTGAGTTACAGCCAACTTTATCTTTTGCTATGAAAAATTTTCTGATATGAACGAAGTTATCTCGAGAACCGTTGATCGCACCTGGAAAATTCCGGTGCCATCGGCTTCAGCTCATCGAAATACCCCTAGTAGAGAAGTTTGAAGCAGCTGTGAACTGTTGCGGGTGAGTTATATCCAAGTTTAGCAATTACTATGAAAAATTTTCTGATATGAACGAAGTTATCTCGAGAACCGTTGGTCGCACATCTAAAATTTCTGTTCCATCCGCTTCAGCTCGTCGAAATACCCCCCGAAGGCAATTTTCAAACGGCTGCATTCAGTTGTCGGGGAAATAATTGCAGTCTTATCCGTTTTAGTGAAAATCGTGCGTTTCAGCAGCTGAAAAACACTTTTTTGAAGAAAAATTTTTTGAAATCTTGCATTTTGACGCTTTACGACACCGTAGATGGCTGCATGGCAACATTTTGTAGTACCGCACGCATTTTTTATACCGATCTGACGCCGTTTTTTGATTCACGTCTTTCGCCCTATGGTCGACGTTCTCTGAAGAACCGTTGATCGCACCTGAAAAATTCCTGTTTCATCGGCTTCAGTAGGACGAAATACACCTAGTACGATGTTTAGCAACGGCTGTGAACTGTTGCGGGTGAGTTACAGCCAACTTTATCTTTTACTATGAACAATTTTCTGATATGAACGAAGTTATCTCGAGAACCGTTGATCGCACCTGGAAAATTCCGGTGCCATGGGCTTCAGCTCGTCGAAATACCCCTAGTAAAGAAGTTTGAAGCAGCTGTGAACTGTTGCGGGTGAGTTACAGCCAACTTTATCTTTTACTATGAAAAATTTTCTGATATGAACGAAGTTATCTCGAGAACCGTTGATCGCACCTGGAAAATTCCGGTGCCATCGGCTTCAGCTCGTCGAAATACCCCTAGTAGAGAAGTTTGAAGCAGCTGTGAACTGTTGCGGGTGAGTTATATCCAAGTTTAGCAATTACTATGAAAAATTTTCTGATATGAACGAAGTTATCTCGAGAACCGTTGGTCGCACATCTAAAATTTCTGTTCCATCCGCTTCAGCTCGTCGAAATACCCCCCGAAGGCAATTTTCAAACGGCTGCATTCAGTTGTCGGGGAAATAATTGCAGTCTTATCCGTTTTAGTGAAAATCGTGCGTTTCAGCAGCTGAAAAACACTTTTTTGAAGAAAAATTTTTTGAAATCTTGCATTTTGACGCTTTACGACACCGTAGATGGCTGCATGGCATCATTTTGTAGTACCGCACGCATTTTTTATAGCGATCTGACGCCGTTTTTTGATTCACATCTTTCGCCCTATGGTCGACGTTCTCTGAAGAACCGTTGATCGCACCTGAAAAATTCCTGTTGCATCGGCTTCAGTAGGACGAAATACACCTAGTACGATGTTTAGCAACGGCTGTGAACTGTTGCGGGTGAGTTACAGCCAACTTTATCTTTTACTATGAAAAATTTTCTGATATGAACGAAGCTATCTCGAGAACCGTTGATCGCACCTGGAAAATTCCGGTGCCATCGGCTTCAGCTCGTCGAAATACATCGAGCAAAGACGTTTCAAACAGCTGTGAACTGTTGCGGGTGTGTTATATCCAAGTTTAGCTATTACTAAGAAAAATTTTCTGATATGAACGAAGCTATCTCGAGAACCGTTGATCGCACCTGGAAAATTCCGGTGCCATCGGCTTCAGCTCGTCGGAATACACCTAGTAAAGAAGTTTAAAACAGCTGTGAACTGTTGCGGGTGAGTTATATCCAAGTTTAGCTATTACTAAGAAAAATTTTGTCATATGAACGAAGCTATCTCGAGAACCGTTGATCGCACCTGGAAAATTCCGGTGCCATCGGCTTCAGCTCGTCGAAATACATCGAGCAAAGACGTTTCAAACAGCTGTGAACTGTTGCGGGTGTGTTATATCCAAGTTTAGCTATTACTAAGAAAAATTTTCTGATATGAACGAAGCTATCTCGAGAACCGTTGATCGCACCTGGAAAATTCCGGTGCCATCGGCTTCAGCTCGTCGGAATACACCTAGTAAAGAAGTTTAAAACAGCTGTGAACTGTTGCGGGTGAGTTATATCCAAGATTAGCTATTACTATGAAAAATTTTCTGATATGAACGAAGTTATCTCGAGAACCGTTGATCGCACATCTAAAATTTTTGTTCCATCGGCTTCAGCTCGTCGAAATACACCTAGTAACGACGTTTGAAACAGCTGTGAACTGTTGCGGGTGTGTTATATCCAAGATTAGCTATTACTATGAAAAATTTTCTGATATGAACGAAGCTATCTCGAGAACCGTTGATCGCACCTGGAACATTCCGGTGCCATCGGCTTCAGCTCGTCGAAATACACCGAGCAAAGAAGTTTGAAACAGCTGTGAACTGTTGCGGGTGAGTTATATCCAAGATTAGCTATTACTATGAAAAATTTTCTGATATCAACGAAGTTATCTCGAGAACCGTTGATCGCACATCTAAAATTTTTGTTCCATCGGCTTCAGCTCGTCGAAATACACCTAGTAACGAAGTTTGAAACAGCTGTGAACTGTTGCGGGTGTGTTATATCCAAGTTTAGCTATTACTAAGAAAAATTTTCTGATATGAACGAAGCTATCTCGAGAACCGTTGATCGCCCCTGGAAAATTCCGGTGCCATCGGCTTCAGCTCGTCGGAATACACCTAGTAAAGAAGTTTAAAACAGCTGTGAACTGTTGCGGGTGAGTTATATCCAAGATTAGCTATTACTATGAAAAATTTTCTGATATGAACGAAGTTATCTCGAGAACCGTTGATCGCACATCTAAAATTTTTGTTCCATCGGCTTCAGCTCGTCGAAATACCCCCGGAAGGGAATTTTCAAACGGCTGCATTCACTTGTCGGGGAAATAATTGCAGTCTTATCCGTTTTGGTGAAAATCGTGCGTTTCAGCAGCTGAAAAACACGTTTTGACGAAAAATTTGTTGAAATCTTGCATTTTGACGCTGTACGACACCGTCGATGGCTGCATGGCATCATTTTGTAGTACCGCACGCATTTTTTATACCGATCCGACGCTGTTTGTTGATTCACATCTTTCGCCCTATGGTCGACGTTCTCCGAAGAACCGTTGATCGCACCTGGAAAATTCCGGTGCCATCGGCTTCAGCTCGTCGAAATACACCTAGTAAAGAAGTTTAAAACAGCTGTGAACTGTTGCGGGTGAGTTATATCCAAGATTAGCTATTACTAAGAAAAATTTATTGATATGAACGAAGCTATCTCGAGAACCGTTGATCGCACCTGGAAAATTCCGGTGCCATCGGCTTCAGCTCGTCAAAATACATCGAGCAAAGACGTTTCAAACAGCTGTGAACTGTTGTGGGTGCGTTATATCCAACTTTAGCTATTACTAAGAAAAATTTTCTGATATGAACGAAGCTATCTCGAGAACCGTTGATCGCACCTGGAAAATTCCGGTGCCATCGGCTTCAGCTCGTCGAAATACATCGAGCAATGACGTTTCAAACAGCTGTGAACCGTTGTGGGTGCGTTATATCCAAGTTTAGCTATTACTATGAAAAATTTTCTGATATGAACGAAGCTATCTCGAGAACCGTTGATCGCACCTGGAAAATTCCGGTGCCATCGGCTTCAGCTCGTCGAAATACATCGAGCAAATACGTTTCAAACAGCTGTGAACTGTTGTGGGTGCGTTATATCCAAGTTTAGCTATTACTAAGAAAAATTTTCTGATATGAACGAAGCTATCTCGAGAACCGTTGATCGCACCTGGAAAATTCCGGTGCCATCGGCTTCAGCTCGTCGAAATACATCGAGCAAAGACGTTTCAAACAGCGGTGAACTGTTGTGGGTGCGTTATATCCAAGTTTAGCTAGTACTAAGAAAAATTTTCTGATATGAACGAAGCTATCTCGAGAACCGTTGATCGCACCTGGAAAATTCCGGTGCCATCGGCTTCAGCTCGTCAAAATACACCTAGTAAAGGAGTTTAAAACAGCTGTGAACTGTTGCGGGTGAGTTATATCCAAGATTAGCTATTACTATGAAAAATTTTCTGATATGAACGAAGTTATCTCGAGAACCGTTGATCGCACATCTAAAATTTTTGTTCCATCGGCTTCAGCTCGTCGAAATACCCCCGGAAGGAAATTTTTAAACGGCTGCATTCACTTGTCGGGGAAATAATTGCAGTCTTATCCGTTTTAGTGAAAATCGTGCGTTTCAGCAGCTGAAAAACACGTTTTGACGAAAAATTTGTTGAAATCTTGCATTTTGACGCTGTCCGACACCGTCGATGGCTGCATGGCATCATTTTGTAGTACCGCACGCATTTTTTATACCGATCCGACGCTTTTTTTTGATTCACATCTTTCGCCCTATGGTCGACGTTCTCCGAAGAACCGTTGATCGCACCTGGAAAATTCCGGTGCCATCGGCTTCAGCTCGTCGAAATACACCGAGCAAAGAAATTTGAAACAGCTGTGAACTGTTGCGGGTGAGTTCTATCCAAGTTTAGCTATTACTAAGAAAAATTTTGTGATATGAACGAAGCTATCTCGAGAACCGTTGATCGCACCTGGAAAATTCCGGTGCCATCGGCTTCAGCTCGTCAAAATACACCTAGTAAAGAAGTTTAAAACAGCTGTGAACTGTTGCGGGTGAGTTATATCCAAGTTTAGCTATTACTAAGAAAAATTTTGTCATATGAACGAAGCTATCTCGAGAACCGTTGATCGCACCTGGAAAATTCCGGTGCCATCGGCTTCAGCTCGTCGAAATACATCGAGCAATGACGTTTCAAACAGCTGTGAACCGTTGTGGGTGCGTTATATCCAAGTTTAGCTATTACTATGAAAAATTTTCTGATATGAACGAAGTTATCTCGAGAACCGTTGATCGCACCTGGAAAATTCCGGTGCCATCGGCTTCAGCTCGTCGAAATACACCCAGTAAAGAAGTTTAAAACAGCTGTGAACTGTTGCGGGTGAGTTATATCCAAGATTAGCTATTACTATGAAAAATTTTCTGATATGAACGAAGTTATCTCGAGAACCGTTGATCGCACATCTAAAATTTTTGTTCCGTCGGCTTCAGCTCGTCGAAATACACCTAGTAAAGAAGTTTAAAACAGCTGTGAACTGTTGCGGGTGAGTTATATCCAAGATTAGCTATTACTATGAAAAATTTTCTGATATGAACGAAGTTATCTCGAGAACCGTTGATCGCACATCTAAAATTTTTGTTCCATCGGCTTCAGCTCGTCGAAATACCCCCGGAAGGAAATTTTCAAACGGCTGCATTCACTTGTCGGGGAAATAATTGCAGTCTTATCCGTTTTAGTGAAAATCGTGCGTTTCAGCAGCTGAAAAACACGTTTTGACGAAAAATTTGTTGAAATCTTGCATTTTGACGCTGTACGACACCGTCGATGGCTGCATGGCATCATTTTGTAATACCGCACGCATTTTTTATACCGATCCGACGCTGTTTTTTTATTCACATCTTTCGCCCTATGGTCGACGTTCTCCGAAGAACCGTTGATCGCACCTGGAAAATTCCGGTGCCATCGGCTTCAGCTCGTCGAAATACACCTAGTCAAGAAGTTTGAAACAGCTCTGAACTGTTGCGGGTGAGTTATATCCAAGTTTAGCTATTACTAAGAAAAATTTTGTGATATGAACGAAGCTATCTCGAGAACCGTTGATCGCACCTGGAAAATTCCGGTGCCATCGGCTTCAGCTCGTGGAAATACATCGAGCAAAGACGTTTCAAACAGCTGTGAACTGTTGTGGGTGCGTTATATCCAAGTTTAGCTATTACTACGAAAAATTTTCTGATATGAACGAAGCTATCTCGAGAACCGTTGATCGCACCTGGAAAATTCCGGTGCCATCGGCTTCAGCTCGTCGAAATACACCCAGTAATGAAGTTTAAAACAGCTGTGAACTGTTGCGGGTGAGTTATATCCAAGATTAGCTATTACTATGAAAAATTTTCTGATATGAACGAAGTTATCTCGAGAACCGTTGATCGCACATCTAAAATTTTTGTTCCGTCGGCTTCAGCTCGTCGAAATACACCTAGTAAAGAAGTTTAAAACAGCTGTGAACTGTTGCGGGTGAGTTATATCCAAGATTAGCTATTACTATGAAAAATTTTCTGATATGAACGAAGTTATCTCGAGAACCGTTGATCGCACATCTAAAATTTTTGTTCCATCGGCTTCAGCTCGTCGAAATACCCCCGGAAGGAAATTTTCAAACGGCTGCATTCACTTGTCGGGGAAATAATTGCAGTCTTATCCGTTTTAGTGAAAATCGTGCGTTTCAGCAGCTGAAAAACACGTTTTGACGAAAAATTTGTTGAAATCTTGCATTTTGACGCTGTACGACACCGTCGATGGCTGCATGGCATCATTTTGTAGTACCGCACGCATTTTTTATACCGATCCGACGCTGTTTTTTTATTCACATCTTTCGCCCTATGGTCGACGTTCTCCGAAGAACCGTTGATCGCACCTGGAAAATTCCGGTGCCATCGGCTTCAGCTCGTCGAAATACACCTAGTCAAGAAGTTTGAAACAGCTCTGAACTGTTGCGGGTGAGTTATATCCAAGTTTAGCTATTACTAAGAAAAATTTTGTGATATGAACGAAGCTATCTCGAGAACCGTTGATCGCACCTGGAAAATTCCGGTGCCATCGGCTTCAGCTCGTGGAAATACATCGAGCAAAGACGTTTCAAACAGCTGTGAACTGTTGTGGGTGCGTTATATCCAAGTTTAGCTATTACTAAGAAAAATTTTCTGATATGAACGAAGCTATCTCGAGAACCGTTGATCGCACCTGGAAAATTCCGGTGCCATCGGCTTCAGCTCGTCGAAATACACCCAGTAAAGAAGTTTAAAACAGCTGTGAACTGTTGCGGGTGAGTTATATCCAAAATTAGCTATTACTATGAAAAATTTTCTGATATGAACGAAGTTATCTCGAGAACCGTTGATCGCACATCTAAAATTTTTGTTCCATCGGCTTCAGCTCGTCGAAATACCCCCGGAAGGAAATTTTTAAACGGCTGCATTCACTTGTCGGGGAAATAATTGCAGTCTTATCCGTTTTAGTGAAAATCGTGCGTTTCAGCAGCTGAAAAACACGTTTTGACGAAAAATTTGTTGAAATCTTGCATTTTGACGCTGTCCGACACCGTCGATGGCTGCATGGCATCATTTTGTAGTACCGCACGCATTTTTTATACCGATCCGACGCTTTTTTTTGATTCACATCTTTCGCCCTATGGTCGACGTTCTCCGAAGAACCGTTGATCGCACCTGGAAAATTCCGGTGCCATCGGCTTCAGCTCGTCGAAATACACCGAGCAAAGAAATTTGAAACAGCTGTGAACTGTTGCGGGTGAGTTCTATCCAAGTTTAGCTATTACTAAGAAAAATTTTGTGATATGAACGAAGCTATCTCGAGAACCGTTGATCGCACCTGGAAAATTCCGGTGCCATCGGCTTCAGCTCGTCAAAATACACCTAGTAAAGAAGTTTAAAACAGCTGTGAACTGTTGCGGGTGAGTTATATCCAAGTTTAGCTATTACTAAGAAAAATTTTGTCATATGAACGAAGCTATCTCGAGAACCGTTGATCGCACCTGGAAAATTCCGGTGCCATCGGCTTCAGCTCGTCGAAATACATCGAGCAATGACGTTTCAAACAGCTGTGAACCGTTGTGGGTGCGTTATATCCAAGTTTAGCTATTACTATGAAAAATTTTCTGATATGAACGAAGTTATCTCGAGAACCGTTGATCGCACCTGGAAAATTCCGGTGCCATCGGCTTCAGCTCGTCGAAATACACCCAGTAAAGAAGTTTAAAACAGCTGTGAACTGTTGCGGGTGAGTTATATCCAAGATTAGCTATTACTATGAAAAATTTTCTGATATGAACGAAGTTATCTCGAGAACCGTTGATCGCACCTGGAAAATTCCGGTGCCATCGGCTTCAGCTCGTCGAAATACACCTAGTCAAGAAGTTTGAAACAGCTCTGAACTGTTGCGGGTGAGTTATATCCAAGTTTAGCTATTACTAAGAAAAATTTTGTGATATGAACGAAGCTATCTCGAGAACCGTTGATCGCACCTGGAAAATTCCGGTGCCATCGGCTTCAGCTCGTGGAAATACATCGAGCAAAGACGTTTCAAACAGCTGTGAACTGTTGTGGGTGCGTTATATCCAAGTTTAGCTATTACTAAGAAAAATTTTCTGATATGAACGAAGCTATCTCGAGAACCGTTGATCGCACCTGGAAAATTCCGGTGCCATCGGCTTCAGCTCGTCGAAATACACCCAGTAAAGAAGTTTAAAACAGCTGTGAACTGTTGCGGGTGAGTTATATCCAAAATTAGCTATTACTATGAAAAATTTTCTGATATGAACGAAGTTATCTCGAGAACCGTTGATCGCACATCTAAAATTTTTGTTCCATCGGCTTCAGCTCGTCGAAATACCCCCGGAAGGAAATTTTTAAACGGCTGCATTCACTTGTCGGGGAAATAATTGCAGTCTTATCCGTTTTAGTGAAAATCGTGCGTTTCAGCAGCTGAAAAACACGTTTTGACGAAAAATTTGTTGAAATCTTGCATTTTGACGCTGTCCGACACCGTCGATGGCTGCATGGCATCATTTTGTAGTACCGCACGCATTTTTTATACCGATCCGACGCTGTTTTTTGATTCACATCTTTCGCCCTATGGTCGACGTTCTCCGAAGAACCGTTGATCGCACCTGGAAAATTCCGGTGCCATCGGCTTCAGCTCGTCGAAATACACCGAGCAAAGAAATTTGAAACAGCTGTGAACTGTTGCGGGTGAGTTCTATCCAAGTTTAGCTATTACTAAGAAAAATTTTGTGATATGAACGAAGCTATCTCGAGAACCGTTGATCGCACCTGGAAAATTCCGGTGCCATTGGCTTCAGCTCGTCAAAATACACCTAGTAAAGAAGTTTAAAACAGCTGTGAACTGTTGCGGGTGAGTTATATCCAAGTTTAGCTATTACTAAGAAAAATTTTGTCATATGAACGAAGCTATCTCGAGAACCGTTGATCGCACCTGGAAAATTCCGGTGCCATCGGCTTCAGCTCGTCGAAATACATCGAGCAATGACGTTTCAAACAGCTGTGAACCGTTGTGGGTGCGTTATATCCAAGTTTAGCTATTACTATGAAAAATTTTCTGATATGAACGAAGTTATCTCGAGAACCGTTGATCGCACCTGGAAAATTCCGGTGCCATCGGCTTCAGCTCGTCGAAATACACCCAGTAAAGAAGTTTAAAACAGCTGTGAACTGTTGCGGGTGAGTTATATCCAAGATTAGCTATTACTATGAAAAATTTTCTGATATGAACGAAGTTATCTCGAGAACCGTTGATCGCACATCTAAAATTTTTGTTCCATCGGCTTCAGCTCGTCGAAATACCCCCGGTAGGGAATTTTTAAACGGCTGCATTCACTTGTCGGGGAAATAATTGCAGTCTTATCTGTTGTAGTGAAAATTGGGCGTTTCAGCAGCTGAAAAACACGTTTTGACGAAAAATTTGTTGAAATCTTGCATTTTGACGCTGTACGACACCGTCGATGGCTGCATGGCATCATTTTGTAGTACCGCACGCATTTTTTATACCGATCCGACGCTGTTTTTTGATTCACATCTTTCGCCCTATGGTCGACGTTCTCCGAAGAACCGTTGATCGCACTTGGAAAATTCCGGTGCCATCGGCTTCAGCTCGTCGGAATACCCCTAGTAAAGAAGTTTAAAACAGCTGTGAACTGTTGCGGGTGAGTTATATCCAAGATTAGCTATTACTATGAAAAATTTTCTGATATGAACGAAGTTATCTCGAGAACCGTTGATCGCACATCTAAAATTTTTGTTCCGTCGGCTTCAGCTCGTCGAAATACACCTAGTAAAGAAGTTTAAAACAGCTGTGAACTGTTGCGGGTGAGTTATATCCAAGATTAGCTATTACTATGAAAAATTTTCTGATATGAACGAAGTTATCTCGAGAACCGTTGATCGCACATCTAAAATTTTTGTTCCATCGGCTTCAGCTCGTCGAAATACCCCCGGAAGGAAATTTTCAAACGGCTGCATTCACTTGTCGGGGAAATAATTGCAGTCTTATCCGTTTTAGTGAAAATCGTGCGTTTCAGCAGCTGAAAAACACGTTTTGACGAAAAATTTGTTGAAATCTTGCATTTTGACGCTGTACGACACCGTCGATGGCTGCATGGCATCATTTTGTAGTACCGCACGCATTTTTTATACCGATCCGACGCTGTTTTTTTATTCACATCTTTCGCCCTATGGTCGACGTTCTCCGAAGAACCGTTGATCGCACCTGGAAAATTCCGGTGCCATCGGCTTCAGCTCGTCGAAATACACCTAGTCAAGAAGTTTGAAACAGCTCTGAACTGTTGCGGGTGAGTTATATCCAAGTTTAGCTATTACTAAGAAAAATTTTGTGATATGAACGAAGCTATCTCGAGAACCGTTGATCGCACCTGGAAAATTCCGGTGCCATCGGCTTCAGCTCGTGGAAATACATCGAGCAAAGACGTTTCAAACAGCTGTGAACTGTTGTGGGTGCGTTATATCCAAGTTTAGCTATTACTAAGAAAAATTTTCTGATATGAACGAAGCTATCTCGAGAACCGTTGATCGCACCTGGAAAATTCCGGTGCCATCGGCTTCAGCTCGTCGAAATACACCCAGTAAAGAAGTTTAAAACAGCTGTGAACTGTTGCGGGTGAGTTATATCCAAAATTAGCTATTACTATGAAAAATTTTCTGATATGAACGAAGTTATCTCGAGAACCGTTGATCGCACATCTAAAATTTTTGTTCCATCGGCTTCAGCTCGTCGAAATACCCCCGGAAGGAAATTTTTAAACGGCTGCATTCACTTGTCGGGGAAATAATTGCAGTCTTATCCGTTTTAGTGAAAATCGTGCGTTTCAGCAGCTGAAAAACACGTTTTGACGAAAAATTTGTTGAAATCTTGCATTTTGACGCTGTCCGACACCGTCGATGGCTGCATGGCATCATTTTGTAGTACCGCACGCATTTTTTATACCGATCCGACGCTGTTTTTTGATTCACATCTTTCGCCCTATGGTCGACGTTCTCCGAAGAACCGTTGATCGCACCTGGAAAATTCCGGTGCCATCGGCTTCAGCTCGTCGAAATACACCGAGCAAAGAAATTTGAAACAGCTGTGAACTGTTGCGGGTGAGTTCTATCCAAGTTTAGCTATTACTAAGAAAAATTTTGTGATATGAACGAAGCTATCTCGAGAACCGTTGATCGCACCTGGAAAATTCCGGTGCCATTGGCTTCAGCTCGTCAAAATACACCTAGTAAAGAAGTTTAAAACAGCTGTGAACTGTTGCGGGTGAGTTATATCCAAGTTTAGCTATTACTAAGAAAAATTTTGTCATATGAACGAAGCTATCTCGAGAACCGTTGATCGCACCTGGAAAATTCCGGTGCCATCGGCTTCAGCTCGTCGAAATACATCGAGCAATGACGTTTCAAACAGCTGTGAACCGTTGTGGGTGCGTTATATCCAAGTTTAGCTATTACTATGAAAAATTTTCTGATATGAACGAAGTTATCTCGAGAACCGTTGATCGCACCTGGAAAATTCCGGTGCCATCGGCTTCAGCTCGTCGAAATACACCCAGTAAAGAAGTTTAAAACAGCTGTGAACTGTTGCGGGTGAGTTATATCCAAGATTAGCTATTACTATGAAAAATTTTCTGATATGAACGAAGTTATCTCGAGAACCGTTGATCGCACATCTAAAATTTTTGTTCCATCGGCTTCAGCTCGTCGAAATACCCCCGGTAGGGAATTTTTAAACGGCTGCATTCACTTGTCGGGGAAATAATTGCAGTCTTATCTGTTTTAGTGAAAATTGGGCGTTTCAGCAGCTGAAAAACACGTTTTGACGAAAAATTTGTTGAAATCTTGCATTTTGACGCTGTACGACACCGTCGATGGCTGCATGGCATCATTTTGTAGTACCGCACGCATTTTTTATACCGATCCGACGCTGTTTTTTGATTCACATCTTTCGCCCTATGGTCGACGTTCTCCGAAGAACCGTTGATCGCACTTGGAAAATTCCGGTGCCATCGGCTTCAGCTCGTCGGAATACCCCTAGTAAAGAAGTTTAAAACAGCTGTGAACTGTTGCGGGTGAGTTATATCCAAGATTAGCTATTACTATGAAAAATTTTCTGATATGAACGAAGTTATCTCGAGAACCGTTGATCGCACATCTAAAATTTTTGTTCCGTCGGCTTCAGCTCGTCGAAATACACCTAGTAAAGAAGTTTAAAACAGCTGTGAACTGTTGCGGGTGAGTTATATCCAAGATTAGCTATTACTATGAAAAATTTTCTGATATGAACGAAGTTATCTCGAGAACCGTTGATCGCACATCTAAAATTTTTGTTCCATCGGCTTCAGCTCGTCGAAATACCCCCGGAAGGAAATTTTCAAACGGCTGCATTCACTTGTCGGGGAAATAATTGCAGTCTTATCCGTTTTAGTGAAAATCGTGCGTTTCAGCAGCTGAAAAACACGTTTTGACGAAAAATTTGTTGAAATCTTGCATTTTGACGCTGTACGACACCGTCGATGGCTGCATGGCATCATTTTGTAGTACCGCACGCATTTTTTATACCGATCCGACGCTGTTTTTTTATTCACATCTTTCGCCCTATGGTCGACGTTCTCCGAAGAACCGTTGATCGCACCTGGAAAATTCCGGTGCCATCGGCTTCAGCTCGTCGAAATACACCTAGTCAAGAAGTTTGAAACAGCTCTGAACTGTTGCGGGTGAGTTATATCCAAGTTTAGCTATTACTAAGAAAAATTTTGTGATATGAACGAAGCTATCTCGAGAACCGTTGATCGCACCTGGAAAATTCCGGTGCCATCGGCTTCAGCTCGTGGAAATACATCGAGCAAAGACGTTTCAAACAGCTGTGAACTGTTGTGGGTGCGTTATATCCAAGTTTAGCTATTACTAAGAAAAATTTTCTGATATGAACGAAGCTATCTCGAGAACCGTTGATCGCACCTGGAAAATTCCGGTGCCATCGGCTTCAGCTCGTCGAAATACACCCAGTAAAGAAGTTTAAAACAGCTGTGAACTGTTGCGGGTGAGTTATATCCAAAATTAGCTATTACTATGAAAAATTTTCTGATATGAACGAAGTTATCTCGAGAACCGTTGATCGCACATCTAAAATTTTTGTTCCATCGGCTTCAGCTCGTCGAAATACCCCCGGAAGGAAATTTTTAAACGGCTGCATTCACTTGTCGGGGAAATAATTGCAGTCTTATCCGTTTTAGTGAAAATCGTGCGTTTCAGCAGCTGAAAAACACGTTTTGACGAAAAATTTGTTGAAATCTTGCATTTTGACGCTGTCCGACACCGTCGATGGCTGCATGGCATCATTTTGTAGTACCGCACGCATTTTTTATACCGATCCGACGCTGTTTTTTGATTCACATCTTTCGCCCTATGGTCGACGTTCTCCGAAGAACCGTTGATCGCACCTGGAAAATTCCGGTGCCATCGGCTTCAGCTCGTCGAAATACACCGAGCAAAGAAATTTGAAACAGCTGTGAACTGTTGCGGGTGAGTTCTATCCAAGTTTAGCTATTACTAAGAAAAATTTTGTGATATGAACGAAGCTATCTCGAGAACCGTTGATCGCACCTGGAAAATTCCGGTGCCATTGGCTTCAGCTCGTCAAAATACACCTAGTAAAGAAGTTTAAAACAGCTGTGAACTGTTGCGGGTGAGTTATATCCAAGTTTAGCTATTACTAAGAAAAATTTTGTCATATGAACGAAGCTATCTCGAGAACCGTTGATCGCACCTGGAAAATTCCGGTGCCATCGGCTTCAGCTCGTCGAAATACATCGAGCAATGACGTTTCAAACAGCTGTGAACCGTTGTGGGTGCGTTATATCCAAGTTTAGCTATTACTATGAAAAATTTTCTGATATGAACGAAGTTATCTCGAGAACCGTTGATCGCACCTGGAAAATTCCGGTGCCATCGGCTTCAGCTCGTCGAAATACACCCAGTAAAGAAGTTTAAAACAGCTGTGAACTGTTGCGGGTGAGTTATATCCAAGATTAGCTATTACTATGAAAAATTTTCTGATATGAACGAAGTTATCTCGAGAACCGTTGATCGCACATCTAAAATTTTTGTTCCATCGGCTTCAGCTCGTCGAAATACCCTCGGTAGGGAATTTTTAAACGGCTGCATTCACTTGTCGGGGAAATAATTGCAGTCTTATCCGTTTTAGTGAAAATTGGGCGTTTCAGCAGCTGAAAAACACGTTTTGACGAAAAATTTGTTGAAATCTTGCATTTTGACGCTGTACGACACCGTCGATGGCTGCATGGCATCATTTTGTAGTACCGCACGCATTTTTTATACCGATCCGACGCTGTTTTTTGATTCACATCTTTCGCCCTATGGTCGACGTTCTCCGAAGAACCGTTGATCGCACTTGGAAAATTCCGGTGCCATCGGCTTCAGCTCGTCGAAATACACCTAGTAAAGAAGTTTAAAACAGCTGTGAACTGTTGCGGGTGAGTTATATCCAAGATTAGCTATTACTATGAAAAATTTTCTGATATGAACGAAGTTATCTCGAGAACCGTTGATCGCACATCTAAAATTTTTGTTCCATCGGCTTCAGCTCGTCGAAATACACCTAGTAACGAAGTTTGAAACAGCTGTGAACTGTTGCGGGTGTGTTATATCCAAGTTTAGCTATTACTAAGAAAAATTTTCTGATATGAACGAAGCTATCTCGAGAACTGTTGATCGCACCTGGAAAATTCCGGTGCCATCGGCTTCAGCTTATCGGAATACCCCTAGTAAAGAAGTTTAAAACAGCTGTGAACTGTTGCGGGTGAGTTATATCCAAGATTAGCTATTACTATGAAAAATTTTCTGATATGAACGAAGTTATCTCGAGAACCGTTGATCGCACATCTAAAATTTTTGTTCCATCGGCTTCAGCTCGTCGAAATACACCTAGTAAAGAAGTTTAAAACAGCTGTGAACTGTTGCGGGTGAGTTATATCCAAGATTAGCTATTACTATGAAAAATTTTCTGATATGAACGAAGTTATCTCGAGAACCGTTGATCGCACATCTAAAATTTTTGTTCCATCGGCTTCAGCTCGTCGAAATACCCCCGGAAGGAAATTTTCAAACGGCTGCATTCACTTGTCGGGGAAATAATTGCAGTCTTATCCGTTTTAGTGAAAATCGTGCGTTTCAGCAGCTGAAAAACACGTTTTGACGAAAAATTTGTTGAAATCTTGCATTTTGACGCTGTACGACACCGTCGATGGCTGCATGGCATCATTTTGTAGTACCGCACGCATTTTTTATACCGATCCGACGCTGTTTTTTTATTCACATCTTTCGCCCTATGGTCGACGTTCTCCGAAGAACCGTTGATCGCACCTGGAAAATTCCGGTGCCATCGGCTTCAGCTCGTCGAAATACACCTAGTAAAGAAGTTTGAAACAGCTGTGAACTGTTGCGGGTGAGTTATATCCAAGTTTAGCTATTACTAAGAAAAATTTTGTGATATGAACGAAGCTATCTCGAGAACCGTTGATCGCACCTGGAAAATTCCGGTGCCATCGGCTTCAGCTCGTGGAAATACATCGAGCAAAGACGTTTCAAACAGCTGTGAACTGTTGTGGGTGCGTTATATCCAAGTTTAGCTAGTACTAAGAAAAATTTTCTGATATGAACGAAGCTATCTCGAGAACCGTTGATCGCACCTGGAAAATTCCGGTGCCATCGGCTTCAGCTCGTCAAAAGACACCTAGTAAAGGAGTTTAAAACAGCTGTGAACTGTTGCGGGTGAGTTATATCCAAGATTAGCTATTACTATGAAAAATTTTCTGATATGAACGAAGTTATCTCGAGAACCGTTGATCGCACATCTAAAATTTTTGTTCCATCGGCTTCAGCTCGTCGAAATACCCCCGGAAGGAAATTTTTAAACGGCTGCATTCACTTGTCGGGGAAATAATTGCAGTCTTATCCGTTTTAGTGAAAATCGTGCGTTTCAGCAGCTGAAAAACACGTTTTGACGAAAAATTTGTTGAAATCTTGCATTTTGACGCTGTCCGACACCGTCGACGGCTGCATGGCATCATTTTGTAGTACCGCACGCATTTTTTATACCGATCCGACGCTGTTTTTTGATTCACATCTTTCGCCCTATGGTCGACGTTCTCCGAAGAACCGTTGATCGCACCTGGAAAATTCCGGTGCCATCGGCTTCAGCTCGTCGAAATACACCGAGCAAAGAAATTTGAAACAGCTGTGAACTGTTGCGGGTGAGTTCTATCCAAGTTTAGCTATTACTAAGAAAAATTTTGTGATATGAACGAAGCTATCTCGAGAACCGTTGATCGCACCTGGAAAATTCCGGTGCCATCGGCTTCAGCTCGTCAAAATACACCTAGTAAAGAAGTTTAAAACAGCTGTGAACTGTTGCGGGTGAGTTATATCCAAGTTTAGCTATTACTAAGAAAAATTTTGTCATATGAACGAAGCTATCTCGAGAACCGTTGATCGCACCTGGAAAATTCCGGTGCCATCGGCTTCAGCTCGTCGAAATACATCGAGCAATGACGTTTCAAACAGCTGTGAACCGTTGTGGGTGCGTTATATCCAAGTTTAGCTATTACTATGAAAAATTTTCTGATATGAACGAAGTTATCTCGAGAACCGTTGATCGCACCTGGAAAATTCCGGTGCCATCGGCTTCAGCTCGTCGAAATACACCCAGTAAAGAAGTTTAAAACAGCTGTGAACTGTTGCGGGTGAGTTATATCCAAGATTAGCTATTACTATGAAAAATTTTCTGATATGAACGAAGTTATCTCGAGAACCGTTGATCGCACATCTAAAATTTTTGTTCCATCGGCTTCAGCTCGTCGAAATACCCCCGGTAGGGAATTTTTAAACGGCTGCATTCACTTGTCGGGGAAATAATTGCAGTCTTATCTGTTTTAGTGAAAATTGGGCGTTTCAGCAGCTGAAAAACACGTTTTGACGAAAAATTTGTTGAAATCTTGCATTTTGACGCTGTACGACACCGTCGATGGCTGCATGGCATCATTTTGTAGTACCGCACGCATTTTTTATACCGATCCGACGCTGTTTTTTGATTCACATCTTTCGCCCTATGGTCGACGTTCTCCGAAGAACCGTTGATCGCACTTGGAAAATTCCGGTGCCATCGGCTTCAGCTCGTCGGAATACCCCTAGTAAAGAAGTTTAAAACAGCTGTGAACTGTTGCGGGTGAGTTATATCCAAGATTAGCTATTACTATGAAAAATTTTCTGATATGAACGAAGTTATCTCGAGAACCGTTGATCGCACATCTAAAATTTTTGTTCCGTCGGCTTCAGCTCGTCGAAATACACCTAGTAAAGAAGTTTAAAACAGCTGTGAACTGTTGCGGGTGAGTTATATCCAAGATTAGCTATTACTATGAAAAATTTTCTGATATGAACGAAGTTATCTCGAGAACCGTTGATCGCACATCTAAAATTTTTGTTCCATCGGCTTCAGCTCGTCGAAATACCCCCGGAAGGAAATTTTCAAACGGCTGCATTCACTTGTCGGGGAAATAATTGCAGTCTTATCCGTTTTAGTGAAAATCGTGCGTTTCAGCAGCTGAAAAACACGTTTTGACGAAAAATTTGTTGAAATCTTGCATTTTGACGCTGTACGACACCGTCGATGGCTGCATGGCATCATTTTGTAGTACCGCACGCATTTTTTATACCGATCCGACGCTGTTTTTTTATTCACATCTTTCGCCCTATGGTCGACGTTCTCCGAAGAACCGTTGATCGCACCTGGAAAATTCCGGTGCCATCGGCTTCAGCTCGTCGAAATACACCTAGTCAAGAAGTTTGAAACAGCTCTGAACTGTTGCGGGTGAGTTATATCCAAGTTTAGCTATTACTAAGAAAAATTTTGTGATATGAACGAAGCTATCTCGAGAACCGTTGATCGCACCTGGAAAATTCCGGTGCCATCGGCTTCAGCTCGTGGAAATACATCGAGCAAAGACGTTTCAAACAGCTGTGAACTGTTGTGGGTGCGTTATATCCAAGTTTAGCTATTACTAAGAAAAATTTTCTGATATGAACGAAGCTATCTCGAGAACCGTTGATCGCACCTGGAAAATTCCGGTGCCATCGGCTTCAGCTCGTCGAAATACACCCAGTAAAGAAGTTTAAAACAGCTGTGAACTGTTGCGGGTGAGTTATATCCAAGATTAGCTATTACTATGAAAAATTTTCTGATATGAACGAAGTTATCTCGAGAACCGTTGATCGCACATCTAAAATTTTTGTTCCGTCGGCTTCAGCTCGTCGAAATACACCTAGTAAAGAAGTTTAAAACAGCTGTGAACTGTTGCGGGTGAGTTATATCCAAGATTAGCTATTACTATGAAAAATTTTCTGATATGAACGAAGTTATCTCGAGAACCGTTGATCGCACATCTAAAATTTTTGTTCCATCGGCTTCAGCTCGTCGAAATACCCCCGGAAGAAAATTTTCAAACGGCTGCATTCACTTGTCGGGGAAATAATTGCAGTCTTATCCGTTTTAGTGAAAATCGTGCGTTTCAGCAGCTGAAAAACACGTTTTGACGAAAAATTTGTTGAAATCTTGCATTTTGACGCTGTACGACACCGTCGATGGCTGCATGGCATCATTTTGTAGTACCGCACGCATTTTTTATACCGATCCGACGCTGTTTTTTTATTCACATCTTTCGCCCTATGGTCGACGTTCTCCGAAGAACCGTTGATCGCACCTGGAAAATTCCGGTGCCATCGGCTTCAGCTCGTCGAAATACACCTAGTCAAGAAGTTTGAAACAGCTCTGAACTGTTGCGGGTGAGTTATATCCAAGTTTAGCTATTACTAAGAAAAATTTTGTGATATGAACGAAGCTATCTCGAGAACCGTTGATCGCACCTGGAAAATTCCGGTGCCATCGGCTTCAGCTCGTGGAAATACATCGAGCAAAGACGTTTCAAACAGCTGTGAACTGTTGTGGGTGCGTTATATCCAAGTTTAGCTATTACTAAGAAAAATTTTCTGATATGAACGAAGCTATCTCGAGAACCGTTGATCGCACCTGGAAAATTCCGGTGCCATCGGCTTCAGCTCGTCGAAATACACCCAGTAAAGAAGTTTAAAACAGCTGTGAACTGTTGCGGGTGAGTTATATCCAAAATTAGCTATTACTATGAAAAATTTTCTTATATGAACGAAGTTATCTCGAGAACCGTTGATCGCACATCTAAAATTTTTGTTCCATCGGCTTCAGCTCGTCGAAATACCCCCGGAAGGAAATTTTTAAACGGCTGCATTCACTTGTCGGGGAAATAATTGCAGTCTTATCCGTTTTAGTGAAAATCGTGCGTTTCAGCAGCTGAAAAACACGTTTTGACGAAAAATTTGTTGAAATCTTGCATTTTGACGCTGTCCGACACCGTCGATGGCTGCATGGCATCATTTTGTAGTACCGCACGCATTTATTATACCGATCCGACGCTGTTTTTTGATTCACATCTTTCGCCCTATGGTCGACGTTCTCCGAAGAACCGTTGATCGCACCTGGAAAATTCCGGTGCCATCGGCTTCAGCTCGTCGAAATACACCGAGCAAAGAAATTTGAAACAGCTGTGAACTGTTGCGGGTGAGTTCTATCCAAGTTTAGCTATTACTAAGAAAAATTTTGTGATATGAACGAAGCTATCTCGAGAACCGTTGATCGCACCTGGAAAATTCCGGTGCCATTGGCTTCAGCTCGTCAAAATACACCTAGTAAAGAAGTTTAAAACAGCTGTGAACTGTTGCGGGTGAGTTATATCCAAGTTTAGCTATTACTAAGAAAAATTTTGTCATATGAACGAAGCTATCTCGAGAACCGTTGATCGCACCTGGAAAATTCCGGTGCCATCGGCTTCAGCTCGTCGAAATACATCGAGCAATGACGTTTCAAACAGCTGTGAACCGTTGTGGGTGCGTTATATCCAAGTTTAGCTATTACTATGAAAAATTTTCTGATATGAACGAAGTTATCTCGAGAACCGTTGATCGCACCTGGAAAATTCCGGTGCCATCGGCTTCAGCTCGTCGAAATACACCCAGTAAAGAAGTTTAAAACAGCTGTGAACTGTTGCGGGTGAGTTATATCCAAGATTAGCTATTACTATGAAAAATTTTCTGATATGAACGAAGTTATCTCGAGAACCGTTGATCGCACATCTAAAATTTTTGTTCCATCGGCTTCAGCTCGTCGAAATACCCTCGGTAGGGAATTTTTAAACGGCTGCATTCACTTGTCGGGGAAATAATTGCAGTCTTATCCGTTTTAGTGAAAATTGGGCGTTTCAGCAGCTGAAAAACACGTTTTGACGAAAAATTTGTTGAAATCTTGCATTTTGACGCTGTACGACACCGTCGATGGCTGCATGGCATCATTTTGTAGTACCGCACGCATTTTTTATACCGATCCGACGCTGTTTTTTGATTCACATCTTTCGCCCTATGGTCGACGTTCTCCGAAGAACCGTTGATCGCACTTGGAAAATTCCGGTGCCATCGGCTTCAGCTCGTCGAAATACACCTAGTAAAGAAGTTTAAAACAGCTGTGAACTGTTGCGGGTGAGTTATATCCAAGATTAGCTATTACTATGAAAAATTTTCTCATATGAACGAAGTTATCTCGAGAACCGTTGATCGCACATCTAAAATTTTTGTTCCATCGGCTTCAGCTCGTCGAAATACACCTAGTAACGAAGTTTGAAACAGCTGTGAACTGTTGCGGGTGTGTTATATCCAAGTTTAGCTATTACTAAGAAAAATTTTCTGATATGAACGAAGCTATCTCGAGAACTGTTGATCGCACCTGGAAAATTCCGGTGCCATCGGCTTCAGCTTATCGGAATACCCCTAGTAAAGAAGTTTAAAACAGCTGTGAACTGTTGCGGGTGAGTTATATCCAAGATTAGCTATTACTATGAAAAATTTTCTGATATGAACGAAGTTATCTCGAGAACCGTTGATCGCACATCTAAAATTTTTGTTCCATCGGCTTCAGCTCGTCGAAATACACCTAGTAAAGAAGTTTAAAACAGCTGTGAACTGTTGCGGGTGAGTTATATCCAAGATTAGCTATTACTATGAAAAATTTTCTGATATGAACGAAGTTATCTCGAGAACCGTTGATCGCACATCTAAAATTTTTGTTCCATCGGCTTCAGCTCGTCGAAATACCCCCGGAAGGAAATTTTCAAACGGCTGCATTCACTTGTCGGGGAAATAATTGCAGTCTTATCCGTTTTAGTGAAAATCGTGCGTTTCAGCAGCTGAAAAACACGTTTTGACGAAAAATTTGTTGAAATCTTGCATTTTGACGCTGTACGACACCGTCGATGGCTGCATGGCATCATTTTGTAGTACCGCACGCATTTTTTATACCGATCCGACGCTGTTTTTTTATTCACATCTTTCGCCCTATGGTCGACGTTCTCCGAAGAACCGTTGATCGCACCTGGAAAATTCCGGTGCCATCGGCTTCAGCTCGTCGAAATACACCTAGTAAAGAAGTTTGAAACAGCTGTGAACTGTTGCGGGTGAGTTATATCCAAGTTTAGCTATTACTAAGAAAAATTTTGTGATATGAACGAAGCTATCTCGAGAACCGTTGATCGCACCTGGAAAATTCCGGTGCCATCGGCTTCAGCTCGTGGAAATACATCGAGCAAAGACGTTTCAAACAGCTGTGAACTGTTGTGGGTGCGTTATATCCAAGTTTAGCTATTACTAAGAAAAATTTTCTGATATGAACGAAGCTATCTCGAGAACCGTTGATCGCACCTGGAAAATTCCGGTGCCATCGGCTTCAGCTCGTCGAAATACACCCAGTAAAGAAGTTTAAAACAGCTGTGAACTGTTGCGGGTGAGTTATATCCAAAATTAGCTATTACTATGAAAAATTTTCTGATATGAACGAAGTTATCTCGAGAACCGTTGATCGCACATCTAAAATTTTTGTTCCATCGGCTTCAGCTCGTCGAAATACCCCCGGAAGGAAATTTTTAAACGGCTGCATTCACTTGTCGGGGAAATAATTGCAGTCTTATCCGTTTTAGTGAAAATCGTGCGTTTCAGCAGCTGAAAAACACGTTTTGACGAAAAATTTGTTGAAATCTTGCATTTTGACGCTGTCCGACACCGTCGATGGCTGCATGGCATCATTTTGTAGTACCGCACGCATTTTTTATACCGATCCGACGCTGTTTTTTGATTCACATCTTTCGCCCTATGGTCGACGTTCTCCGAAGAACCGTTGATCGCACCTGGAAAATTCCGGTGCCATCGGCTTCAGCTCGTCGAAATACACCGAGCAAAGAAATTTGAAACAGCTGTGAACCGTTGTGGGTGCGTTATATCCAAGTTTAGCTATTACTATGAAAAATTTTCTGATATGAACGAAGTTATCTCGAGAACCGTTTATCGCACCTGGAAAATTCCGGTGCCATCGGCTTCAGCTCGTCGAAATACACCCAGTAAAGAAGTTTAAAACAGCTGTGAACTGTTGCGGGTGAGTTATATCCAAGATTAGCTATTACTATGAAAAATTTTCTGATATGAACGAAGTTATCTCGAGAACCGTTGATCGCACATCTAAAATTTTTGTTCCATCGGCTTCAGCTCGTCGAAATACCCCCGGTAGGAAATTTTTAAACGGCTGCATTCACTTGTCGGGGAAATAATTGCAGTCTTATCCGTTTTAGTGAAAATCGGGCGTTTCAGCAGCTGAAAAACACGTTTTAACGAAAAATTTGTTGAAATCTTGCATTTTGACGCTGTACGACACCGTCGATGGCTGCATGGCATCATTTTGTAGTACCGCACGCATTTTTTATACCGATCCGACGCTGTTTTTTGATTCACATCTTTCGCCCTATGGTCGACGTTCTCCGAAGAACCGTTGATCGCACTTGGAAAATTCCGGTGCCATCGGCTTCAGCTCGTCGAAATACACCTAGTAAAGAAGTTTAAAACAGCTGTGAACTGTTGCGGGTGAGTTATATCCAAGATTAGCTATTACTATGAAAAATTTTCTGATATGAACGAAGTTATCTCGAGAACCGTTGATCGCACATCTAAAATTTTTGTTCCATCGGCTTCAGCTCGTCGAAATACACCTAGTAACGAAGTTTGAAACAGCTCTGAACTGTTGCGGGTGTGTTATATCCAAGTTTAGCTATTACTAAGAAAAATTTTCTGATATGAACGAAGCTATCTCGAGAACCGTTGATCGCACCTGGAAAATTCCGGTGCCATCGGCTTCAGCTCGTCGAAATACATCGAGCAAATACGTTTCAAACAGCTGTGAACTGTTGTGGGTGCGTTATATCCAAGTTTAGCTATTACTAAGAAAAATTTTCTGATATGAACGAATCTATCTCGAGAACCGTTGATCGCACCTGGAAAATTCCGGGGCCATCGGCTTCAGCTCGTCGAAATACATCGAGCAAAGACGTTTCAAACAGCTGTGAACTGTTGTGGGTGCGTTATATCCAAGTTTAGCTAGTACTAAGAAAAATTTTCTGATATGAACGAAGCTATCTCGAGAACCGTTGATCGCACCTGGAAAATTCCGGTGCCATCGGCTTCAGCTCGTCAAAATACACCTAGTAAAGGAGTTTAAAACAGCTGTGAACTGTTGCGGGTGAGTTATATCCAAGATTAGCTATTACTATGAAAAATTTTCTGATATGAACGAAGTTATCTCGAGAACCGTTGATCGCACATCTAAAATTTTTGTTCCGTCGGCTTCAGCTCGTCGAAATACACCTAGTAAAGAAGTTTAAAACAGCTGTGAACTGTTGCGGGTGAGTTATATCCAAGATTAGCTATTACTATGAAAAATTTTCTGATATGAACGAAGTTATCTCGAGAACCGTTGATCGCACATCTAAAATTTTTGTTCCATCGGCTTCAGCTCGTCGAAATACCCCCGGAAGGAAATTTTCAAACGGCTGCATTCACTTGTCGGGGAAATAATTGCAGTCTTATCCGTTTTAGTGAAAATCGTGCGTTTCAGCAGCTGAAAAACACGTTTTGACGAAAAATTTGTTGAAATCTTGCATTTTGACGCTGTACGACACCGTCGATGGCTGCATGGCATCATTTTGTAGTACCGCACGCATTTTTTATACCGATCCGACGCTGTTTTTTTATTCACATCTTTCGCCCTATGGTCGACGTTCTCCGAAGAACCGTTGATCGCACCTGGAAAATTCCGGTGCCATCGGCTTCAGCTCGTCGAAATACACCTAGTCAAGAAGTTTGAAACAGCTCTGAACTGTTGCGGGTGAGTTATATCCAAGTTTAGCTATTACTAAGAAAAATTTTGTGATATGAACGAAGCTATCTCGAGAACCGTTGATCGCACCTGGAAAATTCCGGTGCCATCGGCTTCAGCTCGTGGAAATACATCGAGCAAAGACGTTTCAAACAGCTGTGAACTGTTGTGGGTGCGTTATATCCAAGTTTAGCTATTACTAAGAAAAATTTTCTGATATGAACGAAGCTATCTCGAGAACCGTTGATCGCACCTGGAAAATTCCGGTGCCATCGGCTTCAGCTCGTCGAAATACACCCAGTAAAGAAGTTTAAAACAGCTGTGAACTGTTGCGGGTGAGTTATATCCAAGATTAGCTATTACTATGAAAAATTTTCTGATATGAACGAAGTTATCTCGAGAACCGTTGATCGCACATCTAAAATTTTTGTTCCGTCGGCTTCAGCTCGTCGAAATACACCTAGTAAAGAAGTTTAAAACAGCTGTGAACTGTTGCGGGTGAGTTATATCCAAGATTAGCTATTACTATGAAAAATTTTCTGATATGAACGAAGTTATCTCGAGAACCGTTGATCGCACATCTAAAATTTTTGTTCCATCGGCTTCAGCTCGTCGAAATACCCCCGGAAGAAAATTTTCAAACGGCTGCATTCACTTGTCGGGGAAATAATTGCAGTCTTATCCGTTTTAGTGAAAATCGTGCGTTTCAGCAGCTGAAAAACACGTTTTGACGAAAAATTTGTTGAAATCTTGCATTTTGACGCTGTACGACACCGTCGATGGCTGCATGGCATCATTTTGTAGTACCGCACGCATTTTTTATACCGATCCGACGCTGTTTTTTTATTCACATCTTTCGCCCTATGGTCGACGTTCTCCGAAGAACCGTTGATCGCACCTGGAAAATTCCGGTGCCATCGGCTTCAGCTCGTCGAAATACACCTAGTCAAGAAGTTTGAAACAGCTCTGAACTGTTGCGGGTGAGTTATATCCAAGTTTAGCTATTACTAAGAAAAATTTTGTGATATGAACGAAGCTATCTCGAGAACCGTTGATCGCACCTGGAAAATTCCGGTGCCATCGGCTTCAGCTCGTGGAAATACATCGAGCAAAGACGTTTCAAACAGCTGTGAACTGTTGTGGGTGCGTTATATCCAAGTTTAGCTATTACTAAGAAAAATTTTCTGATATGAACGAAGCTATCTCGAGAACCGTTGATCGCACCTGGAAAATTCCGGTGCCATCGGCTTCAGCTCGTCGAAATACACCCAGTAAAGAAGTTTAAAACAGCTGTGAACTGTTGCGGGTGAGTTATATCCAAAATTAGCTATTACTATGAAAAATTTTCTTATATGAACGAAGTTATCTCGAGAACCGTTGATCGCACATCTAAAATTTTTGTTCCATCGGCTTCAGCTCGTCGAAATACCCCCGGAAGGAAATTTTTAAACGGCTGCATTCACTTGTCGGGGAAATAATTGCAGTCTTATCCGTTTTAGTGAAAATCGTGCGTTTCAGCAGCTGAAAAACACGTTTTGACGAAAAATTTGTTGAAATCTTGCATTTTGACGCTGTCCGACACCGTCGATGGCTGCATGGCATCATTTTGTAGTACCGCACGCATTTATTATACCGATCCGACGCTGTTTTTTGATTCACATCTTTCGCCCTATGGTCGACGTTCTCCGAAGAACCGTTGATCGCACCTGGAAAATTCCGGTGCCATCGGCTTCAGCTCGTCGAAATACACCGAGCAAAGAAATTTGAAACAGCTGTGAACTGTTGCGGGTGAGTTCTATCCAAGTTTAGCTATTACTAAGAAAAATTTTGTGATATGAACGAAGCTATCTCGAGAACCGTTGATCGCACCTGGAAAATTCCGGTGCCATTGGCTTCAGCTCGTCAAAATACACCTAGTAAAGAAGTTTAAAACAGCTGTGAACTGTTGCGGGTGAGTTATATCCAAGTTTAGCTATTACTAAGAAAAATTTTGTCATATGAACGAAGCTATCTCGAGAACCGTTGATCGCACCTGGAAAATTCCGGTGCCATCGGCTTCAGCTCGTCGAAATACATCGAGCAATGACGTTTCAAACAGCTGTGAACCGTTGTGGGTGCGTTATATCCAAGTTTAGCTATTACTATGAAAAATTTTCTGATATGAACGAAGTTATCTCGAGAACCGTTGATCGCACCTGGAAAATTCCGGTGCCATCGGCTTCAGCTCGTCGAAATACACCCAGTAAAGAAGTTTAAAACAGCTGTGAACTGTTGCGGGTGAGTTATATCCAAGATTAGCTATTACTATGAAAAATTTTCTGATATGAACGAAGTTATCTCGAGAACCGTTGATCGCACATCTAAAATTTTTGTTCCATCGGCTTCAGCTCGTCGAAATACCCTCGGTAGGGAATTTTTAAACGGCTGCATTCACTTGTCGGGGAAATAATTGCAGTCTTATCCGTTTTAGTGAAAATTGGGCGTTTCAGCAGCTGAAAAACACGTTTTGACGAAAAATTTGTTGAAATCTTGCATTTTGACGCTGTACGACACCGTCGATGGCTGCATGGCATCATTTTGTAGTACCGCACGCATTTTTTATACCGATCCGACGCTGTTTTTTGATTCACATCTTTCGCCCTATGGTCGACGTTCTCCGAAGAACCGTTGATCGCACTTGGAAAATTCCGGTGCCATCGGCTTCAGCTCGTCGAAATACACCTAGTAAAGAAGTTTAAAACAGCTGTGAACTGTTGCGGGTGAGTTATATCCAAGATTAGCTATTACTATGAAAAATTTTCTCATATGAACGAAGTTATCTCGAGAACCGTTGATCGCACATCTAAAATTTTTGTTCCATCGGCTTCAGCTCGTCGAAATACACCTAGTAACGAAGTTTGAAACAGCTGTGAACTGTTGCGGGTGTGTTATATCCAAGTTTAGCTATTACTAAGAAAAATTTTCTGATATGAACGAAGCTATCTCGAGAACTGTTGATCGCACCTGGAAAATTCCGGTGCCATCGGCTTCAGCTTATCGGAATACCCCTAGTAAAGAAGTTTAAAACAGCTGTGAACTGTTGCGGGTGAGTTATATCCAAGATTAGCTATTACTATGAAAAATTTTCTGATATGAACGAAGTTATCTCGAGAACCGTTGATCGCACATCTAAAATTTTTGTTCCATCGGCTTCAGCTCGTCGAAATACACCTAGTAAAGAAGTTTAAAACAGCTGTGAACTGTTGCGGGTGAGTTATATCCAAGATTAGCTATTACTATGAAAAATTTTCTTATATGAACGAAGTTATCTCGAGAACCGTTGATCGCACATCTAAAATTTTTGTTCCATCGGCTTCAGCTCGTCGAAATACCCCCGGAAGGAAATTTTTAAACGGCTGCATTCACTTGTCGGGGAAATAATTGCAGTCTTATCCGTTTTAGTGAAAATCGTGCGTTTCAGCAGCTGAAAAACACGTTTTGACGAAAAATTTGTTGAAATCTTGCATTTTGACGCTGTCCGACACCGTCGATGGCTGCATGGCATCATTTTGTAGTACCGCACGCATTTATTATACCGATCCGACGCTGTTTTTTGATTCACATCTTTCGCCCTATGGTCGACGTTCTCCGAAGAACCGTTGATCGCACCTGGAAAATTCCGGTGCCATCGGCTTCAGCTCGTCGAAATACACCGAGCAAAGAAATTTGAAACAGCTGTGAACTGTTGCGGGTGAGTTCTATCCAAGTTTAGCTATTACTAAGAAAAATTTTGTGATATGAACGAAGCTATCTCGAGAACCGTTGATCGCACCTGGAAAATTCCGGTGCCATTGGCTTCAGCTCGTCAAAATACACCTAGTAAAGAAGTTTAAAACAGCTGTGAACTGTTGCGGGTGAGTTATATCCAAGTTTAGCTATTACTAAGAAAAATTTTGTCATATGAACGAAGCTATCTCGAGAACCGTTGATCGCACCTGGAAAATTCCGGTGCCATCGGCTTCAGCTCGTCGAAATACATCGAGCAATGACGTTTCAAACAGCTGTGAACCGTTGTGGGTGCGTTATATCCAAGTTTAGCTATTACTATGAAAAATTTTCTGATATGAACGAAGTTATCTCGAGAACCGTTGATCGCACCTGGAAAATTCCGGTGCCATCGGCTTCAGCTCGTCGAAATACACCCAGTAAAGAAGTTTAAAACAGCTGTGAACTGTTGCGGGTGAGTTATATCCAAGATTAGCTATTACTATGAAAAATTTTCTGATATGAACGAAGTTATCTCGAGAACCGTTGATCGCACATCTAAAATTTTTGTTCCATCGGCTTCAGCTCGTCGAAATACCCTCGGTAGGGAATTTTTAAACGGCTGCATTCACTTGTCGGGGAAATAATTGCAGTCTTATCCGTTTTAGTGAAAATTGGGCGTTTCAGCAGCTGAAAAACACGTTTTGACGAAAAATTTGTTGAAATCTTGCATTTTGACGCTGTACGACACCGTCGATGGCTGCATGGCATCATTTTGTAGTACCGCACGCATTTTTTATACCGATCCGACGCTGTTTTTTGATTCACATCTTTCGCCCTATGGTCGACGTTCTCCGAAGAACCGTTGATCGCACTTGGAAAATTCCGGTGCCATCGGCTTCAGCTCGTCGAAATACACCTAGTAAAGAAGTTTAAAACAGCTGTGAACTGTTGCGGGTGAGTTATATCCAAGATTAGCTATTACTATGAAAAATTTTCTCATATGAACGAAGTTATCTCGAGAACCGTTGATCGCACATCTAAAATTTTTGTTCCATCGGCTTCAGCTCGTCGAAATACACCTAGTAACGAAGTTTGAAACAGCTGTGAACTGTTGCGGGTGTGTTATATCCAAGTTTAGCTATTACTAAGAAAAATTTTCTGATATGAACGAAGCTATCTCGAGAACTGTTGATCGCACCTGGAAAATTCCGGTGCCATCGGCTTCAGCTTATCGGAATACCCCTAGTAAAGAAGTTTAAAACAGCTGTGAACTGTTGCGGGTGAGTTATATCCAAGATTAGCTATTACTATGAAAAATTTTCTGATATGAACGAAGTTATCTCGAGAACCGTTGATCGCACATCTAAAATTTTTGTTCCATCGGCTTCAGCTCGTCGAAATACACCTAGTAAAGAAGTTTAAAACAGCTGTGAACTGTTGCGGGTGAGTTATATCCAAGATTAGCTATTACTATGAAAAATTTTCTGATATGAACGAAGTTATCTCGAGAACCGTTGATCGCACATCTAAAATTTTTGTTCCATCGGCTTCAGCTCGTCGAAATACCCCCGGAAGGAAATTTTCAAACGGCTGCATTCACTTGTCGGGGAAATAATTGCAGTCTTATCCGTTTTAGTGAAAATCGTGCGTTTCAGCAGCTGAAAAACACGTTTTGACGAAAAATTTGTTGAAATCTTGCATTTTGACGCTGTACGACACCGTCGATGGCTGCATGGCATCATTTTGTAGTACCGCACGCATTTTTTATACCGATCCGACGCTGTTTTTTTATTCACATCTTTCGCCCTATGGTCGACGTTCTCCGAAGAACCGTTGATCGCACCTGGAAAATTCCGGTGCCATCGGCTTCAGCTCGTCGAAATACACCTAGTAAAGAAGTTTGAAACAGCTGTGAACTGTTGCGGGTGAGTTATATCCAAGTTTAGCTATTACTAAGAAAAATTTTGTGATATGAACGAAGCTATCTCGAGAACCGTTGATCGCACCTGGAAAATTCCGGTGCCATCGGCTTCAGCTCGTGGAAATACATCGAGCAAAGACGTTTCAAACAGCTGTGAACTGTTGTGGGTGCGTTATATCCAAGTTTAGCTATTACTAAGAAAAATTTTCTGATATGAACGAAGCTATCTCGAGAACCGTTGATCGCACCTGGAAAATTCCGGTGCCATCGGCTTCAGCTCGTCGAAATACACCCAGTAAAGAAGTTTAAAACAGCTGTGAACTGTTGCGGGTGAGTTATATCCAAAATTAGCTATTACTATGAAAAATTTTCTGATATGAACGAAGTTATCTCGAGAACCGTTGATCGCACATCTAAAATTTTTGTTCCATCGGCTTCAGCTCGTCGAAATACCCCCGGAAGGAAATTTTTAAACGGCTGCATTCACTTGTCGGGGAAATAATTGCAGTCTTATCCGTTTTAGTGAAAATCGTGCGTTTCAGCAGCTGAAAAACACGTTTTGACGAAAAATTTGTTGAAATCTTGCATTTTGACGCTGTCCGACACCGTCGATGGCTGCATGGCATCATTTTGTAGTACCGCACGCATTTTTTATACCGATCCGACGCTGTTTTTTGATTCACATCTTTCGCCCTATGGTCGACGTTCTCCGAAGAACCGTTGATCGCACCTGGAAAATTCCGGTGCCATCGGCTTCAGCTCGTCGAAATACACCGAGCAAAGAAATTTGAAACAGCTGTGAACCGTTGTGGGTGCGTTATATCCAAGTTTAGCTATTACTATGAAAAATTTTCTGATATGAACGAAGTTATCTCGAGAACCGTTTATCGCACCTGGAAAATTCCGGTGCCATCGGCTTCAGCTCGTCGAAATACACCCAGTAAAGAAGTTTAAAACAGCTGTGAACTGTTGCGGGTGAGTTATATCCAAGATTAGCTATTACTATGAAAAATTTTCTGATATGAACGAAGTTATCTCGAGAACCGTTGATCGCACATCTAAAATTTTTGTTCCATCGGCTTCAGCTCGTCGAAATACCCCCGGTAGGAAATTTTTAAACGGCTGCATTCACTTGTCGGGGAAATAATTGCAGTCTTATCCGTTTTAGTGAAAATCGGGCGTTTCAGCAGCTGAAAAACACGTTTTAACGAAAAATTTGTTGAAATCTTGCATTTTGACGCTGTACGACACCGTCGATGGCTGCATGGCATCATTTTGTAGTACCGCACGCATTTTTTATACCGATCCGACGCTGTTTTTTGATTCACATCTTTCGCCCTATGGTCGACGTTCTCCGAAGAACCGTTGATCGCACTTGGAAAATTCCGGTGCCATCGGCTTCAGCTCGTCGAAATACACCTAGTAACGAAGTTTGAAACAGCTCTGAACTGTTGCGGGTGTGTTATATCCAAGTTTAGCTATTACTAAGAAAAATTTTCTGATATGAACGAAGCTATCTCGAGAACCGTTGATCGCACCTGGAAAATTCCGGTGCCATCGGCTTCAGCTCGTCGAAATACATCGAGCAAATACGTTTCAAACAGCTGTGAACTGTTGTGGGTGCGTTATATCCAAGTTTAGCTATTACTAAGAAAAATTTTCTGATATGAACGAATCTATCTCGAGAACCGTTGATCGCACCTGGAAAATTCCGGGGCCATCGGCTTCAGCTCGTCGAAATACATCGAGCAAAGACGTTTCAAACAGCTGTGAACTGTTGTGGGTGCGTTATATCCAAGTTTAGCTAGTACTAAGAAAAATTTTCTGATATGAACGAAGCTATCTCGAGAACCGTTGATCGCACCTGGAAAATTCCGGTGCCATCGGCTTCAGCTCGTCAAAATACACCTAGTAAAGGAGTTTAAAACAGCTGTGAACTGTTGCGGGTGAGTTATATCCAAGATTAGCTATTACTATGAAAAATTTTCTGATATGAACGAAGTTATCTCGAGAACCGTTGATCGCACATCTAAAATTTTTGTTCCATCGGCTTCAGCTCGTCGAAATACCCCCGGAAGGAAATTTTTAAACGGCTGCATTCACTTGTCGGGGAAATAATTGCAGTCTTATCCGTTTTAGTGAAAATCGTGCGTTTCAGCAGCTGAAAAACACGTTTTGACGAAAAATTTGTTGAAATCTTGCATTTTGACGCTGTCCGACACCGTCGACGGCTGCATGGCATCATTTTGTAGTACCGCACGCATTTTTTATACCGATCCGACGCTGTTTTTTGATTCACATCTTTCGCCCTATGGTCGACGTTCTCCGAAGAACCGTTGATCGCACCTGGAAAATTCCGGTGCCATCGGCTTCAGCTCGTCGAAATACACCGAGCAAAGAAATTTGAAACAGCTGTGAACTGTTGCGGGTGAGTTCTATCCAAGTTTAGCTATTACTAAGAAAAATTTTGTGATATGAACGAAGCTATCTCGAGAACCGTTGATCGCACCTGGAAAATTCCGGTGCCATCGGCTTCAGCTCGTCAAAATACACCTAGTAAAGAAGTTTAAAACAGCTGTGAACTGTTGCGGGTGAGTTATATCCAAGTTTAGCTATTACTAAGAAAAATTTTGTCATATGAACGAAGCTATCTCGAGAACCGTTGATCGCACCTGGAAAATTCCGGTGCCATCGGCTTCAGCTCGTCGAAATACATCGAGCAATGACGTTTCAAACAGCTGTGAACCGTTGTGGGTGCGTTATATCCAAGTTTAGCTATTACTATGAAAAATTTTCTGATATGAACGAAGTTATCTCGAGAACCGTTGATCGCACGTGGAAAATTCCGGTGCCATCGGCTTCAGCTCGTCGAAATACACCCAGTAAAGAAGTTTAAAACAGCTGTGAACTGTTGCGGGTGAGTTATATCCAAGATTAGCTATTACTATGAAAAATTTTCTGATATGAACGAAGTTATCTCGAGAACCGTTGATCGCACATCTAAAATTTTTGTTCCATCGGCTTCAGCTCGTCGAAATACCCCCGGTAGGGAATTTTTAAACGGCTGCATTCACTTGTCGGGGAAATAATTGCAGTCTTATCCGTTTTAGTGAAAATTGGGCGTTTCAGCAGCTGAAAAACACGTTTTGACGAAAAATTTGTTGAAATCTTGCATTTTGACGCTGTACGACACCGTCGATGGCTGCATGGCATCATTTTGTAGTACCGCACGCATTTTTTATACCGATCCGACGCTGTTTTTTGATTCACATCTTTCGCCCTATGGTCGACGTTCTCCGAAGAACCGTTGATCGCACTTGGATAATTCCGGTGCCATCGGCTTCAGCTCGTCGAAATACACCTAGTAAAGAAGTTTAAAACAGCTGTGAACTGTTGCGGGTGAGTTATATCCAAGATTAGCTATTACTATGAAAAATTTTCTGATATGAACGAAGTTATCTCGAGAACCGTTGATCGCACATCTAAAATTTTTGTTCCATCGGCTTCAGCTCGTCGAAATACACCTAGTAACGAAGTTTGAAACAGCTGTGAACTGTTGCGGGTGTGTTATATCCAAGTTTAGCTATTACTAAGAAAAATTTTCTGATATGAACGAAGCTATCTCGAGAACTGTTGATCGCACCTGGAAAATTCCGGTGCCATCGGCTTCAGCTCGTCGGAATACCCCTAGTAAAGAAGTTTAAAACAGCTGTGAACTGTTGCGGGTGAGTTATATCCAAGATTAGCTATTACTATGAAAAATTTTCTGATATGAACGAAGTTATCTCGAGAACCGTTGATCGCACATCTAAAATTTTTGTTCCGTCGGCTTCAGCTCGTCGAAATACACCTAGTAAAGAAGTTTAAAACAGCTGTGAACTGTTGCGGGTGAGTTATATCCAAGATTAGCTATTACTATGAAAAATTTTCTGATATGAACGAAGTTATCTCGAGAACCGTTGATCGCACATCTAAAATTTTTGTTCCATCGGCTTCAGCTCGTCGAAATACCCCCGGAAGGAAATTTTCAAACGGCTGCATTCACTTGTCGGGGAAATAATTGCAGTCTTATCCGTTTTAGTGAAAATCGTGCGTTTCAGCAGCTGAAAAACACGTTTTGACGAAAAATTTGTTGAAATCTTGCATTTTGACGCTGTACGACACCGTCGATGGCTGCATGGCATCATTTTGTAGTACCGCACGCATTTTTTATACCGATCCGACGCTGTTTTTTTATTCACATCTTTCGCCCTATGGTCGACGTTCTCCGAAGAACCGTTGATCGCACCTGGAAAATTCCGGTGCCATCGGCTTCAGCTCGTCGAAATACACCTAGTCAAGAAGTTTGAAACAGCTCTGAACTGTTGCGGGTGAGTTATATCCAACTTTAGCTATTACTAAGAAAAATTTTGTGATATGAACGAAGCTATCTCGAGAACCGTTGATCGCACCTGGAAAATTCCGGTGCCATCGGCTTCAGCTCGTGGAAATACATCGAGCAAAGACGTTTCAAACAGCTGTGAACTGTTGTGGGTGCGTTATATCCAAGTTTAGCTATTACAAAGAAAAATTTTCTGATATGAACGAAGCTATCTCGAGAACCGTTGATCGCACCTGGAAAATTCCGGTGCCATCGGCTTCAGCTCGTCGAAATACACCCAGTAAAGAAGTTTAAAACAGCTGTGAACTGTTGCGGGTGAGTTATATCCAAGATTAGCTATTACTATGAAAAATTTTCTGATATGAACGAAGTTATCTCGAGAACCGTTGATCGCACATCTAAAATTTTTGTTCCGTCGGCTTCAGCTCGTCGAAATACACCTAGTAAAGAAGTTTAAAACAGCTGTGAACTGTTGCGGGTGAGTTATATCCAAGATTAGCTATTACTATGAAAAATTTTCTGATATGAACGAAGTTATCTCGAGAACCGTTGATCGCACATCTAAAATTTTTGTTCCATCGGCTTCAGCTCGTCGAAATACCCCCGGAAGGAAATTTTCAAACGGCTGCATTCACTTGTCGGGGAAATAATTGCAGTCTTATCCGTTTTAGTGAAAATCGTGCGTTTCAGCAGCTGAAAAACACGTTTTGACGAAAAATTTGTTGAAATCTTGCATTTTGACGCTGTACGACACCGTCGATGGCTGCATGGCATCATTTTGTAGTACCGCACGCATTTTTTATACCGATCCGACGCTGTTTTTTTATTCACATCTTTCGCCCTATGGTCGACGTTCTCCGAAGAACCGTTGATCGCACCTGGAAAATTCCGGTGCCATCGGCTTCAGCTCGTCGAAATACACCTAGTCAAGAAGTTTGAAACAGCTCTGAACTGTTGCGGGTGAGTTATATCCAAGTTTAGCTATTACTAAGAAAAATTTTGTGATATGAACGAAGCTATCTCGAGAACCGTTGATCGCACCTGGAAAATTCCGGTGCCATCGGCTTCAGCTCGTGGAAATACATCGAGCAAAGACGTTTCAAACAGCTGTGAACTGTTGTGGGTGCGTTATATCCAAGTTTAGCTATTACTAAGAAAAATTTTCTGATATGAACGAAGCTATCTCGAGAACCGTTGATCGCACCTGGAAAATTCCGGTGCCATCGGCTTCAGCTCGTCGAAATACACCCAGTAAAGAAGTTTAAAACAGCTGTGAACTGTTGCGGGTGAGTTATATCCAAAATTAGCTATTACTATGAAAAATTTTCTGATATGAACGAAGTTATCTCGAGAACCGTTGATCGCACATCTAAAATTTTTGTTCCATCGGCTTCAGCTCGTCGAAATACCCCCGGAAGGAAATTTTTAAACGGCTGCATTCACTTGTCGGGGAAATAATTGCAGTCTTATCCGTTTTAGTGAAAATCGTGCGTTTCAGCAGCTGAAAAACACGTTTTGACGAAAAATTTGTTGAAATCTTGCATTTTGACGCTGTCCGACACCGTCGATGGCTGCATGGCATCATTTTGTAGTACCGCACGCATTTTTTATACCGATCCGACGCTGTTTTTTGATTCACATCTTTCGCCCTATGGTCGACGTTCTCCGAAGAACCGTTGATCGCACCTGGAAAATTCCGGTGCCATCGGCTTCAGCTCGTCGAAATACACCGAGCAAAGAAATTTGAAACAGCTGTGAACTGTTGCGGGTGAGTTCTATCCAAGTTTAGCTATTACTAAGAAAAATTTTGTGATATGAACGAAGCTATCTCGAGAACCGTTGATCGCACCTGGAAAATTCCGGTGCCATTGGCTTCAGCTCGTCAAAATACACCTAGTAAAGAAGTTTAAAACAGCTGTGAACTGTTGCGGGTGAGTTATATCCAAGTTTAGCTATTACTAAGAAAAATTTTGTCATATGAACGAAGCTATCTCGAGAACCGTTGATCGCACCTGGAAAATTCCGGTGCCATCGGCTTCAGCTCGTCGAAATACATCGAGCAATGACGTTTCAAACAGCTGTGAACCGTTGTGGGTGCGTTATATCCAAGTTTAGCTATTACTATGAAAAATTTTCTGATATGAGTAGTAAGTGGGCACGATTGGCGAATTTTCTTCCAGGAATCGCCCCCCTTCCCCCCTTTTTCCAGACGTGTCCGAACACGTTTTCCCCATTGTCCTTTGAGGAGGACGTCGCCGCTCTACGGCCCCCTGGGGTGAGGGTCCCCAAAGGAATGTTTTTGTTTGACAGGAAGTAGGTGGTGGGAGGGTGGTAACGGTCACGCGCTTCAAAAGGGGGGGGGGTGTAACGGTCACGTGATCCAAACGGGAGGGTGGGTGGAAAATGGGTGGTAAGGGTCACGTGATCCAAACGGGCGGGTGTGGGGGGAAAGTGGATGGCGTGGGAAATGTGGGTATATATGGGGAAATGAAATAAATATGTAATACATAATTTATTGAGTATATAAATCATTTATTCAGAAATTATACTTGTATGAGGGGTGGTACATAATATTAGGGATTTAAAAATAGTAGTAATCAAAATTATTATTATTATTATTAAATTAACGCAAATGGAATATATTTTTTAAAGACCGCTGGTTACAATGCAAACTACCTTTACCAGACAAGTTCTGAAAAGGTTTACTTAAATTTCGACGATTACAATTGTGTTTATGAATAATTTTGTTGAACATTTTCATAACAATGCGATCGTTACGTTTTGTGTCTGAAGTAAATAGTTTATGAAAGGACTGTAAAGACCGATCATTGAACAACCAGTGAAGCACAACAATGCAGTACTGCCCACAAACATCAGACGATATATCTTGGAGTCTCTTCTGGCTCCATTCATAAACATTGCAATTTCGCTTAAGGCGCTGAGAGATTCTTGTATCGAAGGGTGGCATTCCGAAGCTGTCGAAATAGATTCCTCGCCTATTTGAACCGAGGTAAACGGCAACCCAGTGACTTCCTGCCTGATTGTGGTTGTCGGTGTTGATGATGATAGCACAGGGCCGGGGCCATGTCCAGGGGACACGGTCGGCAGGGTAGACACCTCCAATGCATGCATCTGTATGCGGTAATATCTCCAGGAGCTCAAGGGTATTCATAGAACGTCGGTAATCCGGGAAATGAGCGTTGGTCTCGTTCAGCAGGTTGAATGCAACTAATGCAATCTTATGCTGCGCTCCCATTAAGTAGCCCTCCATTTTCATCCACTGTAGTCGACAATAACCTGCCTTGTGGAATCAATTTCTAGCAAATTGTCATATTCGGCGTACAACAGACAATTTACATTCTGCTCTGTTGCTCTATTGAAGCGAACTTCAATGCGAATACTTCCACTTTTCACCAGATTCCAATGGCCAGCGGAACTTGCAGATAAATCAGGAGTCAGATCGAACGCGAACAAGCAAAATCCATCGGAATAGGCCGGACGAGAGATGCTATTTCCATGGTCGCTGAAATGTGTTCCAGTACCAGCAAATAGGGTGTTGAATGCCTCCACATCTAGGCAGGCACCAGAGGTGAAACTTGGCTGCAGAGGTTTTGTAGGTACTTGGCGTCCATCGACATTCAGGCATAAAAAGTTTATCCCAAAATTTTGAAAGTTGAAGGGGTTCTTCTTTCTCGATCCGTTGAAACTGACATTGTCAACAAATCCCAGTATGATTCTTTTAGGTAGTTGACCCAAAATGGCATTGTCTATTGTCTCCCCCATAATCCCCCGATGGAGAACAAAAGATTTGACCTCCACCCGTGTCAAAGGATATTTCGCAGTTGTCTTTGCAAGCGTTTTAGCGTGAGCTATCAAAATTCCAGGGCTGAGTTTCACACGGCGAACTATCAAGGAGGCTTCTTCTATATGCACCTTATAATGCAGGGGAGTGGAGTCCATAAGGCAAAAGTCGTCCTTTGCACGGATAAGACGAACGCGTAGCTCTACGCCATTCATCAAAAACTTGTCTTGATTGAACACGTCACAATGTAAATGTCCCAGTAGATCAAATGCTTTTCCACCTTTAGTAATTGCCTGACGTACGGCTAGTCCATCGTTGTTTCTTGCATCAGCCGCCGTTACAGCAATAGAATCCATTGCACCATAGCTATCCGTAGCCCAAAGAGACATTCCAAGATGTGAGGACTTTGCATCGGTTCCATAGTTTAGTAATGTTTCAATGTATGCTCTATAAGCGTACAGGTTATTTGGAGGCGTAACAACTTTTTGGTTGAAATATACATCCACTTGGTTAAACATTGAATGTAAAAAGTTATTCACAGGCCCAACAGAGTCGTCTATACCAGCAGAGCCATCGGGTTTCAGGATTCTGGCGCGAACTTTGATCATGGTATGTGCCAAATCAATATATTCTTCTCCATGGCCTGGTACGATGAATTCAATTGGGGCATCGTCCGACAGCGTAGATACAGGATTATAATAAACAAATTGAGAATTTTCAATACTTGTTTGGGTAGGTGGTATGGTAAATAGGTCCAGCTCCGACTTCACACACTCAGAAGAGTGCGAATGTAGAAACGACATGATGATTAGTTGAAAATATCGTACAAATCACGAGTCTTCCGCTTTGATTTATGTCTCGGTACTTTTTTCACTTTCTTGCTTCTTTTGTTTGCAACGGGTCTTTTCTTTTTATTCTTCCGAGTTTTGGATGTCTTGGCAGATCCACGGCCAGTGAGCTTATGAGAGGCGAGGCGTTTACGCTTCCTCTTATATCCTGAGCCACGCATCATGGTCCCAATTTTGTCCTGGGCCCTCCTTTTCAATTTCAGCCCAGACTCGGCTAATCGGTTTTCCAGCGCCACCTTTAAGGGCTTGCCATTTGTCACTACATCCCCAACAACGTTAATACCCGCATTGAGAGCTTCTTTACCGACAGCTCGGGCTGCGCTTCCCAGATAGGGCAGAATGCGTCGAAACAGACCTCCAAGGAAAGCACCAATTCCATGACCTCGTTGATAAGGACTTCCAACGAATATCCTTCCAAAATCATTATATCGGTCCACTGTTCCTCCACCAGCTTGGTTTGCGTAATATGCAATGTACGGGCTCATTTTTTAGTCAATCAATCCTCTTGAAATGAAGTGTCACGTTCAAAGGACCATACTCGAATGGAATCATATCACCCTGATTGCATCTTATATCTATTTCAATTGTGCGAAATGAATACCTCATCAACGGAATATAATGAGGAGTGGAAAACGTAGTACAGTGCATGGCCCCATAGGTATACGTAGAAGCGCTGAATGGTATCACTCGTAACAGAGATGACTGCACGTCACCTGTTACGGAGGGTACACAAAGATCGCTGTAGATGAACAAATTCGCAGGTAAACCTCTGGCCAAACTTGCTGGTGAAGATCCTTGACAATACGGCCTGGCGTTTGTGAGGCTGTGTATACCTCTCTCAAATCCCAACATATCGGATACTTTATCGGAAAAGTCTATTGTATGAACTGTGCTAGTGCAGTTCCTGGAGTTGCAGTGTTTTACAATTTTCACAAAACCTTGTTGCGCTAAATATTCAAATCGGATATGAGTACTCAAAGACGGAAAAGTATTCATGAACCCCACTAAATCTGTTATATCTTTGAAAACTGCAGTAGGTAGAAAAAATGTTTGTAGTGCGTTTACCTTACTCTTATTGGGGATTGGATTACTAACGAAATTGATTGGAGAATCTTTTCCATTACGTATATGTAAAAAATTGCAAGGAAACTGTATTTCACTCAGACCCACTACCCATTCTCCTTCCAGTTCAACTTGTTTTGGAAGCAAGGTCGTGAATTTCGATGCTGTATTATCAGGATGATAGCTCATGCTGCTGTTGCTGGGGAGCACCATATAAAATTCGTTTCTCTTCATTTTTTCCCAATTGCATGCAGTTCTGCAGCAGGTATCCAAGAATCAAACTTATCAGGATATCCTTCCCAATGAACAAGAACCTGCTTATTTTTTCCTTTTCCCTTGGAGCGTATGACACGTTCCACTATGAACTCGTCCTTGTCCGTTGGTTTATTGACAAGCACCAATTCTGGTTCGTAGAAAAATCCCTCAATTGGTTCGTCAGCAAAATCCATCAACTCGTATATCGGCAATGATTGTTTGAAAACGGCTTTCGTTATTTTGAATATTTCTTTACTCCAATTAGTTTCATATCCTTTCTCAAAGATGCCTTTCGTTCGACTGATGCGTACATAGTCACCAACTTTATATTTAAAGGATTCTTTACGTGGTTTCTCCATCTTGAATCGACTTTGTATATTACGCCATACGTATGGTGCATTATCCATAGTCACAGCCGCAGGCGCCATCTTTATTGAAGAATGTCGCGAGTTGTTATAAGACTCGACAATTTGCTTCAAAACATCTGTATACTTATATGTTCGACTATGTGTAAAGTAACGCCACATACGTTCCTTCAATGTCCGATTGAAGCGCTCCACAACTGCAGCTTTTATGTCGGGATTACGTGCAACACGAAATTTTATTTTCTTATCAGAAAAAAATTTTTGGACACTGTTGGCCATAAATTCTTTTCCCTTGTCCGTTTGTATCGAAACAGGAATGCGCCCTCCATTTGTATCCATTATACGTTTGAAAGCTTCAAGAACCTGTGATGCTGATTTGTCTTTCAATGGCTCTACCCAGGCAAATTTACTCAAGACATCAATAACTACAAGTAAATATGAAACCCCATCATTATATGTTTTTAATGATCTCAATTCAACTAAGTCAGCCTCCCACACATCATCAATGTTGGTTACTGTATAATGAAGACGCGGAAATTTACGCTTAATGGGTCTATGAAGGGTATAAGTGTTCTGAGCATTAAGCCAATTTTTTATTTCACTTTCAGGTATTTCTTTCTTATATTTTGACAAAATATTTCGAGCCCCTGTGTATGCCTCAGGCTCTGGAAGGTCAAAATATGTCCTCGAGAGTTTTTCATTGTTCAAAACGGAAGCCATGATGTAACTTTGTCGGTTTTCGCAGTGTAGGGAGAACTAAGCCGGGGTTTTTTCGAGTTTTTACGGGGGCGATAGACAGGAGGAGTGCGTGATCTATAGCTTTTCCTTCTTCTATCTTCGTCTAGGGAACTCTCGTCCTCTGAAATTTCAGGTTCTCTTCGATTCCTAATGTCTGGCAATGCTGGTGGAGACTGATGAAACTTGGGATTACCCAGAAACTCCCGAGGGGTGTTCAGGCTTTGGAGATAAACGGCAAAATGCTCCCATCCTTTAGCTGAATATGTTTTCCGTGCTCTGACAACATCTTGTATGAGATCCACAATATTGACACCAGGAAATGTCTGTCCATCCAAAGTCACTTGTCCTTTTGAATTCCATTTGAGTCTGTTAGCAGTATCAATGGCGTCAATGTATTCTAGTATACCAGCGGCTTTCCGCTGATATACTTTAGGTACAGTAGCAACAATAGCTTTTGGGTCGTATCGTTCAGCGGTTTCAGTTTCGACGTGGGCCTCCGTTTCTAACACCGGCGTTTTAGTTTGTTCTGTATAAAACAAATATCGCCTCAGAACGTCGTTATACAACTTCCATTTTTCATGGTCATCTCTAGGGCTTTTCGAATTTAAAATTTCCAATAGCTGGGTATCTAATCTGCTTGTAACAGTGCCTGGAGTTTGCGCTGATGGCTGAATTTCTTTAGCCAATTCCGTTAAAACATGGTGAGCATCAGCATGTGAAGAATTTTTTTTTTTTAGACGCTCCACACTCTCCTCTGGTACAAGAATCATTTTACGTGCATGTTCCATCCTTATACAATGGCTGAGATAAGTGCGCTTATCAGAGGACCCAGTAGCATCGGCAAAATTGAACCACCTTTCTGATTAATGATTTTTTTCTTGCTGCTTAAACTTTGTTTTTTATCGGCAAGTTTTCTCAATAGTTTTTTATGTTTGCACAGTTTTGATTTCTCACAATTTTTCAAAGGAATATTTCCGTGTAATAAATTTAAAGCACACTCGCAAATGCAGCGAATTAAATCTTTATTAGCGTGTTGTATTATTACCCGGCGTAGCCTGGGTGGTGCGTAGATGAGAGCGTGTAATAAGGCTGTATTCTTTTCTCCAAGCGACTTGCGAACAGAGCCGCTTTCAGAACGACTTCTCGTTGCCATCACACATGAACGACTGGTACACTCCGTGATGCCCCTCCTCCTTTTATATTGCGATCCTTCCGCGGAATATAAACATAATGATGGGGATCACTGGGGAATACATTGGTACGAAACCTACAGTTTTCAGGAGTCGATTGTTTCAAATCTAGCAACAAATAGCCATGAGCTGCCGAAGTTGCATCAAAATAGGCTTCTTGCAGAAATTTTGGATCTTCTGGGTATATTTGACGAGCCAAATGGGCAATTTGTGCACGATCTCTGGGATTTTTAAATACGACGATGTAATTTGTATTCAATGAAATGTCTCTCTGTCCTTTGCCTTGGTGGAATAAATTTTGAGATAGAAACATTACACTGAGATTTTTATGATGGCTTCCTTTTGTAAATAAATCAACTATTGCACCATTCGAAGATTCCCGCATCAAATCGTCCACGACAACCAATTTTGGCTTATTATCATCAAAATCTCCAGATCTTGGTAGGCCTTCACGAAATTCGACAAAATTATTATCATAATCCGAATATCCATTCTGCCACTCAGCGTAATAAAAGATCACTTTTTCAATTTGTGTATCGCACATTTGCTTAATTTCCTTCAAAAACCTTTTAACAAAAAATGTTTTTCCACAACCCGTGGGGCCACAAATCATTGCAGTAAAGGGATGTTTCCACCTCGTGTCCATATTGCCTTCTGATTAATCATGCCTAAAATCTCATCATTTTATACAATTTTACGATATCCGAAAATATGGATTTGAAAATGCCAGAGAGGGGCGTGACGTAATGCACCTGTATTGGGGTCAAGTGGGCTTGCCTATGACTAGGACAAGGACAATGCGCGTAGGCGGGGGCAGGTAAAAAAGGCGAAGAAGTGCAGTAGCCCCCTGTGGCGCCAACAGTAAAACCCCTGACTTTTCCCAATATAGCCCGAATTTTCTCGCACTAACTGCAGTCGTCCAAGGGACATTCACAATGTCGGACCCAAACGATTTAGCGGGGCCCAGTGACCCGACCGAAGAAAATACTACACCTCCACAGGGAGATTTTGATTGGATAAATAATTTTGATCTTGAGTTATTCGGTGATTTTGCCATTGAAAATAATTTTGATGGAGATTTATTCGAAAATTTTAATTCTGCGCTCTTTGATATTCAATGTGGTGGTGGTGAAAATGTTGTGAGTGACCCTAAGGTTTTGGAAGCTGTTGAAGAGTTTAATCTAGATTTACTAGATCAGCAGAATGGTAAGTATCTAGCTTCATACCTTTTTATAATACCGAGAAAAAATTTTAGGCATATTTTTTTATTGAAAAATACTAAACCCAATTTCAGATCAACAAAATGGCCGCGAAGAAGAGATTGAAAATCGATTGCCGGCCTTAAGGACAATACGACGATCACGCCAGAGACTCCCACGTTTCAAACTCGACACACATGTGATGGAGTTTGCAATCAACCCTTTACCTGAAAGTCGTGACCCTGCCGACTGGGTTGAAGAAGCTTTTCGTGATGTCTATAATAAAATTATTGAGGCTGGAGGGCGTGGTATGAATCGAATGTGCCTTACATTCAATTTTGCAAATATGCAAAGAGACAATGCCTGGATAAGTCCACGTGCGATCAAAGGATATGAGTTTCAAGATCTATGGAATCTTGTCAGCTCTATCGCGCAGAGCGCAAACGGTTTCGGATGTGCCGATAAGTTTTGGATCAAACTTCACGTGGCTGAAGCCCCGGTAGGTCAAGGTTTCCTTGAAAACGGCATGAAAAGAGGGTTTAGTAGAAAATGTATCCTTCAGATTTCGAATGAAGATGGCTTGTGTCTAGCCCGATCACTTGTTGTGGCCAAAGCACATGCAGAAAAATTAAAAACCAGAGCTGATAAGGGCAAGATCCACGAGGTATGGCAGGCAATCCGGCAATGCAAGGGAAAAATGCAACGTAAGGAGGCCGAAAGACTAACTCGAAGGGCAGGAGTCATTGCTCCTGATGAAGGCTGTGGTCTACAGGAAGTTGCTCAATATCAGCGATACTTGGCTGAAGAAGGATGCCTTATCAAGGTCTATTCCCTCATGAGAAACGGAAAAGATCACCCTGTGCTCTACGATGGTACACCTGAATTGATTAGCAGAAAGATGGCCGTCCGATATACCTTACCGATTGTGTATTATCCTGAAGAGAACCACTATGAGCCAATCCAAAATTTACCTTCATTCTTTGGCGTGAAGTATTATTGCGAGCATTGTAACAAACCTTACACTACGCAAGGACATGTTTGTGATAGGACTTGTGATAGGTGTTTGAAGAATCCTCCGTGTGACTCTACGATTGTTGATAAAATAGTGTGTGACGATTGTAATCGAGAGTTTCACGGCCAATTGTGCTTCGATCAACATAAGAAACCAGGATCTTTCAGTGGAAATAACCCCACCGTCTGTGACTATATAAAATTGTGTGGCCAATGTAATACGAAAATTGATCATCGCAAAGCTCAGAATCATGTGTGTCATAAATATTATTGCAACGTATGTCAAAAGGACGAAGATATTTCTCATCTCTGCTATATGCCCACCTTAAAGAGCAAGAAAAAATTGACTTTGAAACGTGTGGCGTTTGTTTTCTACGACTTTGAAACCAGACAGGATGAGCTTCTGCAAGGAACTACAGATGTCAACGTACACATTCCTAATCTTTGCGTTGCCCAAACTGTGTGTGATCGTTGTGCAGATATGACCGACGATGACATTGTGAACGCCAACGATAATCACGGAAATCCGTGTGGCGTGTGTAAACATCGGGAAAATGTTTTCGATGGTGAGGATCCTGTGCGAGGATTTGTTGATTACATCACGTCGATGGGTAAGACGTATAAAAAAGTAGTTTGTATTGCACATAACGCGAAAGGCTATGATTCACAATTCGTTTTGAGAGACGTCATGAAACGCATTAACAGTCAAATTAAAGCGATAATTAACGGAACAAACATTATCTTGATGGATTTTGGGGATAATAAATTTATAGACAGTTTAAATTATTTTCACATGGCTCTTGCAAGTTTACCGAAAGCTTTTGGATTGGGGAATATAGCGAAAGGCTATTTTCCACATTTTTTCAATACAAAAGACAATCAAAACTACGTAGGGCCTATACCTGATAGAAAATATTATGGTGCTGACACTATGGGAGTACAAGATCGTGAAAAATTCTTATCCTGGTATAATGATCGTGTCGAAGAAGATTATGAATTTGATTTTCGTAAAGAAATTCTTCATTATTGCAGACTTGATGTTACAATTTTGAGACGAGCCTGTGTTGAATTTCGAAAACTGATTATGAATGCTGGAAATGTCTGTCCTTTTACAGAATGTGTAACGATTGCTTCTACATGCATGCGTATTTTTCAAACAAATTTCTTAAAAGACAAGCAGATAGGCATTATACCTCAGGGAGGATATCGGTTAGGGAAAACGCAGTCGAAAATCGCAATTGAATGGCTCTTGTGGCGCGAACATTGCGAGAATCATCGAATAATACATGCCGGACGAACTCGTGAACACAGAACAACTTCAGGCCTGCGTCTAGATGGTTTTTGGGAGGATACCGCGAATAATAATAAGAAATATGCATATCAGTTCCACGGGTGTTATTGGCACGGATGCCCACGGTGTTTCAAATTCAATAGAGATAAAGAGTTGAGTCACAAGGATACACTAGAGAGTCGATATGAGAGAACAGGGGCGATTACACGGGAATTGCGACACTCGGGTTATGAAGTCGTTGAAATGTGGGAATGCGATTTTATTCGTCAAAAAAAGACAGATCATGTGTTGGCGAATTTTGTAGAAAACGTTGATCAGCAAATGTTTATAGCGCTGGATCCGCGCGATGCATTTTTCGGGGGACGAACAGGAAATACCGTAACACATTATGATGTAAAAGATAATGAGAAAATTCGCTATGTTGATGTTTGTTCGTTATACCCATACGTTTTAAAGACAGGGGTTTTCCCGATTGGACATCCCACTGTCCATGTGGGGCGTGATTGTCAGCTTATATGCCCTAATAATAATATTTCGCGGATAGAAGGTCTCGTGAAATGTCGCGTTTTACCCCCTCGTCAATTATTTCACCCTGTTTTACCAGTAAAAGCCCATGGAAAGTTACTGTTCCCTCTCTGTCGATCATGCTGCGATGATCTTGTACAAGACAATTGCCCTCATGATGATCCCGCTGCTCGCGAATTTTTGGGAACTTGGGTCGCTCCAGAACTTCGTAAAGCCGTAGAAATGGGGTATAAAATATTAGAAATCAGTGAGCTTTGGGAGTATAAGAGTACTACGCGTTATAATCCTGTGACGCGAACAGGTGGATTATTTGCCGAATACATTAACACTTTTTTGAAAATAAAACAAGAGGCTTCGGATTGGCCTGCTGAGTGTGTAGATGATGAATCAAAGAATCGATATATTGCTGAATATGAGACGCGAGAAGGTATAAAACTTGACAAAGATAAAATTCAAAAGAATGCCGGATTGAGAGCCGTAGCAAAACTTTGTTTAAACTGTCTCTGGGGTAAATTTGGGGAGAGGGAGAACTTGACAAAAAAAGCTATTATTCGAACACATGAGGAATTTGCAAATATAATGTTTAATCCTGAAATTGAAGTAACAGTAGTTGTTCCTGTCGATAACGACACTCTCTTCATGTCCTGGAAACATTTAAACGAAGCCGCGGAAATGTCCACTAAGGCTAATGTCGTTATTGCGGCTTATACAACCGCTCACGCGCGTCTAAAGTTATATTCTTATCTAGAAAAACAACAAGAACGTGTTTTATATTATGATACAGATTCGGTCATTTACGTTAGCGATGGATCAAATGAATTACCGCTAGGGAATTTTCTAGGGGATTTGACCGACGAAGTAGAGGGCTACGGAGAAGGAAGTTTCATTACTTCTTTTGTCTCTGGGGGACCTAAATTTTACACTTATCGCGTAAAAAAACCGGACGGCAGTATCGCGGAAGTTAGTAAAATAAAAGGGGTTAGACTGAATTATGAATCGCGTAAACAAATTCATTACGACTCGATTCGCGCGCTCGTTGTCGATAAAGCAGATCCCTACCAGATCGACTATCATGGTATTCGGCGGACCGTGTATCATGACGTCATCACGAAGCCTGAGAGTAAGATCGTACGTGCGACAGGCCCAAAACGGCGGCTTGATGGTTTTGCGACTCTGCCCTATGGTTTCAAAAAACCGCGATTTAACCGCTGCTAGTTGGCGCGCACTGTTTTTTTTTAAATTAAGTATTTTATGCATTTAGATTAATTGTTGTAGTTTTGTATAATATTGTTATGCACGAAAAACGTTTGTAGGCCTGCATTATTTAATAATTAATTAAACAATTTAATGAGTAGGGGCTATTCCTCCACTCGCTTAATATTTTATTGTAGCCTCGAATAGTTATTATTAATGGATAGGGAATCGTTTGTTGATAATTAATATCCAAATTACATATTTTTAAGTTTGTTTGTTCATTAGATATTAATTTTTTAAAAAATGGGCCCTACAATGTTTACATTTGAGCAGAGCCTCCTGGTGTCAGGAGGCGGCCCTACGGTTTTACCGACACTGTGAAATTCTGGGAATGTACGTTTCTAGGGTCCTGGGAGGGGTTACCGACTGTCAGGGGGGCGCCACCGTCAACTTTGACGGGGCGGGTTTTCAGCCGTTCGTATTTCGAATTGAAATACGAAGTTTCAAAAACCCGCGGCCCGCGAAAATGAAAAGTATCTGTAAGAAAAATGTAATTTATACGAAGAAATAAATAAATAAATGAATAAAAATTGAAAAGATTCCCTTTACGCTTATTCCCCCCACCCATTTCCTATTTAATAATAATTTAAAAATAAAAGAAGTAAGTGTTTAAAAAAAGAAAGACAACAAATATTTATTTTTAAAAAATTTTTTTATTAAAAAAACTTAAATCTAAACTACATTTTCTTTTTTTTTTCGTCTTAATAATAATAATGATCTTAAGACTAATATACATGCTTTCTTAATATTTAAACTTAAAACTAAGGGAAAAAAAATGAAGAGAAATAAATGAAAATAGAAAAAAGAAAATATTTATTAAAAAAATTTTATTAAAAAATAAAACTTAAAACTAAAATACAAATTTTTTTTTCTTTAAATATTAAAATTTTTTTTTGTTTCGTTTTCTAATTTAAAACTAGGGGGAAATAAATAAATAAATAAGCAAGTAAATATTGCTTTTAAAATTTTGTTTTATTTTTCAAAAAAACTTAAAATTAAAAATACATTTTTTTTTTTTTTAAATTTAAATCAAGTTGGAGGGGGGGGGGGCAGGGGTCTCAGTCCCACTGCTCCAGGGACCAGTCCTCCTCCGTCAGGTCAGGCTGGGCGGGCTCCTCCCCGAAGAGGATCCTGAGACTCCAGGCATCCCACACGTCGTATAGGGCGAGCACCTGCTCACCCTCGGCCTCGAACTGGCGCGACTCGCGCCTCAGAGCGCGGATCCACCGCGCTCTCGGGGTGTCTGGGCCGACGACTCCCTCCCAGCGAGCTCCGCGCTGAAACCAAAAAGACAAAAATACATTAATATTAAATATATCTATGATTATAAGAAAATGACGAAAAAAGGGGGTATTTCAGTAGAGGACTGGAGGAAAAGTGGTGTCAGGAAGGGAATAAAGGGGTTAGAGGGGAATAGAGAGAGAGAGAGAGAGAGAGAGAGAGAGAGAGAGAGAGAGAGAGAGAGAGAGAGAGAGAGAGAGAGAGAGAGAGAGAGAGAGAGAGAGAGAGAGAGAGAGCCAAAAACTTACCATGAAGGCCTCGTCCTCGACATCCGCCAACCATTTGGCGGCCCTGGCGTGCAAATCCTGGATGGCGAAAATGTTTTCGCCTTCCAGGGATTCACCCTCCTCGTCCTCCCACCGCAGCCACGCATTGGCTGCCCTGAGGTAGGCGCGCTGCCTCCTGGTGGCCTGCATCTGAAAAATCAAAAAACCATGAATTAAAAACAAAATCAACTAAAAACAAAACAAAGACAAGCAGAATGAATGTAAAAACTGAAACAAAAGAAAAACGAAAAATCAAAAAACTAAAACAATACCGAAAAGAATATGAAAAAAAAAAAATACGCGAAACGTATACCCCGCGACGGGTAGGTATTTAAACAATATAAAAGCGCGTGAAAACATAGAAAATGAAGCGCGGACGCGAAAAACTGAAAATTAAAAACGCGAAACACATATCAAAAACCGCGAGAAAAACGACATGAACCAAAAACCGCGAAACCCAACGAAAAACATGCAAAAAAATATTCAAAAAAACTTACCTCGCGGGCCAAGTGCTCCTGGCACGTTCCTTGACAGGTTACAACAACCATTTTTTTAAAATAAAAACAAAAAAACACAAAAAAACACTAAAACTGGACACTACACTGGTCTTCGGGATGTCGGTGGTGAAAGAGGGCGAATAGTGGGACCTCACGGTTTATATAACTTTTGCCCCACTATTCGCCCTCAACCCTCTAAACCGTAAGTTAGAGGGAGATGGGGGTAAGGATTTATGTAGGAAAGACGAGGAAAAAGCCAAAATTGTTCTCTAAACCCTCTAAACAACGAGAAGGAAAGAGACAATAAACGAAAGACTACAGGACGCCGACGAAGAAGAAGCGAGAGAGAAATTTCTCCTAGCTTCTACGTGAAAAAAAAGGGCTGGGGACAGGAGAGGGAATATTGGGTCTTGCCTAGCAATAAAAAAAAGTCAAGACTCACAGGTAATGCAATAAAATGTATGACTTTTATTTCAGGTATTCAAAAAAAAATACAGACATGTTTAATGAATTTTTAACCCGAACGGTTACTGGGTGATAACGGGGTGAAATCAAGACTCTGGATGGCCAATCCTTCATCATCATCATCCCCGCTTTGATCCAATTGCATCGCAATTTGATCAAGCTCTTTTTGGCGCTGCGTTGGAGCCCATCGCCCTCCGTAATCGTCCTCGCGATTCCTTTGTTCTAGATTCGCGCCCAACGCGACTAGAACGGCCTCGATTTCCTCGATAGATTTTCGCGGTTCTGAAACAAAAAAACAATACAAGATTAGCCTCAATCAATCTAATCTCAAAATTCATATGATTGATTGATTGAATATTTACTTTTCGGGGTTGAGGTCGCGAAATTCAATGATCCATGCTGAGCATCTTCACCCTCGCGTTCCAGGATTAAATTGATCACTGATGGAGTGCTGGGAATGATCTCGATCGATGAATCCAATTCCATCATGGGCTCAGGGATGATATCCTTCGATGTGTTGTCCTTGGATCGATTTTTTTCTGATTCGCGAGCTCTAAATTGTCTTTGTTTTTCCTTAGCTAGTTCGCGACGTTTTTCGCGAGCGATAAAGTCGGCCTTCTTTTTTTCCGCGAGTTTTAAACGTTTTTCGCGAGCCTGTATTTTTTTCAGATCCTTTTTCTTATCAATGTAGTTCACTTGATTGAATAAATCAAGATCTTTTTCTAACATATTAATCCATAACTTTTTTTCTTCTGTACTCACTTGCGTAATTTCACTTGTTTTTTTATTATTGACTTTCAGGATTTTAGAGCCACTTTGAGTGCTACCGGGTGATTTATGGCCCAATCGTCTGGCTGAGTTTTTCTTCTTCTTTTCAGCCTTTTGAAGGTCAAAGTCAATATTTATGACAGGACCTGTCTTGGAAATCTCATGTCTTTGAAGTTTCACTTTTTTCACTATTTTTTCAATTGATCTTTTCTCATCACTGTTATATTGCACTACACGATCACTAATTATCTTAATTCCGTTTTGATTGGCCTTGTTTCCACCATATTTAGATTTTTTAGGTTTAAAAGTTCCAGGCTGATAACCTGATTGATAACTGGATTTTGGAGATGAGTTCATTTGACTTGATGTCATTTTGACGTAAAAAACGTAAATGCAGTAAAATGATCTCACTGGGGTCCTTGATGCATCCCTAGTTTAGAGGAGGAGGGGCTAAGTTTTCCACACTTTTTTGAAGATTTGCCCTTGGTGGGGGGTCCTTTGCATACCTGATGGGGGCGGATGCTCGAGTTTTCCTTTTTTTCGCCCCCCCCCCACTTGTTTTGCATTTGTTGGCTATTGAAAGGAAAGGTCAATGATTGGCCCATTTCCTTTCTTGTAGACCAATGTCTCCTCCCCCGCAGGGAGATAATATTCTTCCTCACACGCCCTAAAAAAGTAGTACCAATAGAGTTTTTCCCCCACTCCTGCTTTGCATAATCTTGTGTGTTCTATGCAGTCGAAAAAACCATTTGACTTCGACATTTTATATAATAATACATCACTATTATGCACAATTGCTTTAGTAACCACAGCCAAAGTTTTTGCATTTTTCGCATATTTCTTTTCATTTAATAAATTCGTGATTGCAATGCTTCTCAAGGATGGAGGATTATATCTCATTTGAAAATTTGATTCGATTTCTCTATTAGATTCTGCAGGTTCTTCATTGTAACACACTTTAAATGTCGTACACATGTCTATGCTCTCATCTTGAGAGTGTAATTTATCCCTGCGATATCTGATATGGATTTTATTCCATGTCTCACCGAGGAATTTATATTTACATACGCAAGAAGGATCAACAAGGAAATCTTCCACTTCACATTCCAATCCTGACCCTATCGCGATTTTCCGCGCTTTTGCTGGAATGCACATGTCATCACTGTCTAGGTAATCATCATCGGTATATTTATCAACACATACGCGTACTCTTTTCTGGCGAAATTGAGGCTTTTGTCGTCCTTCATACGATTCGCGACCCGCGAGATATTTTTTAAGGGACTCTAAATCGTAACTTTCAAAGTTTTTAGACATTTTTACTATTGCAATGCCTTTTAACGAATGACAACAAACGCGTCACTCGATTTAACAAAAAAAATCGGTATAGGAAGGTTCTATGGTAAGAGTGGGGGTACCGCGCAACATACAAAAACCGCGAAAGTGGGGCGCATGTGTGACGCCGCCGCCGCAGAACTCCCTGCGGTGGGGGATAATGTGTGACGGTTATAGGTCTGTCATGCGTGTAGTGGGGGATTCTGCCCCCCTCCACTCTCATACGTAGCGCTATAAAACGCGGGTGCTCGCGGTGGATTTGATTCAGTCGTCCTGATTTCATCCATTCATTTTTTCAACATGGAGAGCAACAAACAAAAGGGATTCAGTGATGCTGAACAGCATGTGGTCTTGTCTCAAGTTATATCTTTGAATAGATCAGAGACAAAACAAATTCGTGTCGGCTTAAAAGTTACGTGTTTCGGTCAATTCGTCCCGGTTGTGCAATTTATGGGCGTACGCCCGAAACGCGCCATATTGTCAATGACACGAGAAGAATGGACCCTTTTTTTCAACGATTTGGATGCTGTAACCGATTACTTTGACCCTGAGAAGTTCCACCCAAAGATCAACCACAATCTACCTGCAAAGGAATTTGGGGCCATAAACGTGAAATTCCACCGCAGTTTTGAAAATCCCTGCGTGACCTTTGTTCGCAATGATGATGCAAATCAGACTCCCATAATGATGATGGGACAGAGCATCAATACATTGAAAAACAAGGCTGCATGGATTAATCAGTGGCTGGATTTCTTGGAGACATTGCCTCTCAAGGAATATAAGGAATCGCTTGTACAATCAATTAAAGGAATTGCTATGAATTATATGGATTATAATAGAATGCCTGCCACGGAGGATCTTCATCATCGCATACGCGTAAATTTCGAGGAAATTTATCTCTTGGCTCGCGATGATCTTCGACGTACAATACCCCACGAAAATCTTGGTTATTTGTATCAATTATTTGGAGAATTATTCCATAATTGTTACAATTATTTGGATAAATTCGCGGGAGGGGCTTACAGAATGCCCTCATATTGAAAAACCATACACATATGATTTTATGTAACTCATTTGTAAAATGGAACCTACGATTTTATGAAATATAAAAAAAGATAAAATTTAAACCCTATGTTTAATTATTTATTACAAAAACCCTCAACATCTTTTCAGGTATAAAAAAAGACGGAAGGCAAAAAAACATTTTTGAACTTTAAATAAAAAAAAAAACCTTTTAAAAGGAAACAACATGCAATAAAAGAGAGAGAGAGAGAGAAAAACATAGTCAAAAAAAAGGAGACATCGTTGAGAACTTTTCCAACGGTCTTCCATAGAAAGGGAAAATTTATTATCCTAAAAAAACCTGTAAAAAAAAAAAGCATTCATTTACTGCGCCATTCATGCCAGGGCATTGCGCAATCCTCCATCTAAAAAAAAAATAATGGGCCAGTTTCCCTTAACACGTGAACGACATTCCATTGCATAACAATGGAATGCTTTCAGGCGTTTTGGGACCTGCCCGCATTCCTTGCCACCCACCCACCACCCACTTCCTGTCGAACAAAGACATTCTTTTGGGGACCCTCACCCCAGGGGGCCCTAGAGCGGCGACGTCCTCCTCAAAGGACAATGGGGAAAACGTGTTCGGACACGTCTGGAAAAAGGGGGAAGGGGGGCGATTCCTGGAAGAAAATTCGCCAATCGTGCCCACTTACTACTGATATGAACGAAGTTATCTCGAGAACCGTTGATCGCACCTGGAAAATTCCGGTGCCATCGGCTTCAGCTCGTCGAAATACACCCAGTAAAGAAGTTTAAAACAGCTGTGAACTGTTGCGGGTGAGTTATATCCAAGATTAGCTATTACTATGAAAAATTTTCTGATATGAACGAAGTTATCTCGAGAACCGTTGATCGCACATCTAAAATTTTTGTTCCATCGGCTTCAGCTCGTCGAAATACCCTCGGTAGGGAATTTTTAAACGGCTGCATTCACTTGTCGGGGAAATAATTGCAGTCTTATCCGTTTTAGTGAAAATTGGGCGTTTCAGCAGCTGAAAAACACGTTTTGACGAAAAATTTGTTGAAATCTTGCATTTTGACGCTGTACGACACCGTCGATGGCTGCATGGCATCATTTTGTAGTACCGCACGCATTTTTTATACCGATCCGACGCTGTTTTTTGATTCACATCTTTCGCCCTATGGTCGACGTTCTCCGAAGAACCGTTGATCGCACTTGGAAAATTCCGGTGCCATCGGCTTCAGCTCGTCGAAATACACCTAGTAAAGAAGTTTAAAACAGCTGTGAACTGTTGCGGGTGAGTTATATCCAAGATTAGCTATTACTATGAAAAATTTTCTGATATGAACGAAGTTATCTCGAGAACCGTTGATCGCACATCTAAAATTTTTGTTCCATCGGCTTCAGCTCGTCGAAATACACCTAGTAACGAAGTTTGAAACAGCTGTGAACTGTTGCGGGTGTGTTATATCCAAGTTTAGCTATTACTAAGAAAAATTTTCTGATATGAACGAAGCTATCTCGAGAACTGTTGATCGCACCTGGAAAATTCCGGTGCCATCGGCTTCAGCTTATCGGAATACCCCTAGTAAAGAAGTTTAAAACAGCTGTGAACTGTTGCGGGTGAGTTATATCCAAGATTAGCTATTACTATGAAAAATTTTCTGATATGAACGAAGTTATCTCGAGAACCGTTGATCGCACATCTAAAATTTTTGTTCCATCGGCTTCAGCTCGTCGAAATACACCTAGTAAAGAAGTTTAAAACAGCTGTGAACTGTTGCGGGTGAGTTATATCCAAGATTAGCTATTACTATGAAAAATTTTCTGATATGAACGAAGTTATCTCGAGAACCGTTGATCGCACATCTAAAATTTTTGTTCCATCGGCTTCAGCTCGTCGAAATACCCCCGGAAGGAAATTTTCAAACGGCTGCATTCACTTGTCGGGGAAATAATTGCAGTCTTATCCGTTTTAGTGAAAATCGTGCGTTTCAGCAGCTGAAAAACACGTTTTGACGAAAAATTTGTTGAAATCTTGCATTTTGACGCTGTACGACACCGTCGATGGCTGCATGGCATCATTTTGTAGTACCGCACGCATTTTTTATACCGATCCGACGCTGTTTTTTTATTCACATCTTTCGCCCTATGGTCGACGTTCTCCGAAGAACCGTTGATCGCACCTGGAAAATTCCGGTGCCATCGGCTTCAGCTCGTCGAAATACACCTAGTAAAGAAGTTTGAAACAGCTGTGAACTGTTGCGGGTGAGTTATATCCAAGTTTAGCTATTACTAAGAAAAATTTTGTGATATGAACGAAGCTATCTCGAGAACCGTTGATCGCACCTGGAAAATTCCGGTGCCATCGGCTTCAGCTCGTGGAAATACATCGAGCAAAGACGTTTCAAACAGCTGTGAACTGTTGTGGGTGCGTTATATCCAAGTTTAGCTATTACTAAGAAAAATTTTCTGATATGAACGAAGCTATCTCGAGAACCGTTGATCGCACCTGGAAAATTCCGGTGCCATCGGCTTCAGCTCGTCGAAATACACCCAGTAAAGAAGTTTAAAACAGCTGTGAACTGTTGCGGGTGAGTTATATCCAAAATTAGCTATTACTATGAAAAATTTTCTGATATGAACGAAGTTATCTCGAGAACCGTTGATCGCACATCTAAAATTTTTGTTCCATCGGCTTCAGCTCGTCGAAATACCCCCGGAAGGAAATTTTTAAACGGCTGCATTCACTTGTCGGGGAAATAATTGCAGTCTTATCCGTTTTAGTGAAAATCGTGCGTTTCAGCAGCTGAAAAACACGTTTTGACGAAAAATTTGTTGAAATCTTGCATTTTGACGCTGTCCGACACCGTCGATGGCTGCATGGCATCATTTTGTAGTACCGCACGCATTTTTTATACCGATCCGACGCTGTTTTTTGATTCACATCTTTCGCCCTATGGTCGACGTTCTCCGAAGAACCGTTGATCGCACCTGGAAAATTCCGGTGCCATCGGCTTCAGCTCGTCGAAATACACCGAGCAAAGAAATTTGAAACAGCTGTGAACCGTTGTGGGTGCGTTATATCCAAGTTTAGCTATTACTATGAAAAATTTTCTGATATGAACGAAGTTATCTCGAGAACCGTTTATCGCACCTGGAAAATTCCGGTGCCATCGGCTTCAGCTCGTCGAAATACACCCAGTAAAGAAGTTTAAAACAGCTGTGAACTGTTGCGGGTGAGTTATATCCAAGATTAGCTATTACTATGAAAAATTTTCTGATATGAACGAAGTTATCTCGAGAACCGTTGATCGCACATCTAAAATTTTTGTTCCATCGGCTTCAGCTCGTCGAAATACCCTCGGTAGGGAATTTTTAAACGGCTGCATTCACTTGTCGGGGAAATAATTGCAGTCTTATCCGTTTTAGTGAAAATTGGGCGTTTCAGCAGCTGAAAAACACGTTTTGACGAAAAATTTGTTGAAATCTTGCATTTTGACGCTGTACGACACCGTCGATGGCTGCATGGCATCATTTTGTAGTACCGCACGCATTTTTTATACCGATCCGACGCTGTTTTTTGATTCACATCTTTCGCCCTATGGTCGACGTTCTCCGAAGAACCGTTGATCGCACTTGGAAAATTCCGGTGCCATCGGCTTCAGCTCGTCGAAATACACCTAGTAAAGAAGTTTAAAACAGCTGTGAACTGTTGCGGGTGAGTTATATCCAAGATTAGCTATTACTATGAAAAATTTTCTGATATGAACGAAGTTATCTCGAGAACCGTTGATCGCACATCTAAAATTTTTGTTCCATCGGCTTCAGCTCGTCGAAATACACCTAGTAACGAAGTTTGAAACAGCTGTGAACTGTTGCGGGTGTGTTATATCCAAGTTTAGCTATTACTAAGAAAAATTTTCTGATATGAACGAAGCTATCTCGAGAACTGTTGATCGCACCTGGAAAATTCCGGTGCCATCGGCTTCAGCTTATCGGAATACCCCTAGTAAAGAAGTTTAAAACAGCTGTGAACTGTTGCGGGTGAGTTATATCCAAGATTAGCTATTACTATGAAAAATTTTCTGATATGAACGAAGTTATCTCGAGAACCGTTGATCGCACATCTAAAATTTTTGTTCCATCGGCTTCAGCTCGTCGAAATACACCTAGTAAAGAAGTTTAAAACAGCTGTGAACTGTTGCGGGTGAGTTATATCCAAGATTAGCTATTACTATGAAAAATTTTCTGATATGAACGAAGTTATCTCGAGAACCGTTGATCGCACATCTAAAATTTTTGTTCCATCGGCTTCAGCTCGTCGAAATACCCCCGGAAGGAAATTTTCAAACGGCTGCATTCACTTGTCGGGGAAATAATTGCAGTCTTATCCGTTTTAGTGAAAATCGTGCGTTTCAGCAGCTGAAAAACACGTTTTGACGAAAAATTTGTTGAAATCTTGCATTTTGACGCTGTACGACACCGTCGATGGCTGCATGGCATCATTTTGTAGTACCGCACGCATTTTTTATACCGATCCGACGCTGTTTTTTTATTCACATCTTTCGCCCTATGGTCGACGTTCTCCGAAGAACCGTTGATCGCACCTGGAAAATTCCGGTGCCATCGGCTTCAGCTCGTCGAAATACACCTAGTAAAGAAGTTTGAAACAGCTGTGAACTGTTGCGGGTGAGTTATATCCAAGTTTAGCTATTACTAAGAAAAATTTTGTGATATGAACGAAGCTATCTCGAGAACCGTTGATCGCACCTGGAAAATTCCGGTGCCATCGGCTTCAGCTCGTGGAAATACATCGAGCAAAGACGTTTCAAACAGCTGTGAACTGTTGTGGGTGCGTTATATCCAAGTTTAGCTATTACTAAGAAAAATTTTCTGATATGAACGAAGCTATCTCGAGAACCGTTGATCGCACCTGGAAAATTCCGGTGCCATCGGCTTCAGCTCGTCGAAATACACCCAGTAAAGAAGTTTAAAACAGCTGTGAACTGTTGCGGGTGAGTTATATCCAAAATTAGCTATTACTATGAAAAATTTTCTGATATGAACGAAGTTATCTCGAGAACCGTTGATCGCACATCTAAAATTTTTGTTCCATCGGCTTCAGCTCGTCGAAATACCCCCGGAAGGAAATTTTTAAACGGCTGCATTCACTTGTCGGGGAAATAATTGCAGTCTTATCCGTTTTAGTGAAAATCGTGCGTTTCAGCAGCTGAAAAACACGTTTTGACGAAAAATTTGTTGAAATCTTGCATTTTGACGCTGTCCGACACCGTCGATGGCTGCATGGCATCATTTTGTAGTACCGCACGCATTTTTTATACCGATCCGACGCTGTTTTTTGATTCACATCTTTCGCCCTATGGTCGACGTTCTCCGAAGAACCGTTGATCGCACCTGGAAAATTCCGGTGCCATCGGCTTCAGCTCGTCGAAATACACCGAGCAAAGAAATTTGAAACAGCTGTGAACCGTTGTGGGTGCGTTATATCCAAGTTTAGCTATTACTATGAAAAATTTTCTGATATGAACGAAGTTATCTCGAGAACCGTTTATCGCACCTGGAAAATTCCGGTGCCATCGGCTTCAGCTCGTCGAAATACACCCAGTAAAGAAGTTTAAAACAGCTGTGAACTGTTGCGGGTGAGTTATATCCAAGATTAGCTATTACTATGAAAAATTTTCTGATATGAACGAAGTTATCTCGAGAACCGTTGATCGCACATCTAAAATTTTTGTTCCATCGGCTTCAGCTCGTCGAAATACCCCCGGTAGGAAATTTTTAAACGGCTGCATTCACTTGTCGGGGAAATAATTGCAGTCTTATCCGTTTTAGTGAAAATCGGGCGTTTCAGCAGCTGAAAAACACGTTTTAACGAAAAATTTGTTGAAATCTTGCATTTTGACGCTGTACGACACCGTCGATGGCTGCATGGCATCATTTTGTAGTACCGCACGCATTTTTTATACCGATCCGACGCTGTTTTTTGATTCACATCTTTCGCCCTATGGTCGACGTTCTCCGAAGAACCGTTGATCGCACTTGGAAAATTCCGGTGCCATCGGCTTCAGCTCGTCGAAATACACCTAGTAAAGAAGTTTAAAACAGCTGTGAACTGTTGCGGGTGAGTTATATCCAAGATTAGCTATTACTATGAAAAATTTTCTGATATGAACGAAGTTATCTCGAGAACCGTTGATCGCACATCTAAAATTTTTGTTCCATCGGCTTCAGCTCGTCGAAATACACCTAGTAACGAAGTTTGAAACAGCTCTGAACTGTTGCGGGTGTGTTATATCCAAGTTTAGCTATTACTAAGAAAAATTTTCTGATATGAACGAAGCTATCTCGAGAACCGTTGATCGCACCTGGAAAATTCCGGTGCCATCGGCTTCAGCTCGTCGAAATACATCGAGCAAATACGTTTCAAACAGCTGTGAACTGTTGTGGGTGCGTTATATCCAAGTTTAGCTATTACTAAGAAAAATTTTCTGATATGAACGAAGCTATCTCGAGAACCGTTGATCGCACCTGGAAAATTCCGGGGCCATCGGCTTCAGCTCGTCGAAATACATCGAGCAAAGACGTTTCAAACAGCTGTGAACTGTTGTGGGTGCGTTATATCCAAGTTTAGCTAGTACTAAGAAAAATTTTCTGATATGAACGAAGCTATCTCGAGAACCGTTGATCGCACCTGGAAAATTCCGGTGCCATCGGCTTCAGCTCGTCAAAATACACCTAGTAAAGGAGTTTAAAACAGCTGTGAACTGTTGCGGGTGAGTTATATCCAAGATTAGCTATTACTATGAAAAATTTTCTGATATGAACGAAGTTATCTCGAGAACCGTTGATCGCACATCTAAAATTTTTGTTCCATCGGCTTCAGCTCGTCGAAATACCCCCGGAAGGAAATTTTTAAACGGCTGCATTCACTTGTCGGGGAAATAATTGCAGTCTTATCCGTTTTAGTGAAAATCGTGCGTTTCAGCAGCTGAAAAACACGTTTTGACGAAAAATTTGTTGAAATCTTGCATTTTGACGCTGTCCGACACCGTCGACGGCTGCATGGCATCATTTTGTAGTACCGCACGCATTTTTTATACCGATCCGACGCTGTTTTTTGATTCACATCTTTCGCCCTATGGTCGACGTTCTCCGAAGAACCGTTGATCGCACCTGGAAAATTCCGGTGCCATCGGCTTCAGCTCGTCGAAATACACCGAGCAAAGAAATTTGAAACAGCTGTGAACTGTTGCGGGTGAGTTCTATCCAAGTTTAGCTATTACTAAGAAAAATTTTGTGATATGAACGAAGCTATCTCGAGAACCGTTGATCGCACCTGGAAAATTCCGGTGCCATCGGCTTCAGCTCGTCAAAATACACCTAGTAAAGAAGTTTAAAACAGCTGTGAACTGTTGCGGGTGAGTTATATCCAAGTTTAGCTATTACTAAGAAAAATTTTGTCATATGAACGAAGCTATCTCGAGAACCGTTGATCGCACCTGGAAAATTCCGGTGCCATCGGCTTCAGCTCGTCGAAATACATCGAGCAATGACGTTTCAAACAGCTGTGAACCGTTGTGGGTGCGTTATATCCAAGTTTAGCTATTACTATGAAAAATTTTCTGATATGAACGAAGTTATCTCGAGAACCGTTGATCGCACGTGGAAAATTCCGGTGCCATCGGCTTCAGCTCGTCGGAATACACCCAGTAAAGAAGTTTAAAACAGCTGTGAACTGTTGCGGGTGAGTTATATCCAAGATTAGCTATTACTATGAAAAATTTTCTGATATGAACGAAGTTATCTCGAGAACCGTTGATCGCACATCTAAAATTTTTGTTCCATCGGCTTCAGCTCGTCGAAATACCCCCGGTAGGGAATTTTTAAACGGCTGCATTCACTTGTCGGGGAAATAATTGCAGTCTTATCCGTTTTAGTGAAAATTGGGCGTTTCAGCAGCTGAAAAACACGTTTTGACGAAAAATTTGTTGAAATCTTGCATTTTGACGCTGTACGACACCGTCGATGGCTGCATGGCATCATTTTGTAGTACCGCACGCATTTTTTATACCGATCCGACGCTGTTTTTTGATTCACATCTTTCGCCCTATGGTCGACGTTCTCCGAAGAACCGTTGATCGCACTTGGATAATTCCGGTGCCATCGGCTTCAGCTCGTCGAAATACACCTAGTAAAGAAGTTTAAAACAGCTGTGAACTGTTGCGGGTGAGTTATATCCAAGATTAGCTATTACTATGAAAAATTTTCTGATATGAACGAAGTTATCTCGAGAACCGTTGATCGCACATCTAAAATTTTTGTTCCATCGGCTTCAGCTCGTCGAAATACACCTAGTAACGAAGTTTGAAACAGCTGTGAACTGTTGCGGGTGTGTTATATCCAAGTTTAGCTATTACTAAGAAAAATTTTCTGATATGAACGAAGCTATCTCGAGAACTGTTGATCGCACCTGGAAAATTCCGGTGCCATCGGCTTCAGCTCGTCGGAATACCCCTAGTAAAGAAGTTTAAAACAGCTGTGAACTGTTGCGGGTGAGTTATATCCAAGATTAGCTATTACTATGAAAAATTTTCTGATATGAACGAAGTTATCTCGAGAACCGTTGATCGCACATCTAAAATTTTTGTTCCATCGGCTTCAGCTCGTCGAAATACACCTAGTAAAGAAGTTTAAAACAGCTGTGAACTGTTGCGGGTGAGTTATATCCAAGATTAGCTATTACTATGAAAAATTTTCTGATATGAACGAAGTTATCTCGAGAACCGTTGATCGCACATCTAAAATTTTTGTTCCATCGGCTTCAGCTCGTCGAAATACCCCCGGAAGGAAATTTTCAAACGGCTGCATTCACTTGTCGGGGAAATAATTGCAGTCTTATCCGTTTTAGTGAAAATCGTGCGTTTCAGCAGCTGAAAAACACGTTTTGACGAAAAATTTGTTGAAATCTTGCATTTTGACGCTGTACGACACCGTCGATGGCTGCATGGCATCATTTTGTAGTACCGCACGCATTTTTTATACCGATCCGACGCTGTTTTTTTATTCACATCTTTCGCCCTATGGTCGACGTTCTCCGAAGAACCGTTGATCGCACCTGGAAAATTCCGGTGCCATCGGCTTCAGCTCGTCGAAATACACCTAGTGAAGAAGTTTGAAACAGCTGTGAACTGTTGCGGGTGAGTTATATCCAAGTTTAGCTATTACTATGAAAAATTTTCTGATATGAACGAAGTTATCTCGAGAACCGTTGATCGCACATCTAAAATTTTTGTTCCATCGGCTTCAGCTCGTCGAAATACCCCCGGTAGGGAATTTTTAAACGGCTGCATTCACTTGTCGGGGAACTAATTGCAGTCTTATCCGTTTTAGTGAAAATTGGGCGTTTCAGCAGCTGAAAAACACGTTTTGACGAAAAATTTGTTGAAATCTTGCATTTTGACGCTGTACGACACCGTCGATGGCTGCATGGCATCATTTTGTAGTACCGCACGCATTTTTTATACCGATCCGACGCTGTTTTTTGATTCACATCTTTCGCCCTATGGTCGACGTTCTCCGAAGAACCGTTGATCGCACTTGGAAAATTCCGGTGCCATCGGCTTCAGCTCGTCGAAATACACCTAGTAAAGAAGTTTAAAACAGCTGTGAACTGTTGCGGGTGAGTTATATCCAAGATTAGCTATTACTATGAAAAATTTTCTGATATGAACGAAGTTATCTCGAGAACCGTTGATCGCACCTGGAAAATTCCGGTGCCATCGGCTTCAGCTCGTGGAAATACATCGAGCAAAGACGTTTCAAACAGCTGTGAACTGTTGTGGGTGCGTTATATCCAAGTTTAGCTATTACTAAGAAAAATTTTCTGATATGAACGAAGCTATCTCGAGAACCGTTGATCGCACCTGGAAAATTCCGGTGCCATCGGCTTCAGCTCGTCGAAATACACCCAGTAAAGAAGTTTAAAACAGCTGTGAACTGTTGCGGGTGAGTTATATCCAAAATTAGCTATTACTATGAAAAATTTTCTGATATGAACGAAGTTATCTCGAGAACCGTTGATCGCACATCTAAAATTTTTGTTCCATCGGCTTCAGCTCGTCGAAATACCCCCGGAAGGAAATTTTTAAACGGCTGCATTCACTTGTCGGGGAAATAATTGCAGTCTTATCCGTTTTAGTGAAAATCGTGCGTTTCAGCAGCTGAAAAACACGTTTTGACGAAAAATTTGTTGAAATCTTGCATTTTGACGCTGTCCGACACCGTCGATGGCTGCATGGCATCATTTTGTAGTACCGCACGCATTTTTTATACCGATCCGACGCTGTTTTTTGATTCACATCTTTCGCCCTATGGTCGACGTTCTCCGAAGAACCGTTGATCGCACCTGGAAAATTCCGGTGCCATCGGCTTCAGCTCGTCGAAATACACCGAGCAAAGAAATTTGAAACAGCTGTGAACCGTTGTGGGTGCGTTATATCCAAGTTTAGCTATTACTATGAAAAATTTTCTGATATGAACGAAGTTATCTCGAGAACCGTTTATCGCACCTGGAAAATTCCGGTGCCATCGGCTTCAGCTCGTCGAAATACACCCAGTAAAGAAGTTTAAAACAGCTGTGAACTGTTGCGGGTGAGTTATATCCAAGATTAGCTATTACTATGAAAAATTTTCTGATATGAACGAAGTTATCTCGAGAACCGTTGATCGCACATCTAAAATTTTTGTTCCATCGGCTTCAGCTCGTCGAAATACCCCCGGTAGGAAATTTTTAAACGGCTGCATTCACTTGTCGGGGAAATAATTGCAGTCTTATCCGTTTTAGTGAAAATCGGGCGTTTCAGCAGCTGAAAAACACGTTTTAACGAAAAATTTGTTGAAATCTTGCATTTTGACGCTGTACGACACCGTCGATGGCTGCATGGCATCATTTTGTAGTACCGCACGCATTTTTTATACCGATCCGACGCTGTTTTTTGATTCACATCTTTCGCCCTATGGTCGACGTTCTCCGAAGAACCGTTGATCGCACTTGGAAAATTCCGGTGCCATCGGCTTCAGCTCGTCGAAATACACCTAGTAAAGAAGTTTAAAACAGCTGTGAACTGTTGCGGGTGAGTTATATCCCAGATTAGCTATTACTATGAAAAATTTTCTGATATGAACGAAGTTATCTCGAGAACCGTTGATCGCACATCTAAAATTTTTGTTCCATCGGCTTCAGCTCGTCGAAATACACCTAGTAACGAAGTTTGAAACAGCTCTGAACTGTTGCGGGTGTGTTATATCCAAGTTTAGCTATTACTAAGAAAAATTTTCTGATATGAACGAAGCTATCTCGAGAACCGTTGATCGCACCTGGAAAATTCCGGTGCCATCGGCTTCAGCTCGTCGAAATACATCGAGCAAATACGTTTCAAACAGCTGTGAACTGTTGTGGGTGCGTTATATCCAAGTTTAGCTATTACTAAGAAAAATTTTCTGATATGAACGAAGCTATCTCGAGAACCGTTGATCGCACCTGGAAAATTCCGGGGCCATCGGCTTCAGCTCGTCGAAATACATCGAGCAAAGACGTTTCAAACAGCTGTGAACTGTTGTGGGTGCGTTATATCCAAGTTTAGCTAGTACTAAGAAAAATTTTCTGATATGAACGAAGCTATCTCGAGAACCGTTGATCGCACCTGGAAAATTCCGGTGCCATCGGCTTCAGCTCGTCAAAATACACCTAGTAAAGGAGTTTAAAACAGCTGTGAACTGTTGCGGGTGAGTTATATCCAAGATTAGCTATTACTATGAAAAATTTTCTGATATGAACGAAGTTATCTCGAGAACCGTTGATCGCACATCTAAAATTTTTGTTCCATCGGCTTCAGCTCGTCGAAATACACCTAGTAAAGAAGTTTAAAACAGCTGTGAACTGTTGCGGGTGAGTTATATCCAAGATTAGCTATTACTATGAAAAATTTTCTGATATGAACGAAGTTATCTCGAGAACCGTTGATCGCACATCTAAAATTTTTGTTCCATCGGCTTCAGCTCGTCGAAATACCCCCGGAAGGAAATTTTCAAACGGCTGCATTCACTTGTCGGGGAAATAATTGCAGTCTTATCCGTTTTAGTGAAAATCGTGCGTTTCAGCAGCTGAAAAACACGTTTTGACGAAAAATTTGTTGAAATCTTGCATTTTGACGCTGTACGACACCGTCGATGGCTGCATGGCATCATTTTGTAGTACCGCACGCATTTTTTATACCGATCCGACGCTGTTTTTTTATTCACATCTTTCGCCCTATGGTCGACGTTCTCCGAAGAACCGTTGATCGCACCTGGAAAATTCCGGTGCCATCGGCTTCAGCTCGTCGAAATACACCTAGTAAAGAAGTTTGAAACAGCTGTGAACTGTTGCGGGTGAGTTATATCCAAGTTTAGCTATTACTAAGAAAAATTTTGTGATATGAACGAAGCTATCTCGAGAACCGTTGATCGCACCTGGAAAATTCCGGTGCCATCGGCTTCAGCTCGTGGAAATACATCGAGCAAAGACGTTTCAAACAGCTGTGAACTGTTGTGGGTGCGTTATATCCAAGTTTAGCTATTACTAAGAAAAATTTTCTGATATGAACGAAGCTATCTCGAGAACCGTTGATCGCACCTGGAAAATTCCGGTGCCATCGGCTTCAGCTCGTCGAAATACACCCAGTAAAGAAGTTTAAAACAGCTGTGAACTGTTGCGGGTGAGTTATATCCAAAATTAGCTATTACTATGAAAAATTTTCTGATATGAACGAAGTTATCTCGAGAACCGTTGATCGCACATCTAAAATTTTTGTTCCATCGGCTTCAGCTCGTCGAAATACCCCCGGAAGGAAATTTTTAAACGGCTGCATTCACTTGTCGGGGAAATAATTGCAGTCTTATCCGTTTTAGTGAAAATCGTGCGTTTCAGCAGCTGAAAAACACGTTTTGACGAAAAATTTGTTGAAATCTTGCATTTTGACGCTGTCCGACACCGTCGATGGCTGCATGGCATCATTTTGTAGTACCGCACGCATTTTTTATACCGATCCGACGCTGTTTTTTGATTCACATCTTTCGCCCTATGGTCGACGTTCTCCGAAGAACCGTTGATCGCACCTGGAAAATTCCGGTGCCATCGGCTTCAGCTCGTCGAAATACACCGAGCAAAGAAATTTGAAACAGCTGTGAACCGTTGTGGGTGCGTTATATCCAAGTTTAGCTATTACTATGAAAAATTTTCTGATATGAACGAAGTTATCTCGAGAACCGTTTATCGCACCTGGAAAATTCCGGTGCCATCGGCTTCAGCTCGTCGAAATACACCCAGTAAAGAAGTTTAAAACAGCTGTGAACTGTTGCGGGTGAGTTATATCCAAGATTAGCTATTACTATGAAAAATTTTCTGATATGAACGAAGTTATCTCGAGAACCGTTGATCGCACATCTAAAATTTTTGTTCCATCGGCTTCAGCTCGTCGAAATACCCCCGGTAGGAAATTTTTAAACGGCTGCATTCACTTGTCGGGGAAATAATTGGAGTCTTATCCGTTTTAGTGAAAATCGGGCGTTTCAGCAGCTGAAAAACACGTTTTAACGAAAAATTTGTTGAAATCTTGCATTTTGACGCTGTACGACACCGTCGATGGCTGCATGGCATCATTTTGTAGTACCGCACGCATTTTTTATACCGATCCGACGCTGTTTTTTGATTCACATCTTTCGCCCTATGGTCGACGTTCTCCGAAGAACCGTTGATCGCACTTGGAAAATTCCGGTGCCATCGGCTTCAGCTCGTCGAAATACACCTAGTAAAGAAGTTTAAAACAGCTGTGAACTGTTGCGGGTGAGTTATATCCAAGATTAGCTATTACTATGAAAAATTTTCTGATATGAACGAAGTTATCTCGAGAACCGTTGATCGCACATCTAAAATTTTTGTTCCATCGGCTTCAGCTCGTCGAAATACACCTAGTAACGAAGTTTGAAACAGCTCTGAACTGTTGCGGGTGTGTTATATCCAAGTTTAGCTATTACTAAGAAAAATTTTCTGATATGAACGAAGCTATCTCGAGAACCGTTGATCGCACCTGGAAAATTCCGGTGCCATCGGCTTCAGCTCGTCGAAATACATCGAGCAAATACGTTTCAAACAGCTGTGAACTGTTGTGGGTGCGTTATATCCAAGTTTAGCTATTACTAAGAAAAATTTTCTGATATGAACGAAGCTATCTCGAGAACCGTTGATCGCACCTGGAAAATTCCGGGGCCATCGGCTTCAGCTCGTCGAAATACATCGAGCAAAGACGTTTCAAACAGCTGTGAACTGTTGTGGGTGCGTTATATCCAAGTTTAGCTAGTACTAAGAAAAATTTTCTGATATGAACGAAGCTATCTCGAGAACCGTTGATCGCACCTGGAAAATTCCGGTGCCATCGGCTTCAGCTCGTCAAAATACACCTAGTAAAGGAGTTTAAAACAGCTGTGAACTGTTGCGGGTGAGTTATATCCAAGATTAGCTATTACTATGAAAAATTTTCTGATATGAACGAAGTTATCTCGAGAACCGTTGATCGCACATCTAAAATTTTTGTTCCATCGGCTTCAGCTCGTCGAAATACCCCCGGAAGGAAATTTTTAAACGGCTGCATTCACTTGTCGGGGAAATAATTGCAGTCTTATCCGTTTTAGTGAAAATCGTGCGTTTCAGCAGCTGAAAAACACGTTTTGACGAAAAATTTGTTGAAATCTTGCATTTTGACGCTGTCCGACACCGTCGACGGCTGCATGGCATCATTTTGTAGTACCGCACGCATTTTTTATACCGATCCGACGCTGTTTTTTGATTCACATCTTTCGCCCTATGGTCGACGTTCTCCGAAGAACCGTTGATCGCACCTGGAAAATTCCGGTGCCATCGGCTTCAGCTCGTCGAAATACACCGAGCAAAGAAATTTGAAACAGCTGTGAACTGTTGCGGGTGAGTTCTATCCAAGTTTAGCTATTACTAAGAAAAATTTTGTGATATGAACGAAGCTATCTCGAGAACCGTTGATCGCACCTGGAAAATTCCGGTGCCATCGGCTTCAGCTCGTCAAAATACACCTAGTAAAGAAGTTTAAAACAGCTGTGAACTGTTGCGGGTGAGTTATATCCAAGTTTAGCTATTACTAAGAAAAATTTTGTCATATGAACGAAGCTATCTCGAGAACCGTTGATCGCACCTGGAAAATTCCGGTGCCATCGGCTTCAGCTCGTCGAAATACATCGAGCAATGACGTTTCAAACAGCTGTGAACCGTTGTGGGTGCGTTATATCCAAGTTTAGCTATTACTATGAAAAATTTTCTGATATGAACGAAGTTATCTCGAGAACCGTTGATCGCACGTGGAAAATTCCGGTGCCATCGGCTTCAGCTCGTCGAAATACACCCAGTAAAGAAGTTTAAAACAGCTGTGAACTGTTGCGGGTGAGTTATATCCAAGATTAGCTATTACTATGAAAAATTTTCTGATATGAACGAAGTTATCTCGAGAACCGTTGATCGCACATCTAAAATTTTTGTTCCATCGGCTTCAGCTCGTCGAAATACCCCCGGTAGGGAATTTTTAAACGGCTGCATTCACTTGTCGGGGAAATAATTGCAGTCTTATCCGTTTTAGTGAAAATTGGGCGTTTCAGCAGCTGAAAAACACGTTTTGACGAAAAATTTGTTGAAATCTTGCATTTTGACGCTGTACGACACCGTCGATGGCTGCATGGCATCATTTTGTAGTACCGCACGCATTTTTTATACCGATCCGACGCTGTTTTTTGATTCACATCTTTCGCCCTATGGTCGACGTTCTCCGAAGAACCGTTGATCGCACTTGGATAATTCCGGTGCCATCGGCTTCAGCTCGTCGAAATACACCTAGTAAAGAAGTTTAAAACAGCTGTGAACTGTTGCGGGTGAGTTATATCCAAGATTAGCTATTACTATGAAAAATTTTCTGATATGAACGAAGTTATCTCGAGAACCGTTGATCGCACATCTAAAATTTTTGTTCCATCGGCTTCAGCTCGTCGAAATACACCTAGTAACGAAGTTTGAAACAGCTGTGAACTGTTGCGGGTGTGTTATATCCAAGTTTAGCTATTACTAAGAAAAATTTTCTGATATGAACGAAGCTATCTCGAGAACTGTTGATCGCACCTGGAAAATTCCGGTGCCATCGGCTTCAGCTCGTCGGAATACCCCTAGTAAAGAAGTTTAAAACAGCTGTGAACTGTTGCGGGTGAGTTATATCCAAGATTAGCTATTACTATGAAAAATTTTCTGATATGAACGAAGTTATCTCGAGAACCGTTGATCGCACATCTAAAATTTTTGTTCCATCGGCTTCAGCTCGTCGAAATACACCTAGTAAAGAAGTTTAAAACAGCTGTGAACTGTTGCGGGTGAGTTATATCCAAGATTAGCTATTACTATGAAAAATTTTCTGATATGAACGAAGTTATCTCGAGAACCGTTGATCGCACATCTAAAATTTTTGTTCCATCGGCTTCAGCTCGTCGAAATACCCCCGGAAGGAAATTTTCAAACGGCTGCATTCACTTGTCGGGGAAATAATTGCAGTCTTATCCGTTTTAGTGAAAATCGTGCGTTTCAGCAGCTGAAAAACACGTTTTGACGAAAAATTTGTTGAAATCTTGCATTTTGACGCTGTACGACACCGTCGATGGCTGCATGGCATCATTTTGTAGTACCGCACGCATTTTTTATACCGATCCGACGCTGTTTTTTTATTCACATCTTTCGCCCTATGGTCGACGTTCTCCGAAGAACCGTTGATCGCACCTGGAAAATTCCGGTGCCATCGGCTTCAGCTCGTCGAAATACACCTAGTGAAGAAGTTTGAAACAGCTGTGAACTGTTGCGGGTGAGTTATATCCAAGTTTAGCTATTACTATGAAAAATTTTCTGATATGAACGAAGTTATCTCGAGAACCGTTGATCGCACATCTAAAATTTTTGTTCCATCGGCTTCAGCTCGTCGAAATACCCCCGGTAGGGAATTTTTAAACGGCTGCATTCACTTGTCGGGGAACTAATTGCAGTCTTATCCGTTTTAGTGAAAATTGGGCGTTTCAGCAGCTGAAAAACACGTTTTGACGAAAAATTTGTTGAAATCTTGCATTTTGACGCTGTACGACACCGTCGATGGCTGCATGGCATCATTTTGTAGTACCGCACGCATTTTTTATACCGATCCGACGCTGTTTTTTGATTCACATCTTTCGCCCTATGGTCGACGTTCTCCGAAGAACCGTTGATCGCACTTGGAAAATTCCGGTGCCATCGGCTTCAGCTCGTCGAAATACACCTAGTAAAGAAGTTTAAAACAGCTGTGAACTGTTGCGGGTGAGTTATATCCAAGATTAGCTATTACTATGAAAAATTTTCTGATATGAACGAAGTTATCTCGAGAACCGTTGATCGCACCTGGAAAATTCCGGTGCCATCGGCTTCAGCTCGTGGAAATACATCGAGCAAAGACGTTTCAAACAGCTGTGAACTGTTGTGGGTGCGTTATATCCAAGTTTAGCTATTACTAAGAAAAATTTTCTGATATGAACGAAGCTATCTCGAGAACCGTTGATCGCACCTGGAAAATTCCGGTGCCATCGGCTTCAGCTCGTCGAAATACACCCAGTAAAGAAGTTTAAAACAGCTGTGAACTGTTGCGGGTGAGTTATATCCAAAATTAGCTATTACTATGAAAAATTTTCTGATATGAACGAAGTTATCTCGAGAACCGTTGATCGCACATCTAAAATTTTTGTTCCATCGGCTTCAGCTCGTCGAAATACCCCCGGAAGGAAATTTTTAAACGGCTGCATTCACTTGTCGGGGAAATAATTGCAGTCTTATCCGTTTTAGTGAAAATCGTGCGTTTCAGCAGCTGAAAAACACGTTTTGACGAAAAATTTGTTGAAATCTTGCATTTTGACGCTGTCCGACACCGTCGATGGCTGCATGGCATCATTTTGTAGTACCGCACGCATTTTTTATACCGATCCGACGCTGTTTTTTGATTCACATCTTTCGCCCTATGGTCGACGTTCTCCGAAGAACCGTTGATCGCACCTGGAAAATTCCGGTGCCATCGGCTTCAGCTCGTCGAAATACACCGAGCAAAGAAATTTGAAACAGCTGTGAACCGTTGTGGGTGCGTTATATCCAAGTTTAGCTATTACTATGAAAAATTTTCTGATATGAACGAAGTTATCTCGAGAACCGTTTATCGCACCTGGAAAATTCCGGTGCCATCGGCTTCAGCTCGTCGAAATACACCCAGTAAAGAAGTTTAAAACAGCTGTGAACTGTTGCGGGTGAGTTATATCCAAGATTAGCTATTACTATGAAAAATTTTCTGATATGAACGAAGTTATCTCGAGAACCGTTGATCGCACATCTAAAATTTTTGTTCCATCGGCTTCAGCTCGTCGAAATACCCCCGGTAGGAAATTTTTAAACGGCTGCATTCACTTGTCGGGGAAATAATTGCAGTCTTATCCGTTTTAGTGAAAATCGGGCGTTTCAGCAGCTGAAAAACACGTTTTAACGAAAAATTTGTTGAAATCTTGCATTTTGACGCTGTACGACACCGTCGATGGCTGCATAGCATCATTTTGTAGTACCGCACGCATTTTTTATACCGATCCGACGCTGTTTTTTGATTCACATCTTTCGCCCTATGGTCGACGTTCTCCGAAGAACCGTTGATCGCACTTGGAAAATTCCGGTGCCATCGGCTTCAGCTCGTCGAAATACACCTAGTAAAGAAGTTTAAAACAGCTGTGAACTGTTGCGGGTGAGTTATATCCCAGATTAGCTATTACTATGAAAAATTTTCTGATATGAACGAAGTTATCTCGAGAACCGTTGATCGCACATCTAAAATTTTTGTTCCATCGGCTTCAGCTCGTCGAAATACACCTAGTAACGAAGTTTGAAACAGCTCTGAACTGTTGCGGGTGTGTTATATCCAAGTTTAGCTATTACTAAGAAAAATTTTCTGATATGAACGAAGCTATCTCGAGAACCGTTGATCGCACCTGGAAAATTCCGGTGCCATCGGCTTCAGCTCGTCGAAATACATCGAGCAAATACGTTTCAAACAGCTGTGAACTGTTGTGGGTGCGTTATATCCAAGTTTAGCTATTACTAAGAAAAATTTTCTGATATGAACGAAGCTATCTCGAGAACCGTTGATCGCACCTGGAAAATTCCGGGGCCATCGGCTTCAGCTCGTCGAAATACATCGAGCAAAGACGTTTCAAACAGCTGTGAACTGTTGTGGGTGCGTTATATCCAAGTTTAGCTAGTACTAAGAAAAATTTTCTGATATGAACGAAGCTATCTCGAGAACCGTTGATCGCACCTGGAAAATTCCGGTGCCATCGGCTTCAGCTCGTCAAAATACACCTAGTAAAGGAGTTTAAAACAGCTGTGAACTGTTGCGGGTGAGTTATATCCAAGATTAGCTATTACTATGAAAAATTTTCTGATATGAACGAAGTTATCTCGAGAACCGTTGATCGCACATCTAAAATTTTTGTTCCATCGGCTTCAGCTCGTCGAAATACACCTAGTAAAGAAGTTTAAAACAGCTGTGAACTGTTGCGGGTGAGTTATATCCAAGATTAGCTATTACTATGAAAAATTTTCTGATATGAACGAAGTTATCTCGAGAACCGTTGATCGCACATCTAAAATTTTTGTTCCATCGGCTTCAGCTCGTCGAAATACCCCCGGAAGGAAATTTTCAAACGGCTGCATTCACTTGTCGGGGAAATAATTGCAGTCTTATCCGTTTTAGTGAAAATCGTGCGTTTCCGCAGCTGAAAAACACGTTTTGACGAAAAATTTGTTGAAATCTTGCATTTTGACGCTGTACGACACCGTCGATGGCTGCATGGCATCATTTTGTAGTACCGCACGCATTTTTTATACCGATCCGACGCTGTTTTTTTATTCACATCTTTCGCCCTATGGTCGACGTTCTCCGAAGAACCGTTGATCGCACCTGGAAAATTCCGGTGCCATCGGCTTCAGCTCGTCGAAATACACCTAGTAAAGAAGTTTGAAACAGCTGTGAACTGTTGCGGGTGAGTTATATCCAAGTTTAGCTATTACTATGAAAAATTTTCTGATATGAACGAAGTTATCTCGAGAACCGTTGATCGCACATCTAAAATTTTTGTTCCATCGGCTTCAGCTCGTCGAAATACCCCCGGTAGGGAATTTTTAAACGGCTGCATTCACTTGTCGGGGAAATAATTGCAGTCTTATCCGTTTTAGTGAAAATTGGGCGTTTCAGCAGCTGAAAAACACGTTTTGACGAAAAATTTGTTGAAATCTTGCATTTTGACGCTGTACGACACCGTCGATGGCTGCATGGCATCATTTTGTAGTACCGCACGCATTTTTTATACCGATCCGACGCTGTTTTTTGATTCACATCTTTCGCCCTATGGTCGACGTTCTCCGAAGAACCGTTGATCGCACTTGGAAAATTCCGGTGCCATCGGCTTCAGCTCGTCGAAATACACCTAGTAAAGAAGTTTAAAACAGCTGTGAACTGTTGCGGGTGAGTTATATCCAAGATTAGCTATTACTATGAAAAATTTTCTGATATGAACGAAGTTATCTCGAGAACCGTTGATCGCACATCTAAAATTTTTGTTCCATCTGCTTCAGCTCGTCGAAATACACCTAGTAACGAAGTTTGAAACAGCTGTGAACTGTTGCGGGTGTGTTATATCCAAGTTTAGCTATTACTAAGAAAAATTTTCTGATATGAACGAAGCTATCTCGAGAACTGTTGATCGCACCTGGAAAATTCCGGTGCCATCGGCTTCAGCTCGTCGGAATACCCCTAGTAAAGAAGTTTAAAACAGCTGTGAACTGTTGCGGGTGAGTTATATCCAAGATTAGCTATTACTATGAAAAATTTTCTGATATGAACGAAGTTATCTCGAGAACCGTTGATCGCACATCTAAAATTTTTGTTCCATCGGCTTCAGCTCGTCGAAATACACCTAGTAAAGAAGTTTAAAACAGCTGTGAACTGTTGCGGGTGAGTTATATCCAAGATTAGCTATTACTATGAAAAATTTTCTGATATGAACGAAGTTATCTCGAGAACCGTTGATCGCACATCTAAAATTTTTGTTCCATCGGCTTCAGCTCGTCGAAATACCCCCGGAAGGAAATTTTCAAACGGCTGCATTCACTTGTCGGGGAAATAATTGCAGTCTTATCCGTTTTAGTGAAAATCGTGCGTTTCAGCAGCTGAAAAACACGTTTTGACGAAAAATTTGTTGAAATCTTGCATTTTGACGCTGTACGACACCGTCGATGGCTGCATGGCATCATTTTGTAGTACCGCACGCATTTTTTATACCGATCCGACGCTGTTTTTTTATTCACATCTTTCGCCCTATGGTCGACGTTCTCCGAAGAACCGTTGATCGCACCTGGAAAATTCCGGTGCCATCGGCTTCAGCTCGTCGAAATACACCTAGTAAAGAAGTTTGAAACAGCTGTGAACTGTTGCGGGTGAGTTATATCCAAGTTTAGCTATTACTAAGAAAAATTTTGTGATATGAACGAAGCTATCTCGAGAACCGTTGATCGCACCTGGAAAATTCCGGTGCCATCGGCTTCAGCTCGTGGAAATACATCGAGCAAAGACGTTTCAAACAGCTGTGAACTGTTGTGGGTGCGTTATATCCAAGTTTAGCTATTACTAAGAAAAATTTTCTGATATGAACGAAGCTATCTCGAGAACCGTTGATCGCACCTGGAAAATTCCGGTGCCATCGGCTTCAGCTCGTCGAAATACACCCAGTAAAGAAGTTTAAAACAGCTGTGAACTGTTGCGGGTGAGTTATATCCAAAATTAGCTATTACTATGAAAAATTTTCTGATATGAACGAAGTTATCTCGAGAACCGTTGATCGCACATCTAAAATTTTTGTTCCATCGGCTTCAGCTCGTCGAAATACCCCCGGAAGGAAATTTTCAAACGGCTGCATTCACTTGTCGGGGAAATAATTGCAGTCTTATCCGTTTTGGTGAAAATCGTGCGTTTCAGCAGCTGAAAAACACGTTTTGACGAAAAATTTGTTGAAATCTTGCATTTTGACGCTGTACGACACCGTCGATGGCTGCATGGCATCATTTTGTAGTACCGCACGCATTTTTTATACCGATCCGACGCTGTTTGTTGATTCACATCTTTCGCCCTATGGTCGACGTTCTCCGAAGAACCGTTGATCGCACCTGGAAAATTCCGGTGCCATCGGCTTCAGCTCGTCGAAATACACCTAGTAAAGAAGTTTAAAACAGCTGTGAACTGTTGCGGGTGAGTTATATCCAAGATTAGCTATTACTATGAAAAATTTTCTGATATGAACGAAGTTATCTCGAGAACCGTTGATCGCACATCTAAAATTTTTGTTCCATCTGCTTCAGCTCGTCGAAATACACCTAGTAACGAAGTTTGAAACAGCTGTGAACTGTTGCGGGTGTGTTATATCCAAGTTTAGCTATTACTAAGAAAAATTTTCTGATATGAACGAAGCTATCTCGAGAACTGTTGATCGCACCTGGAAAATTCCGGTGCCATCGGCTTCAGCTCGTCGGAATACCCCTAGTAAAGAAGTTTAAAACAGCTGTGAACTGTTGCGGGTGAGTTATATCCAAGATTAGCTATTACTATGAAAAATTTTCTGATATGAACGAAGTTATCTCGAGAACCGTTGATCGCACATCTAAAATTTTTGTTCCATCGGCTTCAGCTCGTCGAAATACACCTAGTAACGAAGTTTGAAACAGCTGTGAACTGTTGCGGGTGTGTTATATCCAAGTTTAGCTATTACTAAGAAAAATTTTGTGATATGAACGAAGCTATCTCGAGAACCGTTGATCGCACCTGGAAAATTCCGGTGCCATCGGCTTCAGCTCGTCAAAATACATCGAGCAAAGACGTTTCAAACAGCTGTGAACTGTTGTGGGTGCGTTATATCCAAGTTTAGCTATTACTAAGAAAAATTTTCTGATATGAACGAAGCTATCTCGAGAACCGTTGATCGCACCTGGAAAATTCCGGTGCCATCGGCTTCAGCTCGTCGAAATACATCGAGCAATGACGTTTCAAACAGCTGTGCACCGTTGTGGGTGCGTTATATCCAAGTTTAGCTATTACTATGAAAAATTTTCTGATATGAACGAAGTTATCTCGAGAACCGTTGATCGCACCTGGAAAATTCCGGTGCCATCGGCTTCAGCTCGTCGAAATACACCCAGTAAAGAAGTTTAAAACAGCTGTGAACTGTTGCGGGTGAGTTATATCCAAGATTAGCTATTACTATGAAAAATTTTCTGATATGAACGAAGTTATCTCGAGAACCGTTGATCGCACATCTAAAATTTTTGTTCCATCGGCTTCAGCTCGTCGAAATACCCCCGGTAGGAAATTTTTAAACGGCTGCATTCACTTGTCGGGGAAATAATTGCAGTCTTATCCGTTTTAGTGAAAATCGGGCGTTTCAGCAGCTGAAAAACACGTTTTAACGAAAAATTTGTTGAAATCTTGCATTTTGACGCTGTACGACACCGTCGATGGCTGCATGGCATCATTTTGTAGTACCGCACGCATTTTTTATACCGATCCGACGCTGTTTTTTGATTCACATCTTTCGCCCTATGGTCGACGTTCTCCGAAGAACCGTTGATCGCACTTGGAAAATTCCGGTGCCATCGGCTTCAGATCGTCGAAATACACCTAGTAAAGAAGTTTAAAACAGCTGTGAACTGTTGCGGGTGAGTTATATCCAAGATTAGCTATTACTATGAAAAATTTTCTGATATGAACGAAGTTATCTCGAGAACCGTTGATCGCACATCTTAAATTTTTGTTCCATCGGCTTCAGCTCGTCGAAATACACCTAGTAACGAAGTTTGAAACAGCTCTGAACTGTTGCGGGTGTGTTATATCCAAGTTTAGCTATTACTAAGAAAAATTTTCTGATATGAACGAAGCTATCTCGAGAACCGTTGATCGCACCTGGAAAATTCCGGTGCCATCGGCTTCAGCTCGTCGAAATACATCGAGCAAATACGTTTCAAACAGCTGTGAACTGTTGTGGGTGCGTTATATCCAAGTTTAGCTATTACTAAGAAAAATTTTCTGATATGAACGAAGCTATCTCGAGAACCGTTGATCGCACCTGGAAAATTCCGGTGCCATCGGCTTCAGCTCGTCGAAATACATCGAGCAAAGACGTTTCAAACAGCTGTGAACTGTTGTGGGTGCGTTATATCCAAGTTTAGCTAGTACTAAGAAAAATTTTCTGATATGAACGAAGCTATCTCGAGAACCGTTGATCGCACCTGGAAAATTCCGGTGCCATCGTCTTCAGCTCGTCAAAATACACCTAGTAAAGGAGTTTAAAACAGCTGTGAACTGTTGCGGGTGAGTTATATCCAAGATTAGCTATTACTATGAAAAATTTTCTGATATGAACGAAGTTATCTCGAGAACCGTTGATCGCACATCTAAAATTTTTGTTCCATCGGCTTCAGCTCGTCGAAATACACCTAGTAACGAAGTTTGAAACAGCTGTGAACTGTTGCGGGTGTGTTATATCCAAGTTTAGCTATTACTAAGAAAAATTTTCTGATATGAACGAAGCTATCTCGAGAACCGTTGATCGCACCTGGAAAATTCCGGTGCCATCGGCTTCACCTCGTCGAAATACACCCAGTAAAGAAGTTTAAAACAGCTGTGAACTGTTGCGGGTGAGTTATATCCAAAATTAGCTATTACTATGAAAAATTTTCTGATATGAACGAAGTTATCTCGAGAACCGTTGATCGCACATCTAAAATTTTTGTTCCATCGGCTTCAGCTCGTCGAAATACCCCCGGAAGGAAATTTTTAAACGGCTGCATTCACTTGTCGGGGAAATAATTGCAGTCTTATCCGTTTTAGTGAAAATCGTGCGTTTCAGCAGCTGAAAAACACGTTTTGACGAAAAATTTGTTGAAATCTTGCATTTTGACGCTGTCCGACACCGTCGATGGCTGCATGGCATCATTTTGTAGTACCGCACGCATTTTTCATACCGATCCGACGCTGTTTTTTGATTCACATCTTTCGCCCTATGGTCGACGTTCTCCGAAGAACCGTTGATCGCACCTGGAAAATTCCGGTGCCATCGGCTTCAGCTCGTCGAAATACACCGAGCAAAGAAATTTGAAACAGCTGTGAACTGTTGCGGGTGAGTTCTATCCAAGTTTAGCTATTACTAAGAAAAATTTTGTGATATGAACGAAGCTATCTCGAGAACCGTTGATCGCACCTGGAAAATTCCGGGGCCATCGGCTTCAGCTCGTCAAAATACACCTAGTAAAGAAGTTTAAAACAGCTGTGAACTGTTGCGGGTGAGTTATATCCACGTTTAGCTATTACTAAGAAAAATTTTGTCATATGAACGAAGCTATCTCGAGAACCGTTGATCGCACCTGGAAAATTCCGGTGCCATCGGCTTCAGCTCGTCGAAATACATCGAGCAATGACGTTTCAAACAGCTGTGAACCGTTGTGGGTGCGTTATATCCAAGTTTAGCTATTACTATGAAAAATTTTCTGATATGAACGAAGTTATCTCGAGAACCGTTGATCGCACCTGGAAAATTCCGGTGCCATCGGCTTCAGCTCGTCGAAATACACCTAGTAAAGAAGTTTAAAACAGCTGTGAACTGTTGCGGGTGAGTTATATCCAAGATTAGCTATTACTATGAAAAATTTTCTGATATGAACGAAGTTATCTCGAGAACCGTTGATCGCACATCTAAAATTTTTGTTCCATCGGCTTCAGCTCGTCGAAATACACCTAGTAACGAAGTTTGAAACAGCTGTGAACTGTTGCGGGTGTGTTATATCCAAGTTTAGCTATTACTAAGAAAAATTTTGTGATATGAACGAAGCTATCTCGAGAACCGTTGATCGCACCTGAAAAATTCCGGTGCCATCGGCTTCAGCTCGTCAAAATACATCGAGCAAAGACGTTTCAAACAGCTGTGAACTGTTGTGGGTGCGTTATATCCAAGTTTAGCTATTACTAAGAAAAATTTTCTGATATGAACGAAGCTATCTCGAGAACCGTTGATCGCACCTGGAAAATTCCGGTGCCATCGGCTTCAGCTCGTCGAAATACATCGAGCAATGACGTTTCAAACAGCTGTGAACCGTTGTGGGTGCGTTATATCCAAGTTTAGCTATTACTATGAAAAATTTTCTGATATGAACGAAGTTATCTCGAGAACCGTTGATCGCACCTGGAAAATTCCGGTGCCATCGGCTTCAGCTCGTCGAAATACACCCAGTAAAGAAGTTTAAAACAGCTGTGAACTGTTGCGGGTGAGTTATATCCAAGATTAGCTATTACTATGAAAAATTTTCTGATATGAACGAAGTTATCTCGAGAACCGTTGATCGCACATCTAAAATTTTTGTTCCATCGGCTTCAGCTCGTCGAAATACCCCCGGTAGGAAATTTTTAAACGGCTGCATTCACTTGTCGGGGAAATAATTGCAGTCTTATCCGTTTTAGTGAAAATCGGGCGTTTCAGCAGCTGAAAAACACGTTTTAACGAAAAATTTGTTGAAATCTTGCATTTTGACGCTGTACGACACCGTCGATGGCTGCATGGCATCATTTTGTAGTACCGCACGCATTTTTTATACCGATCCGACGCTCTTTTTTGATTCACATCTTTCGCCCTATGGTCGACGTTCTCCGAAGAACCGTTGATCGCACTTGGAAAATTCCGGTGCCATCGGCTTCAGCTCGTCGAAATACACCTAGTAAAGAAGTTTAAAACAGCTGTGAACTGTTGCGGGTGAGTTATATCCAAGATTAGCTATTACTATGAAAAATTTTCTGATATGAACGAAGTTATCTCGAGAACCGTTGATCGCACATCTTAAATTTTTGTTCCATCGGCTTCAGCTCGTCGAAATACACCTAGTAACGAAGTTTGAAACAGCTCTGAACTGTTGCGGGTGTGTTATATCCAAGTTTAGCTATTACTAAGAAAAATTTTCTGATATGAACGAAGCTATCTCGAGAACCGTTGATCGCACCTGGAAAATTCCGGTGCCATCGGCTTCAGCTCGTCGAAATACATCGAGCAAATACGTTTCAAACAGCTGTGAACTGTTGTGGGTGCGTTATATCCAAGTTTAGCTATTACTAAGAAAAATTTTCTGATATGAACGAAGCTATCTCGAGAACCGTTGATCGCACCTGGAAAATTCCGGTGCCATCGGCTTCAGCTCGTCGAAATACATCGAGCAAAGACGTTTCAAACAGCTGTGAACTGTTGTGGGTGCGTTATATCCAAGTTTAGCTAGTACTAAGAAAAATTTTCTGATATGAACGAAGCTATCTCGAGAACCGTTGATCGCACCTGGAAAATTCCGGTGCCATCGGCTTCAGCTCGTCAAAATACACCTAGTAAAGGAGTTTAAAACAGCTGTGAACTGTTGCGGGTGAGTTATATCCAAGATTATCTATTACTATGAAAAATTTTCTGATATGAACGAAGTTATCTCGAGAACCGTTGATCGCACATCTAAAATTTTTGTTCCATCGGCTTCAGCTCGTCGAAATACACCTAGTAACGAAGTTTGAAACAGCTGTGAACTGTTGCGGGTGTGTTATATCCAAGTTTAGCTATTACTAAGAAAAATTTTCTGATATGAACGAAGCTATCTCGAGAACCGTTGATCGCACCTGGAAAATTCCGGTGCCATCGGCTTCACCTCGTCGAAATACACCCAGTAAAGAAGTTTAAAACAGCTGTGAACTGTTGCGGGTGAGTTATATCCAAAATTAGCTATTACTATGAAAAATTTTCTGATATGAACGAAGTTATCTCGAGAACCGTTGATCGCACATCTAAAATTTTTGTTCCATCGGCTTCAGCTCGTCGAAATACCCCCGGAAGGAAATTTTTAAACGGCTGCATTCACTTGTCGGGGAAATAATTGCAGTCTTATCCGTTTTAGTGAAAATCGGGCGTTTCAGCAGCTGAAAAACACGTTTTAACGAAAAATTTGTTGAAATCTTGCATTTTGACGCTGTACGACACCGTCGATGGCTGCATGGCATCATTTTGTAGTACCGCACGCATTTTTTATACCGATCCGACGCTGTTTTTTGATTCACATCTTTCGCCCTATGGTCGACGTTCTCCGAAGAACCGTTGATCGCACTTGGAAAATTCCGGTGCCATCGGCTTCAGATCGTCGAAATACACCTAGTAAAGAAGTTTAAAACAGCTGTGAACTGTTGCGGGTGAGTTATATCCAAGATTAGCTATTACTATGAAAAATTTTCTGATATGAACGAAGTTATCTCGAGAACCGTTGATCGCACATCTTAAATTTTTGTTCCATCGGCTTCAGCTCGTCGAAATACACCTAGTAACGAAGTTTGAAACAGCTCTGAACTGTTGCGGGTGTGTTATATCCAAGTTTAGCTATTACTAAGAAAAATTTTCTGATATGGACGAAGCTATCTCGAGAACCGTTGATCGCACCTGGAAAATTCCGGTGCCATCGGCTTCAGCTCGTCGAAATACATCGAGCAAATACGTTTCAAACAGCTGTGAACTGTTGTGGGTGCGTTATATCCAAGTTTAGCTATTACTAAGAAAAATTTTCTGATATGAACGAAGCTATCTCGAGAACCGTTGATCGCACCTGGAAAATTCCGGTGCCATCGGCTTCAGCTCGTCGAAATACACCGAGCAAAGAAATTTGAAACAGCTGTGAACTGTTGCGGGTGAGTTCTATCCAAGTTTAGCTATTACTAAGAAAAATTTTGTGATATGAACGAAGCTATCTCGAGAACCGTTGATCGCACCTGGAAAATTCCGGGGCCATCGGCTTCAGCTCGTCAAAATACACCTAGTAAAGAAGTTTAAAACAGCTGTGAACTGTTGCGGGTGAGTTATATCCACGTTTAGCTATTACTAAGAAAAATTTTGTCATATGAACGAAGCTATCTCGAGAACCGTTGATCGCACCTGGAAAATTCCGGTGCCATCGGCTTCAGCTCGTCGAAATACATCGAGCAATGACGTTTCAAACAGCTGTGAACCGTTGTGGGTGCGTTATATCCAAGTTTAGCTATTACTATGAAAAATTTTCTGATATGAACGAAGTTATCTCGAGAACCGTTGATCGCACCTGGAAAATTCCGGTGCCATCGGCTTCAGCTCGTCGAAATACACCTAGTAAAGAAGTTTAAAACAGCTGTGAACTGTTGCGGGTGAGTTATATCCAAGATTAGCTATTACTATGAAAAATTTTCTGATATGAACGAAGTTATCTCGAGAACCGTTGATCGCACATCTAAAATTTTTGTTCCATCGGCTTCAGCTCGTCGAAATACACCTAGTAACGAAGTTTGAAACAGCTGTGAACTGTTGCGGGTGTGTTATATCCAAGTTTAGCTATTACTAAGAAAAATTTTGTGATATGAACGAAGCTATCTCGAGAACCGTTGATCGCACCTGAAAAATTCCGGTGCCATCGGCTTCAGCTCGTCAAAATACATCGAGCAAAGACGTTTCAAACAGCTGTGAACTGTTGTGGGTGCGTTATATCCAAGTTTAGCTATTACTAAGAAAAATTTTCTGATATGAACGAAGCTATCTCGAGAACCGTTGATCGCACCTGGAAAATTCCGGTGCCATCGGCTTCAGCTCGTCGAAATACATCGAGCAATGACGTTTCAAACAGCTGTGAACCGTTGTGGGTGCGTTATATCCAAGTTTAGCTATTACTATGAAAAATTTTCTGATATGAACGAAGTTATCTCGAGAACCGTTGATCGCACCTGGAAAATTCCGGTGCCATCGGCTTCAGCTCGTCGAAATACACCCAGTAAAGAAGTTTAAAACAGCTGTGAACTGTTGCGGGTGAGTTATATCCAAGATTAGCTATTACTATGAAAAATTTTCTGATATGAACGAAGTTATCTCGAGAACCGTTGATCGCACATCTACAATTTTTGTTCCATCGGCTTCAGCTCGTCGAAATACCCCCGGTAGGAAATTTTTAAACGGCTGCATTCACTTGTCGGGGAAATAATTGCAGTCTTATCCGTTTTAGTGAAAATCGGGCGTTTCAGCAGCTGAAAAACACGTTTTAACGAAAAATTTGTTGAAATCTTGCATTTTGACGCTGTACGACACCGTCGATGGCTGCATGGCATCATTTTGTAGTACCGCACGCATTTTTTATACCGATCCGACGCTCTTTTTTGATTCACATCTTTCGCCCTATGGTCGACGTTCTCCGAAGAACCGTTGATCGCACTTGGAAAATTCCGGTGCCATCGGCTTCAGCTCGTCGAAATACACCTAGTAAAGAAGTTTAAAACAGCTGTGAACTGTTGCGGGTGAGTTATATCCAAGATTAGCTATTACTATGAAAAATTTTCTGATATGAACGAAGTTATCTCGAGAACCGTTGATCGCACATCTTAAATTTTTGTTCCATCGGCTTCAGCTCGTCGAAATACACCTAGTAACGAAGTTTGAAACAGCTCTGAACTGTTGCGGGTGTGTTATATCCAAGTTTAGCTATTACTAAGAAAAATTTTCTGATATGAACGAAGCTATCTCGAGAACCGTTGATCGCACCTGGAAAATTCCGGTGCCATCGGCTTCAGCTCGTCGAAATACATCGAGCAAATACGTTTCAAACAGCTGTGAACTGTTGTGGGTGCGTTATATCCAAGTTTAGCTATTACTAAGAAAAATTTTCTGATATGAACGAAGCTATCTCGAGAACCGTTGATCGCACCTGGAAAATTCCGGTGCCATCGGCTTCAGCTCGTCGAAATACATCGAGCAAAGACGTTTCAAACAGCTGTGAACTGTTGTGGGTGCGTTATATCCAAGTTTAGCTAGTACTAAGAAAAATTTTCTGATATGAACGAAGCTATCTCGAGAACCGTTGATCGCACCTGGAAAATTCCGGTGCCATCGGCTTCAGCTCGTCAAAATACACCTAGTAAAGGAGTTTAAAACAGCTGTGAACTGTTGCGGGTGAGTTATATCCAAGATTAGCTATTACTATGAAAAATTTTCTGATATGAACGAAGTTATCTCGAGAACCGTTGATCGCACATCTAAAATTTTTGTTCCATCGGCTTCAGCTCGTCGAAATACACCTAGTAACGAAGTTTGAAACAGCTGTGAACTGTTGCGGGTGTGTTATATCCAAGTTTAGCTATTACTAAGAAAAATTTTCTGATATGAACGAAGCTATCTCGAGAACCGTTGATCGCACCTGGAAAATTCCGGTGCCATCGGCTTCACCTCGTCGAAATACACCCAGTAAAGAAGTTTAAAACAGCTGTGAACTGTTGCGGGTGAGTTATATCCAAAATTAGCTATTACTATGAAAAATTTTCTGATATGAACGAAGTTATCTCGAGAACCGTTGATCGCACATCTAAAATTTTTGTTCCATCGGCTTCAGCTCGTCGAAATACCCCCGGAAGGAAATTTTTAAACGGCTGCATTCACTTGTCGGGGAAATAATTGCAGTCTTATCCGTTTTAGTGAAAATCGTGCGTTTCAGCAGCTGAAAAACACGTTTTGACGAAAAATTTGTTGAAATCTTGCATTTTGACGCTGTCCGACACCGTCGATGGCTGCATGGCATCATTTTGTAGTACCGCACGCATTTTTTATACCGATCCGACGCTGTTTTTTGATTCACATCTTTCGCCCTATGGTCGACGTTCTCCGAAGAACCGTTGATCGCACCTGGAAAATTCCGGTGCCATCGGCTTCAGCTCGTCGAAATACACCGAGCAAAGAAATTTGAAACAGCTGTGAACTGTTGCGGGTGAGTTCTAACCAAGTTTAGCTATTACTAAGAAAAATTTTGTGATATGAACGAAGCTATCTCGAGAACCGTTGATCGCACCTGGAAAATTCCGGTGCCATCGGCTTCAGCTCGTCAAAATACACCTAGTAAAGAAGTTCAAAACAGCTGTGAACGGTTGCGGGTGAGTTATATCCAAGTTTAGCTATTACTAAGAAAAATTTTGTCATATGAACGAAGCTATCTCGAGAACCGTTGATCGCACCTGGAAAATTCCGGTGCCATCGGCTTCAGCTCGTCGAAATACACCGAGCAAAGAAATTTGAAACAGCTGTGAACTGTTGCGGGTGAGTTCTAACCAAGTTTAGCTATTACTAAGAAAAATTTTGTGATATGAACGAAGCTATCTCGAGAACCGTTGATCGCACCTGGAAAATTCCGGTGCCATCGGCTTCAGCTCGTCAAAATACACCTAGTAAAGAAGTTTAAAACAGCTGTGAACGGTTGCGGGTGAGTTATATCCAAGTTTAGCTATTACTAAGAAAAATTTTGTCATATGAACGAAGCTATCTCGAGAACCGTTGATCGCACCTGGAAAATTCCGGTGCCATCGGCTTCAGCTCGTCGAAATACATCGAGCAATGACGTTTCAAATAGCTGTGAACCGTTGTGGGTGCGTTATATCCAAGTTTAGCTATTACTATGAAAAATTTTCCGATATGAACGAAGTTATCTCGAGAACCGTTGATCGCACCTGGAAAATTCCGGTGCCATCGGCTTCAGCTCGTCGAAATACACCCAGTAAAGAAGTTTAAAACAGCTGTGAACTGTTGCGGGTGAGTTATATCCAAGATTAGCTATTACTATGAAAAATTTTCTGATATGAACGAAGTTATCTCGAGAACCGTTGATCGCACATCTAAAATTTTTGTTCCATCGGCTTCAGCTCGTCGAAATACCCCCGGAAGGAAATTTTCAAACGGCTGCATTCACTTGTCGGGGAAATAATTGCAGTCTTATCCGTTTTAGTGAAAATCGTGCGTTTCAGCAGCTGAAAAACACGTTTTGACGAAAAATTTGTTGAAATCTTGCATTTTGACGCTGTACGACACCGTCGATGGCTGCATGGCATCATTTTGTAGTACCGCACGCATTTTTTATACCGATCCGACGCTGTTTTTTTATTCACATCTTTCGCCCTATGGTCGACGTTCTCCGAAGAACCGTTGATCGCACCTGGAAAATTCCGGTGCCATCGGCTTCAGTTCGTCGAAATACACCGAGCAAAGAAGTTTGAAACAGCTGTGAACTGTTGCGGGTGAGTTATATCCAAGTTTAGCTATTACTAAGAAAAATTTTCTGATATGAACGAAGTTATCTCGAGAACCGTTGATCGCACATCTAAAATTTTTGTTCCATCGGCTTCAGCTCCTCGAAATACCCCCGGAAGGCAATTTTTAAACGGCTGCATTCACTTGTCGGGGAAATAATTGCAGTCTTATCCGTTTTAGTGAAAATCGTGCGTTTCAGCAGCTGAAAAACACGTTTTGACGAAAAATTTGTTGAAATCTTGCATTTTGACGCTGTCCGACACCGTCGATGGCTGCATGGCATCATTTTGTAGTACCGCACGCATTTTTTATACCGATCCGACGCTGTTTTTTGATTCACATCTTTCGCCCTATGGTCGACGTTCTCCGAAGAACCGTTGATCGCACTTGGAAAATTCCGGTGCCATCGGCTTCAGCTCGTCGAAATACACCTAGTAAAGAAGTTTAAAACAGCTGTGAACTGTTGCGGGTGAGTTATATCCAAGATTAGCTATTACTATGAAAAATTTTCTGATATGAACGAAGTTATCTCGAGAACCGTTGATCGCACATCTAAAATTTTTATTCCATCGGCTTCAGCTCGTCGAAATACACCGAGCAAAGAAATTTGAAACAGCTGTGAACTGTTGCGGGTGAGTTCTATCCAAGTTTAGCTATTACTAAGAAAAATTTTGTGATATGAACGAAGCTATCTCGAGAACCGTTGATCGCACCTGGAAAATTCCGGTGCCATCGGCTTCAGCTCGTCAAAATACACCTAGTAAAGAAGTTTAAAACAGCTGTGAACTGTTGCGGGTGAGTTATATCCAAGATTAGCTATCACTATGAAAAATTTTCTGATATGAACGAAGTTATCTCGAGAACCGTTGATCGCACATCTAAAATTTTTGTTCCATCGGCTTCAGCTCGTCGAAATACACCTAGTAACGAAGTTTGAAACAGCTGTGAACTGTTGCGGGTGTGTTATATCCAAGTTTAGCTATTACTAAGAAAAATTTTCTGATATGAACGAAGCTATCTCGAGAACCGTTGATCGCACCTGGAAAATTCCGGTGCCATCGGCTTCAGCTCGTCGAAATACCCCCGGAAGGAAATTTTCAAACGGCTGCATTCACTTGTCGGGGAAATAATTGCAGTCTTATCCGTTTTAGTGAAAATCGTGCGTTTCAGCAGCTGAAAAACACGTTTTGACGAAAAATTTGTTGAAATCTTGCATTTTGACGCTGTCCGACACCGTCGATGGCTGCATGGCATCATTTTGTAGTACCGCACGCATTTTTTATACCGATCCGACGCTGTTTTTTGATTCACATCTTTCGCCCTATGGTCGACGTTCTCCGAAGAACCGTTGATCGCACCTGGAAAATTCCGGTGCCATCGGCTTCAGCTCGTCGAAATACACCGAGCAAAGAAATTTGAAACAGCTGTGAACTGTTGCGGGTGAGTTCTATCCAAGTTTAGCTATTACTAAGAAAAATTTTGTGATATGAACGAAGCTATCTCGAGAACCGTTGATCGCACCTGGAAAATTCCGGTGCCATCGGCTTCAGCTCGTCGAAATACATCGAGCAATGACGTTTCAAACAGCTGTGAACCGTTGTGGGTGCGTTATATCCAAGTTTAGCTATTACTATGAAAAATTTTCTGATATGAACGAAGTTATCTCGAGAACCGTTGATCGCACCTGGAAAATTCCGGTGCCATCGGCTTCAGCTCGTCGAAATACATCGAGCAAAGACGTTTCAAACAGCTGTGAACTGTTGTGGGTGCGTTATATCCAAGTTTAGCTAGTACTAAGAAAAATTTTCTGATATGAACGAAGCTATCTCGAGAACCGTTGATCGCACCTGGAAAATTCCGGTGCCATCGGCTTCAGCTCGTCAAAATACACCTAGTAAAGGAGTTTAAAACAGCTGTGAACTGTTGCGGGTGAGTTATATCCAAGATTAGCTATTACTATGAAAAATTTTCTGATATGAACGAAGTTATCTCGAGAACCGTTGATCGCACATCTAAAATTTTTGTTCCATCGGCTTCAGCTCGTCGAAATACACCTAGTAACGAAGTTTGAAACAGCTGTGAACTGTTGCGGGTGTGTTATATCCAAGTTTAGCTATTACTAAGAAAAATTTTCTGATATGAACGAAGCTATCTCGAGAACCGTTGATCGCACCTGGAAAATTCCGGTGCCATCGGCTTCACCTCGTCGAAATACACCCAGTAAAGAAGTTTAAAACAGCTGTGAACTGTTGCGGGTGAGTTATATCCAAAATTAGCTATTACTATGAAAAATTTTCTGATATGAACGAAGTTATCTCGAGAACCGTTGATCGCACATCTAAAATTTTTGTTCCATCGGCTTCAGCTCGTCGAAATACCCCCGGAAGCGAATTTTTAAACGGCTGCATTCACTTGTCGGGGAAATAATTGCAGTCTTATCCGTTTTAGTGAAAATCGTGCGTTTCAGCAGCTGAAAAACACGTTTTGACGAAAAATTTGTTGAAATCTTGCATTTTGACGCTGTCCGACACCGTCGATGGCTGCATGGCATCATTTTGTAGTACCGCACGCATTTTTTATACCGATCCGACGCTGTTTTTTGATTCACATCTTTCGCCCTATGGTCGACGTTCTCCGAAGAACCGTTGATCGCACCTGGAAAATTCCGGTGCCATCGGCTTCAGCTCGTCGAAATACACCGAGCAAAGAAATTTGAAACAGCTGTGAACTGTTGCGGGTGAGTTCTAACCAAGTTTAGCTATTACTAAGAAAAATTTTGTGATATGAACGAAGCTATCTCGAGAACCGTTGATCGCACCTGGAAAATTCCGGTGCCATCGGCTTCAGCTCGTCGAAATACCCCCGGAAGGAAATTTTCAAACGGCTGCATTCACTTGTCGGGGAAATAATTGCAGTCTTATCCGTTTTAGTGAAAATCGTGCGTTTCAGCAGCTGAAAAACACGTTTTGACGAAAAATTTGTTGAAATCTTGCATTTTGACGCTGTCCGACACCGTCGATGGCTGCATGGCATCATTTTGTAGTACCGCACGCATTTTTTATACCGATCCGACGCTGTTTTTTGATTCACATCTTTCGCCCTATGGTCGACGTTCTCCGAAGAACCGTTGATCGCACCTGGAAAATTCCGGTGCCATCGGCTTCAGCTCGTCGAAATACACCGAGCAAAGAAATTTGAAACAGCTGTGAACTGTTGCGGGTGAGTTCTATCCAAGTTTAGCTATTACTAAGAAAAATTTTGTGATATGAACGAAGCTATCTCGAGAACCGTTGATCGCACCTGGAAAATTCCGGTGCCATCGGCTTCAGCTCGTCGAAATACATCGAGCAATGACGTTTCAAACAGCTGTGAACCGTTGTGGGTGCGTTATATCCAAGTTTAGCTATTACTATGAAAAATTTTCTGATATGAACGAAGTTATCTCGAGAACCGTTGATCGCACCTGGAAAATTCCGGTGCCATCGGCTTCAGCTCGTCGGAATACATCGAGCAAAGACGTTTCAAACAGCTGTGAACTGTTGTGGGTGCGTTATATCCAAGTTTAGCTAGTACTAAGAAAAATTTTCTGATATGAACGAAGCTATCTCGAGAACCGTTGATCGCACCTGGAAAATTCCGGTGCCATCGGCTTCAGCTCGTCAAAATACACCTAGTAAAGGAGTTTAAAACAGCTGTGAACTGTTGCGGGTGAGTTATATCCAAGATTAGCTATTACTATGAAAAATTTTCTGATATGAACGAAGTTATCTCGAGAACCGTTGATCGCACATCTAAAATTTTTGTTCCATCGGCTTCAGCTCGTCGAAATACACCTAGTAACGAAGTTTGAAACAGCTGTGAACTGTTGCGGGTGTGTTATATCCAAGTTTAGCTATTACTAAGAAAAATTTTCTGATATGAACGAAGCTATCTCGAGAACCGTTGATCGCACCTGGAAAATTCCGGTGCCATCGGCTTCACCTCGTCGAAATACACCCAGTAAAGAAGTTTAAAACAGCTGTGAACTGTTGCGGGTGAGTTATATCCAAAATTAGCTATTACTATGAAAAATTTTCTGATATGAACGAAGTTATCTCGAGAACCGTTGATCGCACATCTAAAATTTTTGTTCCATCGGCTTCAGCTCGTCGAAATACCCCCGGAAGCGAATTTTTAAACGGCTGCATTCACTTGTCGGGGAAATAATTGCAGTCTTATCCGTTTTAGTGAAAATCGTGCGTTTCAGCAGCTGAAAAACACGTTTTGACGAAAAATTTGTTGAAATCTTGCATTTTGACGCTGTCCGACACCGTCGATGGCTGCATGGCATCATTTTGTAGTACCGCACGCATTTTTTATACCGATCCGACGCTGTTTTTTGATTCACATCTTTCGCCCTATGGTCGACGTTCTCCGAAGAACCGTTGATCGCACCTGGAAAATTCCGGTGCCATCGGCTTCAGCTCGTCGAAATACACCGAGCAAAGAAATTTGAAACAGCTGTGAACTGTTGCGGGTGAGTTCTAACCAAGTTTAGCTATTACTAAGAAAAATTTTGTGATATGAACGAAGCTATCTCGAGAACCGTTGATCGCACCTGGAAAATTCCGGTGCCATCGGCTTCAGCTCGTCAAAATACACCTAGTAAAGAAGTTTAAAACAGCTGTGAACGGTTGCGGGTGAGTTATATCCAAGTTTAGCTATTACTAAGAAAAATTTTGTCATATGAACGAAGCTATCTCGAGAACCGTTGATCGCACCTGGAAAATTCCGGTGCCATCGGCTTCAGCTCGTCGAAATACACCGAGCAAAGAAATTTGAAACAGCTGTGAACTGTTGCGGGTGAGTTCTAACCAAGTTTAGCTATTACTAAGAAAAATTTTGTGATATGAACGAAGCTATCTCGAGAACCGTTGATCGCACCTGGAAAATTCCGGTGCCATCGGCTTCAGCTCGTCAAAATACACCTAGTAAAGAAGTTTAAAACAGCTGTGAACGGTTGCGGGTGAGTTATATCCAAGTTTAGCTATTACTAAGAAAAATTTTGTCATATGAACGAAGCTATCTCGAGAACCGTTGATCGCACCTGGAAAATTCCGGTGCCATCGGCTTCAGCTCGTCGAAATACATCGAGCAATGACGTTTCAAACAGCTGTGAACCGTTGTGGGTGCGTTATATCCAAGTTTAGCTATTACTATGAAAAATTTTCCGATATGAACGAAGTTATCTCGAGAACCGTTGATCGCACCTGGAAAATTCCGGTGCCATCGGCTTCAGCTCGTCGAAATACACCCAGTAAAGAAGTTTAAAACAGCTGTGAACTGTTGCGGGTGAGTTATATCCAAGATTAGCTATTACTATGAAAAATTTTCTGATATGAACGAAGTTATCTCGAGAACCGTTGATCGCACATCTAAAATTTTTGTTCCATCGGCTTCAGCTCGTCGAAATACCCCCGGAAGGAAATTTTCAAACGGCTGCATTCACTTGTCGGGGAAATAATTGCAGTCTTATCCGTTTTAGTGAAAATCGTGCGTTTCAGCAGCTGAAAAACACGTTTTGACGAAAAATTTGTTGAAATCTTGCATTTTGACGCTGTACGACACCGTCGATGGCTGCATGGCATCATTTTGTAGTACCGCACGCATTTTTTATACCGATCCGACGCTGTTTTTTTATTCACATCTTTCGCCCTATGGTCGACGTTCTCCGAAGAACCGTTGATCGCACCTGGAAAATTCCGGTGCCATCGGCTTCAGTTCGTCGAAATACACCGAGCAAAGAAGTTTGAAACAGCTGTGAACTGTTGCGGGTGAGTTATATCCAAGTTTAGCTATTACTAAGAAAAATTTTCTGATATGAACGAAGTTATCTCGAGAACCGTTGATCGCACATCTAAAATTTTTGTTCCATCGGCTTCAGCTCCTCGAAATACCCCCGGAAGGAAATTTTTAAACGGCTGCATTCACTTGTCGGGGAAATAATTGCAGTCTTATCCGTTTTAGTGAAAATCGTGCGTTTCAGCAGCTGAAAAACACGTTTTGACGAAAAATTTGTTGAAATCTTGCATTTTGACGCTGTCCGACACCGTCGATGGCTGCATGGCATCATTTTGTAGTACCGCACGCATTTTTTATACCGATCCGACGCTGTTTTTTGATTCACATCTTTCGCCCTATGGTCGACGTTCTCCGAAGAACCGTTGATCGCACTTGGAAAATTCCGGTGCCATCGGCTTCAGCTCGTCGAAATACACCTAGTAAAGAAGTTTAAAACAGCTGTGAACTGTTGCGGGTGAGTTATATCCAAGATTAGCTATTACTATGAAAAATTTTCTGATATGAACGAAGTTATCTCGAGAACCGTTGATCGCACATCTAAAATTTTTATTCCATCGGCTTCAGCTCGTCGAAATACACCGAGCAAAGAAATTTGAAACAGCTGTGAACTGTTGCGGGTGAGTTCTATCCAAGTTTAGCTATTACTAAGAAAAATTTTGTGATATGAACGAAGCTATCTCGAGAACCGTTGATCGCACCTGGAAAATTCCGGTGCCATCGGCTTCAGCTCGTCAAAATACACCTAGTAAAGAAGTTTAAAACAGCTGTGAACTGTTGCGGGTGAGTTATATCCAAGATTAGCTATCACTATGAAAAATTTTCTGATATGAACGAAGTTATCTCGAGAACCGTTGATCGCACATCTAAAATTTTTGTTCCATCGGCTTCAGCTCGTCGAAATACACCTAGTAACGAAGTTTGAAACAGCTGTGAACTGTTGCGGGTGTGTTATATCCAAGTTTAGCTATTACTAAGAAAAATTTTCTGATATGAACGAAGCTATCTCGAGAACCGTTGATCGCACCTGGAAAATTCCGGTGCCATCGGCTTCAGCTCGTCGAAATACCCCCGGAAGGAAATTTTCAAACGGCTGCATTCACTTGTCGGGGAAATAATTGCAGTCTTATCCGTTTTAGTGAAAATCGTGCGTTTCAGCAGCTGAAAAACACGTTTTGACGAAAAATTTGTTGAAATCTTGCATTTTGACGCTGTCCGACACCGTCGATGGCTGCATGGCATCATTTTGTAGTACCGCACGCATTTTTTATACCGATCCGACGCTGTTTTTTGATTCACATCTTTCGCCCTATGGTCGACGTTCTCCGAAGAACCGTTGATCGCACCTGGAAAATTCCGGTGCCATCGGCTTCAGCTCGTCGAAATACACCGAGCAAAGAAATTTGAAACAGCTGTGAACTGTTGCGGGTGAGTTCTATCCAAGTTTAGCTATTACTAAGAAAAATTTTGTGATATGAACGAAGCTATCTCGAGAACCGTTGATCGCACCTGGAAAATTCCGGTGCCATCGGCTTCAGCTCGTCGAAATACATCGAGCAATGACGTTTCAAACAGCTGTGAACCGTTGTGGGTGCGTTATATCCAAGTTTAGCTATTACTATGAAAAATTTTCTGATATGAACGAAGTTATCTCGAGAACCGTTGATCGCACCTGGAAAATTCCGGTGCCATCGGCTTCAGCTCGTCGAAATACACCCAGTAAAGAAGTTTAAAACAGCTGTGAACTGTTGCGGGTGAGTTATATCCAAGATTAGCTATTACTATGAAAAATTTTCTGATATGAACGAAGTTATCTCGAGAACCGTTGATCGCACATCTAAAATTTTTGTTCCATCGGCTTCAGCTCGTCGAAATACCCCCGGAAGGAAATTTTTAAACGGCTGCATTCACTTGTCGGGGAAATAATTGCAGTCTTATCCGTTTTAGTGAAAATCGTGCGTTTCAGCAGCTGAAAAACACGTTTTGACGAAAAATTTGTTGAAATCTTGCATTTTGACGCTGTCCGACACCGTCGATGGCTGCATGGCATCATTTTGTAGTACCGCACGCATTTTTTATACCGATCCGACGCTGTTTTTTGATTCACATCTTTCGCCCTATGGTCGACGTTCTCCGAAGAACCGTTGATCGCACCTGGAAAATTCCGGTGCCATCGGCTTCAGCTCGTCGAAATACACCGAGCAAAGAAATTTGAAACAGCTGTGAACTGTTGCGGGTGAGTTCTAACCAAGTTTAGCTATTACTAAGAAAAATTTTGTGATATGAACGAAGCTATCTCGAGAACCGTTGATCGCACCTGGAAAATTCCGGTGCCATCGGCTTCAGCTCGTCAAAATACACCTAGTAAAGAAGTTTAAAACAGCTGTGAACGGTTGCGGGTGAGTTATATCCAAGTTTAGCTATTACTAAGAAAAATTTTGTGATATGAACGAAGCTATCTCGAGAACCGTTGATCGCACCTGGAAAATTCCGGTGCCATCGGCTTCAGCTCGTCAAAATACACCTAGTAAAGAAGTTTAAAACAGCTGTGAACGGTTGCGGGTGAGTTATATCCAAGTTTAGCTATTACTAAGAAAAATTTTGTCATATGAACGAAGCTATCTCGAGAACCGTTGATCGCACCTGGAAAATTCCGGTGCCATCGGCTTCAGCTCGTCGAAATACACCGAGCAAAGAAATTTGAAACAGCTGTGAACTGTTGCGGGTGAGTTCTAACCAAGTTTAGCTATTACTAAGAAAAATTTTGTGATATGAACGAAGCTATCTCGAGAACCGTTGATCGCACCTGGAAAATTCCGGTGCCATCGGCTTCAGCTCGTCAAAATACACCTAGTAAAGAAGTTTAAAACAGCTGTGAACGGTTGCGGGTGAGTTATATCCAAGTTTAGCTATTACTAAGAAAAATTTTGTCATATGAACGAAGCTATCTCGAGAACCGTTGATCGCACCTGGAAAATTCCGGTGCCATCGGCTTCAGCTCGTCGAAATACATCGAGCAATGACGTTTCAAATAGCTGTGAACCGTTGTGGGTGCGTTATATCCAAGTTTAGCTATTACTATGAAAAATTTTCCGATATGAACGAAGTTATCTCGAGAACCGTTGATCGCACCTGGAAAATTCCGGTGCCATCGGCTTCAGCTCGTCGAAATACACCCAGTAAAGAAGTTTAAAACAGCTGTGAACTGTTGCGGGTGAGTTATATCCAAGATTAGCTATTACTATGAAAAATTTTCTGATATGAACGAAGTTATCTCGAGAACCGTTGATCGCACATCTAAAATTTTTGTTCCATCGGCTTCAGCTCGTCGAAATACCCCCGGAAGGAAATTTTCAAACGGCTGCATTCACTTGTCGGGGAAATAATTGCAGTCTTATCCGTTTTAGTGAAAATCGTGCGTTTCAGCAGCTGAAAAACACGTTTTGACGAAAAATTTGTTGAAATCTTGCATTTTGACGCTGTACGACACCGTCGATGGCTGCATGGCATCATTTTGTAGTACCGCACGCATTTTTTATACCGATCCGACGCTGTTTTTTTATTCACATCTTTCGCCCTATGGTCGACGTTCTCCGAAGAACCGTTGATCGCACCTGGAAAATTCCGGTGCCATCGGCTTCAGTTCGTCGAAATACACCGAGCAAAGAAGTTTGAAACAGCTGTGAACTGTTGCGGGTGAGTTATATCCAAGTTTAGCTATTACTAAGAAAAATTTTCTGATATGAACGAAGTTATCTCGAGAACCGTTGATCGCACATCTAAAATTTTTGTTCCATCGGCTTCAGCTCCTCGAAATACCCCCGGAAGGCAATTTTTAAACGGCTGCATTCACTTGTCGGGGAAATAATTGCAGTCTTATCCGTTTTAGTGAAAATCGTGCGTTTCAGCAGCTGAAAAACACGTTTTGACGAAAAATTTGTTGAAATCTTGCATTTTGACGCTGTCCGACACCGTCGATGGCTGCATGGCATCATTTTGTAGTACCGCACGCATTTTTTATACCGATCCGACGCTGTTTTTTGATTCACATCTTTCGCCCTATGGTCGACGTTCTCCGAAGAACCGTTGATCGCACTTGGAAAATTCCGGTGCCATCGGCTTCAGCTCGTCGAAATACACCTAGTAAAGAAGTTTAAAACAGCTGTGAACTGTTGCGGGTGAGTTATATCCAAGATTAGCTATTACTATGAAAAATTTTCTGATATGAACGAAGTTATCTCGAGAACCGTTGATCGCACATCTAAAATTTTTATTCCATCGGCTTCAGCTCGTCGAAATACACCGAGCAAAGAAATTTGAAACAGCTGTGAACTGTTGCGGGTGAGTTCTATCCAAGTTTAGCTATTACTAAGAAAAATTTTGTGATATGAACGAAGCTATCTCGAGAACCGTTGATCGCACCTGGAAAATTCCGGTGCCATCGGCTTCAGCTCGTCAAAATACACCTAGTAAAGGAGTTTAAAACAGCTGTGAACTGTTGCGGGTGAGTTATATCCAAGATTAGCTATTACTATGAAAAATTTTCTGATATGAACGAAGTTATCTCGAGAACCGTTGATCGCACATCTAAAATTTTTGTTCCATCGGCTTCAGCTCGTCGAAATACACCTAGTAACGAAGTTTGAAACAGCTGTGAACTGTTGCGGGTGTGTTATATCCAAGTTTAGCTATTACTAAGAAAAATTTTCTGATATGAACGAAGCTATCTCGAGAACCGTTGATCGCACCTGGAAAATTCCGGTGCCATCGGCTTCACCTCGTCGAAATACACCCAGTAAAGAAGTTTAAAACAGCTGTGAACTGTTGCGGGTGAGTTATATCCAAAATTAGCTATTACTATGAAAAATTTTCTGATATGAACGAAGTTATCTCGAGAACCGTTGATCGCACATCTAAAATTTTTGTTCCATCGGCTTCAGCTCGTCGAAATACCCCCGGAAGCGAATTTTTAAACGGCTGCATTCACTTGTCGGGGAAATAATTGCAGTCTTATCCGTTTTAGTGAAAATCGTGCGTTTCAGCAGCTGAAAAACACGTTTTGACGAAAAATTTGTTGAAATCTTGCATTTTGACGCTGTCCGACACCGTCGATGGCTGCATGGCATCATTTTGTAGTACCGCACGCATTTTTTATACCGATCCGACGCTGTTTTTTGATTCACATCTTTCGCCCTATGGTCGACGTTCTCCGAAGAACCGTTGATCGCACCTGGAAAATTCCGGTGCCATCGGCTTCAGCTCGTCGAAATACACCGAGCAAAGAAATTTGAAACAGCTGTGAACTGTTGCGGGTGAGTTCTAACCAAGTTTAGCTATTACTAAGAAAAATTTTGTGATATGAACGAAGCTATCTCGAGAACCGTTGATCGCACCTGGAAAATTCCGGTGCCATCGGCTTCAGCTCGTCGAAATACCCCCGGAAGGAAATTTTCAAACGGCTGCATTCACTTGTCGGGGAAATAATTGCAGTCTTATCCGTTTTAGTGAAAATCGTGCGTTTCAGCAGCTGAAAAACACGTTTTGACGAAAAATTTGTTGAAATCTTGCATTTTGACGCTGTCCGACACCGTCGATGGCTGCATGGCATCATTTTGTAGTACCGCACGCATTTTTTATACCGATCCGACGCTGTTTTTTGATTCACATCTTTCGCCCTATGGTCGACGTTCTCCGAAGAACCGTTGATCGCACCTGGAAAATTCCGGTGCCATCGGCTTCAGCTCGTCGAAATACACCGAGCAAAGAAATTTGAAACAGCTGTGAACTGTTGCGGGTGAGTTCTATCCAAGTTTAGCTATTACTAAGAAAAATTTTGTGATATGAACGAAGCTATCTCGAGAACCGTTGATCGCACCTGGAAAATTCCGGTGCCATCGGCTTCAGCTCGTCGAAATACATCGAGCAATGACGTTTCAAACAGCTGTGAACCGTTGTGGGTGCGTTATATCCAAGTTTAGCTATTACTATGAAAAATTTTCTGATATGAACGAAGTTATCTCGAGAACCGTTGATCGCACCTGGAAAATTCCGGTGCCATCGGCTTCAGCTCGTCGAAATACATCGAGCAAAGACGTTTCAAACAGCTGTGAACTGTTGTGGGTGCGTTATATCCAAGTTTAGCTAGTACTAAGAAAAATTTTCTGATATGAACGAAGCTATCTCGAGAACCGTTGATCGCACCTGGAAAATTCCGGTGCCATCGGCTTCAGCTCGTCAAAATACACCTAGTAAAGGAGTTTAAAACAGCTGTGAACTGTTGCGGGTGAGTTATATCCAAGATTAGCTATTACTATGAAAAATTTTCTGATATGAACGAAGTTATCTCGAGAACCGTTGATCGCACATCTAAAATTTTTGTTCCATCGGCTTCAGCTCGTCGAAATACACCTAGTAACGAAGTTTGAAACAGCTGTGAACTGTTGCGGGTGTGTTATATCCAAGTTTAGCTATTACTAAGAAAAATTTTCTGATATGAACGAAGCTATCTCGAGAACCGTTGATCGCACCTGGAAAATTCCGGTGCCATCGGCTTCACCTCGTCGAAATACACCCAGTAAAGAAGTTTAAAACAGCTGTGAACTGTTGCGGGTGAGTTATATCCAAAATTAGCTATTACTATGAAAAATTTTCTGATATGAACGAAGTTATCTCGAGAACCGTTGATCGCACATCTAAAATTTTTGTTCCATCGGCTTCAGCTCGTCGAAATACCCCCGGAAGCGAATTTTTAAACGGCTGCATTCACTTGTCGGGGAAATAATTGCAGTCTTATCCGTTTTAGTGAAAATCGTGCGTTTCAGCAGCTGAAAAACACGTTTTGACGAAAAATTTGTTGAAATCTTGCATTTTGACGCTGTCCGACACCGTCGATGGCTGCATGGCATCATTTTGTAGTACCGCACGCATTTTTTATACCGATCCGACGCTGTTTTTTGATTCACATCTTTCGCCCTATGGTCGACGTTCTCCGAAGAACCGTTGATCGCACCTGGAAAATTCCGGTGCCATCGGCTTCAGCTCGTCGAAATACACCGAGCAAAGAAATTTGAAACAGCTGTGAACTGTTGCGGGTGAGTTCTAACCAAGTTTAGCTATTACTAAGAAAAATTTTGTGATATGAACGAAGCTATCTCGAGAACCGTTGATCGCACCTGGAAAATTCCGGTGCCATCGGCTTCAGCTCGTCAAAATACACCTAGTAAAGAAGTTTAAAACAGCTGTGAACGGTTGCGGGTGAGTTATATCCAAGTTTAGCTATTACTAAGAAAAATTTTGTCATATGAACGAAGCTATCTCGAGAACCGTTGATCGCACCTGGAAAATTCCGGTGCCATCGGCTTCAGCTCGTCGAAATACACCGAGCAAAGAAATTTGAAACAGCTGTGAACTGTTGCGGGTGAGTTCTAACCAAGTTTAGCTATTACTAAGAAAAATTTTGTGATATGAACGAAGCTATCTCGAGAACCGTTGATCGCACCTGGAAAATTCCGGTGCCATCGGCTTCAGCTCGTCAAAATACACCTAGTAAAGAAGTTTAAAACAGCTGTGAACGGTTGCGGGTGAGTTATATCCAAGTTTAGCTATTACTAAGAAAAATTTTGTCATATGAACGAAGCTATCTCGAGAACCGTTGATCGCACCTGGAAAATTCCGGTGCCATCGGCTTCAGCTCGTCGAAATACATCGAGCAATGACGTTTCAAACAGCTGTGAACCGTTGTGGGTGCGTTATATCCAAGTTTAGCTATTACTATGAAAAATTTTCCGATATGAACGAAGTTATCTCGAGAACCGTTGATCGCACCTGGAAAATTCCGGTGCCATCGGCTTCAGCTCGTCGAAATACACCCAGTAAAGAAGTTTAAAACAGCTGTGAACTGTTGCGGGTGAGTTATATCCAAGATTAGCTATTACTATGAAAAATTTTCTGATATGAACGAAGTTATCTCGAGAACCGTTGATCGCACATCTAAAATTTTTGTTCCATCGGCTTCAGCTCGTCGAAATACCCCCGGAAGGAAATTTTCAAACGGCTGCATTCACTTGTCGGGGAAATAATTGCAGTCTTATCCGTTTTAGTGAAAATCGTGCGTTTCAGCAGCTGAAAAACACGTTTTGACGAAAAATTTGTTGAAATCTTGCATTTTGACGCTGTACGACACCGTCGATGGCTGCATGGCATCATTTTGTAGTACCGCACGCATTTTTTATACCGATCCGACGCTGTTTTTTTATTCACATCTTTCGCCCTATGGTCGACGTTCTCCGAAGAACCGTTGATCGCACCTGGAAAATTCCGGTGCCATCGGCTTCAGTTCGTCGAAATACACCGAGCAAAGAAGTTTGAAACAGCTGTGAACTGTTGCGGGTGAGTTATATCCAAGTTTAGCTATTACTAAGAAAAATTTTCTGATATGAACGAAGTTATCTCGAGAACCGTTGATCGCACATCTAAAATTTTTGTTCCATCGGCTTCAGCTCCTCGAAATACCCCCGGAAGGAAATTTTTAAACGGCTGCATTCACTTGTCGGGGAAATAATTGCAGTCTTATCCGTTTTAGTGAAAATCGTGCGTTTCAGCAGCTGAAAAACACGTTTTGACGAAAAATTTGTTGAAATCTTGCATTTTGACGCTGTCCGACACCGTCGATGGCTGCATGGCATCATTTTGTAGTACCGCACGCATTTTTTATACCGATCCGACGCTGTTTTTTGATTCACATCTTTCGCCCTATGGTCGACGTTCTCCGAAGAACCGTTGATCGCACTTGGAAAATTCCGGTGCCATCGGCTTCAGCTCGTCGAAATACACCTAGTAAAGAAGTTTAAAACAGCTGTGAACTGTTGCGGGTGAGTTATATCCAAGATTAGCTATTACTATGAAAAATTTTCTGATATGAACGAAGTTATCTCGAGAACCGTTGATCGCACATCTAAAATTTTTATTCCATCGGCTTCAGCTCGTCGAAATACACCGAGCAAAGAAATTTGAAACAGCTGTGAACTGTTGCGGGTGAGTTCTATCCAAGTTTAGCTATTACTAAGAAAAATTTTGTGATATGAACGAAGCTATCTCGAGAACCGTTGATCGCACCTGGAAAATTCCGGTGCCATCGGCTTCAGCTCGTCAAAATACACCTAGTAAAGAAGTTTAAAACAGCTGTGAACTATTGCGGGTGAGTTATATCCAAGATTAGCTATCACTATGAAAAATTTTCTGATATGAACGAAGTTATCTCGAGAACCGTTGATCGCACATCTAAAATTTTTGTTCCATCGGCTTCAGCTCGTCGAAATACACCTAGTAACGAAGTTTGAAACAGCTGTGAACTGTTGCGGGTGTGTTATATCCAAGTTTAGCTATTACTAAGAAAAATTTTCTGATATGAACGAAGCTATCTCGAGAACCGTTGATCGCACCTGGAAAATTCCGGTGCCATCGGCTTCAGCTCGTCGAAATACCCCCGGAAGGAAATTTTCAAACGGCTGCATTCACTTGTCGGGGAAATAATTGCAGTCTTATCCGTTTTAGTGAAAATCGTGCGTTTCAGCAGCTGAAAAACACGTTTTGACGAAAAATTTGTTGAAATCTTGCATTTTGACGCTGTCCGACACCGTCGATGGCTGCATGGCATCATTTTGTAGTACCGCACGCATTTTTTATACCGATCCGACGCTGTTTTTTGATTCACATCTTTCGCCCTATGGTCGACGTTCTCCGAAGAACCGTTGATCGCACCTGGAAAATTCCGGTGCCATCGGCTTCAGCTCGTCGAAATACACCGAGCAAAGAAATTTGAAACAGCTGTGAACTGTTGCGGGTGAGTTCTATCCAAGTTTAGCTATTACTAAGAAAAATTTTGTGATATGAACGAAGCTATCTCGAGAACCGTTGATCGCACCTGGAAAATTCCGGTGCCATCGGCTTCAGCTCGTCGAAATACATCGAGCAATGACGTTTCAAACAGCTGTGAACCGTTGTGGGTGCGTTATATCCAAGTTTAGCTATTACTATGAAAAATTTTCTGATATGAACGAAGTTATCTCGAGAACCGTTGATCGCACCTGGAAAATTCCGGTGCCATCGGCTTCAGCTCGTCGAAATACACCCAGTAAAGAAGTTTAAAACAGCTGTGAACTGTTGCGGGTGAGTTATATCCAAGATTAGCTATTACTATGAAAAATTTTCTGATATGAACGAAGTTATCTCGAGAACCGTTGATCGCACATCTAAAATTTTTGTTCCATCGGCTTCAGCTCGTCGAAATACCCCCGGAAGGAAATTTTTAAACGGCTGCATTCACTTGTCGGGGAAATAATTGCAGTCTTATCCGTTTTAGTGAAAATCGTGCGTTTCAGCAGCTGAAAAACACGTTTTGACGAAAAATTTGTTGAAATCTTGCATTTTGACGCTGTCCGACACCGTCGATGGCTGCATGGCATCATTTTGTAGTACCGCACGCATTTTTTATACCGATCCGACGCTGTTTTTTGATTCACATCTTTCGCCCTATGGTCGACGTTCTCCGAAGAACCGTTGATCGCACCTGGAAAATTCCGGTGCCATCGGCTTCAGCTCGTCGAAATACACCGAGCAAAGAAATTTGAAACAGCTGTGAACTGTTGCGGGTGAGTTCTAACCAAGTTTAGCTATTACTAAGAAAAATTTTGTGATATGAACGAAGCTATCTCGAGAACCGTTGATCGCACCTGGAAAATTCCGGTGCCATCGGCTTCAGCTCGTCAAAATACACCTAGTAAAGAAGTTTAAAACAGCTGTGAACGGTTGCGGGTGAGTTATATCCAAGTTTAGCTATTACTAAGAAAAATTTTGTCATATGAACGAAGCTATCTCGAGAACCGTTGATCGCACCTGGAAAATTCCGGTGCCATCGGCTTCAGCTCGTCGAAATACACCGAGCAAAGAAATTTGAAACAGCTGTGAACTGTTGCGGGTGAGTTCTAACCAAGTTTAGCTATTACTAAGAAAAATTTTGTGATATGAACGAAGCTATCTCGAGAACCGTTGATCGCACCTGGAAAATTCCGGTGCCATCGGCTTCAGCTCGTCAAAATACACCTAGTAAAGAAGTTTAAAACAGCTGTGAACGGTTGCGGGTGAGTTATATCCAAGTTTAGCTATTACTAAGAAAAATTTTGTCATATGAACGAAGCTATCTCGAGAACCGTTGATCGCACCTGGAAAATTCCGGTGCCATCGGCTTCAGCTCGTCGAAATACATCGAGCAATGACGTTTCAAACAGCTGTGAACCGTTGTGGGTGCGTTATATCCAAGTTTAGCTATTACTATGAAAAATTTTCCGATATGAACGAAGTTATCTCGAGAACCGTTGATCGCACCTGGAAAATTCCGGTGCCATCGGCTTCAGCTCGTCGAAATACACCCAGTAAAGAAGTTTAAAACAGCTGTGAACTGTTGCGGGTGAGTTATATCCAAAATTAGCTATTACTATGAAAAATTTTCTGATATGAACGAAGTTATCTCGAGAACCGTTGATCGCACATCTAAAATTTTTGTTCCATCGGCTTCAGCTCGTCGAAATACCCCCGGAAGGAAATTTTCAAACGGCTGCATTCACTTGTCGGGGAAATAATTGCAGTCTTATCCGTTTTAGTGAAAATCGTGCGTTTCAGCAGCTGAAAAACACGTTTTGACGAAAAATTTGTTGAAATCTTGCATTTTGACGCTGTACGACACCGTCGATGGCTGCATGGCATCATTTTGTAGTACCGCACGCATTTTTTATACCGATCCGCCGCTGTTTTTTTATTCACATCTTTCGCCCTATGGTCGACGTTCTCCGAAGAACCGTTGATCGCACCTGGAAAATTCCGGTGCCATCGGCTTCAGTTCGTCGAAATACACCGAGCAAAGAAGTTTGAAACAGCTGTGAACTGTTGCGGGTGAGTTATATCCAAGTTTAGCTATTACTAAGAAAAATTTTCTGATATGAACGAAGTTATCTCGAGAACCGTTGATCGCACATCTAAAATTTTTGTTCCATCGGCTTCAGCTCGTCGAAATACCCCCGGAAGGAAATTTTTAAACGGCTGCATTCACTTGTCGGGGAAATAATTGCAGTCTTATCCGTTTTAGTGAAAATCGTGCGTTTCAGCAGCTGAAAAACACGTTTTGACGAAAAATTTGTTGAAATCTTGCATTTTGACGCTGTCCGACACCGTCGATGGCTGCATGGCATCATTTTGTAGTACCGCACGCATTTTTTATACCGATCCGACGCTGTTTTTTGATTCACATCTTTCGCCCTATGGTCGACGTTCTCCGAAGAACCGTTGATCGCACTTGGAAAATTCCGGTGCCATCGGCTTCAGCTCGTCGAAATACACCTAGTAAAGAAGTTTAAAACAGCTGTGAACTGTTGCGGGTGAGTTATATCCAAGATTAGCTATTACTATGAAAAATTTTCTGATATGAACGAAGTTATCTCGAGAACCGTTGATCGCACATCTAAAATTTTTGTTCCATCGGCTTCAGCTCGTCGAAATACACCGAGCAAAGAAATTTGAAACAGCTGTGAACTGTTGCGGGTGAGTTCTATCCAAGTTTAGCTATTACTAAGAAAAATTTTGTGATATGAACGAAGCTATCTCGAGAACCGTTGATCGCACCTGGAAAATTCCGGTGCCATCGGCTTCAGCTCGTCAAAATACACCTAGTAAAGAAGTTTAAAATAGCTGTGAACTGTTGCGGGTGAGTTATATCCAAGTTTAGCTATTACTAAGAAAAATTTTGTCATATGAACGAAGCTATCTCGAGAACCGTTGATCGCACCTGGAAAATTCCGGTGCCATCGGCTTCAGCTCGTCGAAATACATCGAGCAATGACGTTTCAAACAGCTGTGAACCGTTGTGGGTGCGTTATATCCAAGTTTAGCTATTACTATGAAAAATTTTCTGATATGAACGAAGTTATCTCGAGAACCGTTGATCGCACCTGGAAAATTCCGGTGCCATCGGCTTCAGCTCGTCGAAATACACCGAGCAAAGAAATTTGAAACAGCTGTGAACTGTTGCGGGTGAGTTCTATCCAAGTTTAGCTATTACTAAGAAAAATTTTGTGATATGAACGAAGCTATCTCGAGAACCGTTGATCGCACCTGGAAAATTCCGGTGCCATCGGCTTCAGCTCGTCAAAATACACCTAGTAAAGAAGTTTAAAACAGCTGTGAACTGTTGCGGGTGAGTTATATCCAAGTTTAGCTATTACTAAGAAAAATTTTGTCATATGAACGAAGCTATCTCGAGAACCGTTGATCGCACCTGGAAAATTCCGGTGCCATCGGCTTCAGCTCGTCGAAATACATCGAGCAATGACGTTTCAAACAGCTGTGAACCGTTGTGGGTGCGTTATATCCAAGTTTAGCTATTACTATGAAAAATTTTCTGATATGAACGAAGTTATCTCGAGAACCGTTGATCGCACCTGGAAAATTCCGGTGCCATCGGCTTCAGCTCGTCGAAATACACCCAGTAAAGAAGTTTAAAACAGCTGTGAACTGTTGCGGGTGAGTTATATCCAAGATTAGCTATTACTATGAAAAATTTTCTGATATGAACGAAGTTATCTCGAGAACCGTTGATCGCACATCTAAAATTTTTGTTCCATCGGCTTCAGCTCGTCGAAATACCCCCGGTAGGGAATTTTTAAACGGCTGCATTCACTTGTCGGGGAAATAATTGCAGTCTTATCCGTTTTAGTGAAAATCGTGCGTTTCAGCAGCTGAAAAACACGTTTTGACGAAAAATTTGTTGAAATCTTGCATTTTGACGCTGTACGACACCGCCGATGGCTGCATGGCATCATTTTGTAGTACCGCACGCATTTTTTATACCGATCCGACGCTGTTTTTTTATTCACATCTTTCGCCCTATGGTCGACGTTCTCCGAAGAACCGTTGATCGCACCTGGAAAATTCCGGTGCCATCGGCTTCAGTTCGTCGAAATACACCGAGCAAAGAAGTTTGAAACAGCTGTGAACTGTTGCGGGTGAGTTATATCCAAGTTTAGCTATTACTAAGAAAAATTTTCTGATATGAACGAAGTTATCTCGAGAACCGTTGATCGCACATCTAAAATTTTTGTTCCATCGGCTTCAGCTCGTCGAAATACCCCCGGAAGGAAATTTTTAAACGGCTGCATTCACTTGTCGGGGAAATAATTGCAGTCTTATCCGTTTTAGTGAAAATCGTGCGTTTCAGCAGCTGAAAAACACGTTTTGACGAAAAATTTGTTGAAATCTTGCATTTTGACGCTGTCCGACACCGTCGATGGCTGCATGGCATCATTTTGTAGTACCGCACGCATTTTTTATACCGATCCGACGCTGTTTTTTGATTCACATCTTTCGCCCTATGGTCGACGTTCTCCGAAGAACCGTTGATCGCACCTGGAAAATTCCGGTGCCATCGGCTTCAGCTCGTCGAAATACACCGAGCAAAGAAATTTGAAACAGCTGTGAACTGTTGCGGGTGAGTTCTATCCAAGTTTAGCTATTACTAAGAAAAATTTTGTGATATGAACGAAGCTATCTCGAGAACCGTTGATCGCACCTGGAAAATTCCGGGGCCATCGGCTTCAGCTCGTCAAAATACACCTAGTAAAGAAGTTTGAAACAGCTGTGAACTGTTGCGGGTGAGTTATATCCAAGTTTAGCTATTACTAAGAAAAATTTTGTGATATGAACGAAGCTATCTCGAGAACCGTTGATCGCACCTGGAAAATTCCGGTGCCATCGGCTTCAGCTCGTGGAAATACATCGAGCAATGACGTTTCAAACAGCTGTGAACCGTTGTGGGTGCGTTATATCCAAGTTTAGCTATTACTATGAAAAATTTTCTGATATGAACGAAGTTATCTCGAGAACCGTTGATCGCACCTGGAAAATTCCGGTGCCATCGGCTTCAGCTCGTCGAAATACACCCAGTAAAGAAGTTTAAAACAGCTGTGAACTGTTGCGGGTGAGTTATATCCAAGATTAGCTATTACTATGAAAAATTTTCTGATATGAACGAAGTTATCTCGAGAACCGTTGATCGCACATCTAAAATTTTTGTTCCATCGGCTTCAGCTCGTCGAAATACCCCCGGAAGGAAATTTTCAAACGGCTGCATTCACTTGTCGGGGAAATAATTGCAGTCTTATCCGTTTTAGTGAAAATCGTGCGTTTCAGCAGCTGAAAAACACGTTTTGACGAAAAATTTGTTGAAATCTTGCATTTTGACGCTGTACGACACCGTCGATGGCTGCATGGCATCATTTTGTAGTACCGCACGCATTTTTTATACCGATCCGACGCTGTTTTTTTATTCACATCTTTCGCCCTATGGTCGACGTTCTCCGAAGAACCGTTGATCGCACCTGGAAAATTCCGGTGCCATCGGCTTCAGTTCGTCGAAATACACCGAGCAAAGAAGTTTGAAACAGCTGTGAACTGTTGCGGGTGAGTTATATCCAAGTTTAGCTATTACTAAGAAAAATTTTCTGATATGAACGAAGTTATCTCGAAAACCGTTGATCGCACATCTAAAATTTTTGTTCCATCGGCTTCAGCTCGTCGAAATACCCCCGGAAGGAAATTTTTAAACGGCTGCATTCACTTGTCGGGGAAATAATTGCAGTCTTATCCGTTTTAGTGAAAATCGTGCGTTTCAGCAGCTGAAAAACACGTTTTGACGAAAAATTTGTTGAAATCTTGCATTTTGACGCTGTCCGACACCGTCGATGGCTGCATGGCATCATTTTGTAGTACCGCACGCATTTTTTATACCGATCCGACGCTGTTTTTTGATTCACATCTTTCGCCCTATGGTCGACGTTCTCCGAAGAACCGTTGATCGCACCTGGAAAATTCCGGTGCCATCGGCTTCAGCTCGTCGAAATACACCGAGCAAAGAAATTTGAAACAGCTGTGAACTGTTGCGGGTGAGTTCTATCCAAGTTTAGCTATTACTAAGAAAAATTTTGTGATATGAACGAAGCTATCTCGAGAACCGTTGATCGCACCTGGAAAATTCCGGGGCCATCGGCTTCAGCTCGTCAAAATACACCTAGTAAAGAAGTTTAAAACAGCTGTGAACTGTTGCGGGTGAGTTATATCCACGTTTAGCTATTACTAAGAAAAATTTTGTCATATGAACGAAGCTATCTCGAGAACCGTTGATCGCACCTGGAAAATTCCGGTGCCATCGGCTTCAGCTCGTCGAAATACATCGAGCAATGACGTTTCAAACAGCTGTGAACCGTTGTGGGTGCGTTATATCCAAGTTTAGCTATTACTATGAAAAATTTTCTGATATGAACGAAGTTATCTCGAGAACCGTTGATCGCACCTGGAAAATTCCGGTGCCATCGGCTTCAGCTCGTCGAAATACACCTAGTAAAGAAGTTTGAAACAGCTGTGAACTGTTGCGGGTGAGTTATATCCAAGATTAGCTATTACTATGAAAAATTTTCTGATATGAACGAAGTTATCTCGAGAACCGTTGATCGCACATCTAAAATTTTTGTTCCATCGGCTTCAGCTCGTCGAAATACACCTAGTAACGAAGTTTGAAACAGCTGTGAACTGTTGCGGGTGAGTTATATCCACGTTTAGCTATTACTAAGAAAAATTTTGTCATATGAACGAAGCTATCTCGAGAACCGTTGATCGCACCTGGAAAATTCCGGTGCCATCGGCTTCAGCTCGTCGAAATACATCGAGCAATGACGTTTCAAACAGCTGTGAACCGTTGTGGGTGCGTTATATCCAAGTTTAGCTATTACTATGAAAAATTTTCTGATATGAACGAAGTTATCTCGAGAACCGTTGATCGCACCTGGAAAATTCCGGTGCCATCGGCTTCAGCTCGTCGAAATACACCTAGTAAAGAAGTTTAAAACAGCTGTGAACTGTTGCGGGTGAGTTATATCCAAGATTAGCTATTACTATGAAAAATTTTCTGATATGAACGAAGTTATCTCGAGAACCGTTGATCGCACATCTAAAATTTTTGTTCCATCGGCTTCAGCTCGTCGAAATACACCTAGTAACGAAGTTTGAAACAGCTGTGAACTGTTGCGGGTGTGTTATATCCAAGTTTAGCTATTACTAAGAAAAATTTTGTGATATGAACGAAGCTATCTCGAGAACCGTTGATCGCACCTGGAAAATTCCGGTGCCATCGGCTTCAGCTCGTCAAAATACATCGAGCAAAGACGTTTCAAACAGCTGTGAACTGTTGTGGGTGCGTTATATCCAAGTTTAGCTATTACTAAGAAAAATTTTCTGATATGAACGAAGCTATCTCGAGAACCGTTGATCGCACCTCGAAAATTCCGGTGCCATCGGCTTCAGCTCGTCGAAATACATCGAGCAATGACGTTTCAAACAGCTGTGAACCGTTGTGGGTGCGTTATATCCAAGTTTAGCTATTACTATGAAAAATTTTCTGATATGAACGAAGTTATCTCGAGAACCGTTGATCGCACCTGGAAAATTCCGGTGCCATCGGCTTCAGCTCGTCGAAATACACCCAGTAAAGAAGTTTAAAACAGCTGTGAACTGTTGCGGGTGAGTTATATCCAAGATTAGCTATTACTATGAAAAATTTTCTGATATGAACGAAGTTATCTCGAGAACCGTTGATCGCACATCTAAAATTTTTGTTCCATCGGCTTCAGCTCGTCGAAATACCCCCGGTAGGAAATTTTTAAACGGCTGCATTCACTTGTCGGGGAAATAATTGCAGTCTTATCCGTTTTAGTGAAAATCGGGCGTTTCAGCAGCTGAAAAACACGTTTTAACGAAAAATTTGTTGAAATCTTGCATTTTGACGCTGTACGACACCGTCGATGGCTGCATGGCATCATTTTGTAGTACCGCACGCATTTTTTATACCGATCCGACGCTGTTTTTTGATTCACATCTTTCGCCCTATGGTCGACGTTCTCCGAAGAACCGTTGATCGCACTTGGAAAATTCCGGTGCCATCGGCTTCAGCTCGTCGAAATACACCTAGTAAAGAAGTTTAAAACAGCTGTGAACTGTTGCGGGTGAGTTATATCCAAGATTAGCTATTACTATGAAAAATTTTCTGATATGAACGAAGTTATCTCGAGAACCGTTGATCGCACATCTTAAATTTTTGTTCCATCGGCTTCAGCTCGTCGAAATACACCTAGTAACGAAGTTTGAAACAGCTCTGAACTGTTGCGGGTGTGTTATATCCAAGTTTAGCTATTACTAAGAAAAATTTTCTGATATGAACGAAGCTATCTCGAGAACCGTTGATCGCACCTGGAAAATTCCGGTGCCATCGGCTTCAGCTCGTCGAAATACATCGAGCAAATACGTTTCAAACAGCTGTGAACTGTTGTGGGTGCGTTATATCCAAGTTTAGCTATTACTATGAAAAATTTTCTGATATGAACGAAGTTATCTCGAGAACCGTTGATCGCACATCTAAAATTTTTGTTCCATCGGCTTCAGCTCGTCGAAATACCCCCGGAAGGAAATTTTTAAACGGCTGCATTCACTTGTCGGGGAAATAATTGCAGTCTTATCCGTTTTAGTGAAAATCGTGCGTTTCAGCAGCTGAAAAACACGTTTTGACGAAAAATTTGTTGAAATCTTGCATTTTGACGCTGTCCCACACCGTCGATGGCTGCATGGCATCATTTTGTAGTACCGCACGCATTTTTTATACCGATCCGACGCTGTTTTTTGATTCACATCTTTCGCCCTATGGTCGACGTTCTCCGAAGAACCGTTGATCGCACCTGGAAAATTCCGGTGCCATCGGCTTCAGCTCGTCGAAATACACCGAGCAAAGAAATTTGAAACAGCTGTGAACTGTTGCGGGTGAGTTCTATCCAAGTTTAGCTATTACTAAGAAAAATTTTGTGATATGAACGAAGCTATCTCGAGAACCGTTGATCGCACCTGGAAAATTCCGGTGCCATCGGCTTCAGCTCGTCAAAATACACCTAGTAAAGAAGTTTAAAACAGCTGTGAACGGTTGCGGGTGAGTTATATCCAAGTTTAGCTATTACTAAGAAAAATTTTGTCATATGAACGAAGCTATCTCGAGAACCGTTGATCGCACCTGGAAAATTCCGGTGCCATCGGCTTCAGCTCGTCGAAATACATCGAGCAATGACGTTTCAAACAGCTGTGAACCGTTGTGGGTGCGTTATATCCAAGTTTAGCTATTACTATGAAAAATTTTCTGATATGAACGAAGTTATCTCGAGAACCGTTGATCGCACCTGGAAAATTCCGGTGCCATCGGCTTCAGCTCGTCGAAATACACCCAGTAAAGAAGTTTAAAACAGCTGTGAACTGTTGCGGGTGAGTTATATCCAAGATTAGCTATTACTATGAAAAATTTTCTGATATGAACGAAGTTATCTCGAGAACCGTTGATCGCACATCTAAAATTTTTGTTCCATCGGCTTCAGCTCGTCGAAATACCCCCGGAAGGAAATTTTCAAACGGCTGCATTCACTTGTCGGGGAAATAATTGCAGTCTTATCCGTTTTAGTGAAAATCGTGCGTTTCCGCAGCTGAAAAACACGTTTTGACGAAAAATTTGTTGAAATCTTGCATTTTGACGCTGTACGACACCGTCGATGGCTGCATGGCATCATTTTGTAGTACCGCACGCATTTTTTATACCGATCCGACGCTGTTTTTTTATTCACATCTTTCGCCCTATGGTCGACGTTCTCCGAAGAACCGTTGATCGCACCTGGAAAATTCCGGTGCCATCGGCTTCAGCTCGTCGAAATACACCTAGTAAAGAAGTTTGAAACAGCTGTGAACTGTTGCGGGTGAGTTATATCCAAGTTTAGCTATTACTATGAAAAATTTTCTGATATGAACGAAGTTATCTCGAGAACCGTTGATCGCACATCTAAAATTTTTGTTCCATCGGCTTCAGCTCGTCGAAATACCCCCGGTAGGGAATTTTTAAACGGCTGCATTCACTTGTCGGGGAAATAATTGCAGTCTTATTCGTTTTAGTGAAAATTGGGCGTTTCAGCAGCTGAAAAACACGTTTTGACGAAAAATTTGTTGAAATCTTGTATTTTGACGCTGTACGACACCGTCGATGGCTGCATGGCATCATTTTGTAGTACCGCACGCATTTTTTATACCGATCCGACGCTGTTTTTTTATTCACATCTTTCGCCCTATGGTCGACGTTCTCCGAAGAACCGTTGATCGCACCTGGAAAATTCCGGTGCCATCGGCTTCAGCTCGTCGAAATACACCTAGTAACGAAGTTTGAAACAGCTCTGAACTGTTGCGGGTGTGTTATATCCAAGTTTAGCTATTACTAAGAAAAATTTTCTGATATGAACGAAGCTATCTCGAGAACCGTTGATCGCACCTGGAAAATTCCGGTGCCATCGGCTTCAGCTCGTCGAAATACATCGAGCAAATACGTTTCAAACAGCTGTGAACTGTTGTGGGTGCGTTATATCCAAGTTTAGCTATTACTAAGAAAAATTTTCTGATATGAACGAAGCTATCTCGAGAACCGTTGATCGCACCTGGAAAATTCCGGTGCCATCGGCTTCAGCTCGTCGAAATACATCGAGCGAAGACGTTTCAAACAGCTGTGAACTGTTGTGGGTGCGTTATATCCAAGTTTAGCTAGTACTAAGAAAAATTTTCTGATATGAACGAAGCTATCTCGAGAACCGTTGATCGCACCTGGAAAATTCCGGTGCCATCGGCTTCAGCTCGTCAAAATACACCTAGTAAAGGAGTTTAAAACAGCTGTGAACTGTTGCGGGTGAGTTATATCCAAGATTAGCTATTACTATGAAAAATTTTCTGATATGAACGAAGTTATCTCGAGAACCGTTGATCGCACATCTAAAATTTTTGTTCCATCGGCTTCAGCTCGTCGAAATACACCTAGTAACGAAGTTTGAAACAGCTGTGAACTGTTGCGGGTGTGTTATATCCAAGTTTAGCTATTACTAAGAAAAATTTTCTGATATGAACGAAGCTATCTCGAGAACCGTTGATCGCACCTGGAAAATTCCGGTGCCATCGGCTTCACCTCGTCGAAATACACCCAGTAAAGAAGTTTAAAACAGCTGTGAACTGTTGCGGGTGAGTTATATCCAAAATTAGCTATTACTATGAAAAATTTTCTGATATGAACGAAGTTATCTCGAGAACCGTTGATCGCACATCTAAAATTTTTGTTCCATCGGCTTCAGCTCGTCGAAATACCCCCGGAAGGAAATTTTTAAACGGCTGCATTCACTTGTCGGGGAAATAATTGCAGTCTTATCCGTTTTAGTGAAAATCGTGCGTTTCAGCAGCTGAAAAACACGTTTTGACGAAAAATTTGTTGAAATCTTGCATTTTGACGCTGTCCGACACCGTCGATGGCTGCATGGCATCATTTTGTAGTACCGCACGCATTTTTTATACCGATCCGACGCTGTTTTTTGATTCACATCTTTCGCCCTATGGTCGACGTTCTCCGAAGAACCGTTGATCGCACCTGGAAAATTCCGGTGCCATCGGCTTCAGCTCGTCGAAATACACCGAGCAAAGAAATTTGAAACAGCTGTGAACTGTTGCGGGTGAGTTCTATCCAAGTTTAGCTATTACTAAGAAAAATTTTGTGATATGAACGAAGCTATCTCGAGAACCGTTGATCGCACCTGGAAAATTCCGGTGCCATCGGCTTCAGCTCGTCAAAATACACCTAGTAAAGAAGTTTAAAACAGCTGTGAACGGTTGCGGGTGAGTTATATCCAAGTTTAGCTATTACTAAGAAAAATTTTGTCATATGAACGAAGCTATCTCGAGAACCGTTGATCGCACCTGGAAAATTCCGGTGCCATCGGCTTCAGCTCGTCGGAATACATCGAGCAATGACGTTTCAAACAGCTGTGAACCGTTGTGGGTGCGTTATATCCAAGTTTAGCTATTACTATGAAAAATTTTCTGATATGAACGAAGTTATCTCGAGAACCGTTGATCGCACCTGGAAAATTCCGGTGCCATCGGCTTCAGCTCGTCGAAATACACCCAGTAAAGAAGTTTAAAACAGCTGTGAACTGTTGCGGGTGAGTTATATCCAAGATTAGCTATTACTATGAAAAATTTTCTGATATGAACGAAGTTATCTCGAGAACCGTTGATCGCACATCTAAAATTTTTGTTCCATCGGCTTCAGCTCGTCGAAATACCCCCGGAAGGAAATTTTCAAACGGCTGCATTCACTTGTCGGGGAAATAATTGCAGTCTTATCCGTTTTAGTGAAAATCGTGCGTTTCCGCAGCTGAAAAACACGTTTTGACGAAAAATTTGTTGAAATCTTGCATTTTGACGCTGTACGACACCGTCGATGGCTGCATGGCATCATTTTGTAGTACCGCACGCATTTTTTATACCGATCCGACGCTGTTTTTTTATTCACATCTTTCGCCCTATGGTCGACGTTCTCCGAAGAACCGTTGATCGCACCTGGAAAATTCCGGTGCCATCGGCTTCAGCTCGTCGAAATACACCTAGTAAAGAAGTTTGAAACAGCTGTGAACTGTTGCGGGTGAGTTATATCCAAGTTTAGCTATTACTATGAAAAATTTTCTGATATGAACGAAGTTATCTCGAGAACCGTTGATCGCACATCTAAAATTTTTGTTCCATCGGCTTCAGCTCGTCGAAATACCCCCGGTAGGGAATTTTTAAACGGCTGCATTCACTTGTCGGGGAAATAATTGCAGTCTTATCCGTTTTAGTGAAATTTGGGCGTTTCAGCAGCTGAAAAACACGTTTTGACGAAAAATTTGTTGAAATCTTGCATTTTGACGCTGTACGACACCGTCGATGGCTGCATGGCATCATTTTGTAGTACCGCACGCATTTTTTATACCGATCCGACGCTGTTTTTTGATTCACATCTTTCGCCCTATGGTCGACGTTCTCCGAAGAACCGTTGATCGCACTTGGAAAATTCCGGTGCCATCGGCTTCAGCTCGTCGAAATACACCTAGTAAAGAAGTTTAAAACAGCTGTGAACTGTTGCGGGTGAGTTATATCCAAGATTAGCTATTACTATGAAAAATTTTCTGATATGAACGAAGTTATCTCGAGAACCGTTGATCGCACATCTAAAATTTTTGTTCCATCTGCTTCAGCTCGTCGAAATACACCTAGTAACGAAGTTTGAAACAGCTGTGAACTGTTGCGGGTGTGTTATATCCAAGTTTAGCTATTACTAAGAAAAATTTTCTGATATGAACGAAGCTATCTCGAGAACTGTTGATCGCACCTGGAAAATTCCGGTGCCATCGGCTTCAGCTCGTCGGAATACCCCTAGTAAAGAAGTTTAAAACAGCTGTGAACTGTTGCGGGTGAGTTATATCCAAGATTAGCTATTACTATGAAAAATTTTCTGATATGAACGAAGTTATCTCGAGAACCGTTGATCGCACATCTAAAATTTTTGTTCCATCGGCTTCAGCTCGTCGAAATACACCCAGTAAAGAAGTTTAAAACAGCTGTGAACTGTTGCGGGTGAGTTATATCCAAGATTAGCTATTACTATGAAAAATTTTCTGATATGAACGAAGTTATCTCGAGAACCGTTGATCGCACATCTAAAATTTTTGTTCCATCGGCTTCAGCTCGTCGAAATACCCCCGGTAGGAAATTTTTAAACGGCTGCATTCACTTGTCGGGGAAATAATTGCAGTCTTATCCGTTTTAGTGAAAATCGGGCGTTTCAGCAGCTGAAAAACACGTTTTGACGAAAAATTTGTTGAAATCTTGCATTTTGACGCTGTACGACACCGTCGATGGCTGCATGGCATCATTTTGTAGTACCGCACGCATTTTTTATACCGATCCGACGCTGTTTTTTTATTCACATCTTTCGCCCTATGGTCGACGTTCTCCGAAGAACCGTTGATCGCACCTGGAAAATTCCGGTGCCATCGGCTTCAGCTCGTCGAAATACACCTAGTAAAGAAGTTTGAAACAGCTGTGAACTGTTGCGGGTGAGTTATATCCAAGTTTAGCTATTACTAAGAAAAATTTTGTGATATGAACGAAGCTATCTCGAGAACCGTTGATCGCACCTGGAAAATTCCGGTGCCATCGGCTTCAGCTCGTGGAAATACATCGAGCAAAGACGTTTCAAACAGCTGTGAACTGTTGTGGGTGCGTTATATCCAAGTTTAGCTATTACTAAGAAAAATTTTCTGATATGAACGAAGCTATCTCGAGAACCGTTGATCGCACCTGGAAAATTCCGGTGCCATCGGCTTCAGCTCGTCGAAATACACCCAGTAAAGAAGTTTAAAACAGCTATGAACTGTTGCGGGTGAGTTATATCCAAAATTAGCTATTACTATGAAAAATTTTCTGATATGAACGAAGTTATCTCGAGAACCGTTGATCGCACATCTAAAATTTTTGTTCCATCGGCTTCAGCTCGTCGAAATACCCCCGGAAGGAAATTTTCAAACGGCTGCATTCACTTGTCGGGGAAATAATTGCAGTCTTATCCGTTTTGGTGAAAATCGTGCGTTTCAGCAGCTGAAAAACACGTTTTGACGAAAAATTTGTTGAAATCTTGCATTTTGACGCTGTACGACACCGTCGATGGCTGCATGGCATCATTTTGTAGTACCGCACGCATTTTTTATACCGATCCGACGCTGTTTGTTGATTCACATCTTTCGCCCTATGGTCGACGTTCTCCGAAGAACCGTTGATCGCACCTGGAAAATTCCGGTGCCATCGGCTTCAGCTCGTCGAAATACACCTAGTAAAGAAGTTTAAAACAGCTGTGAACTGTTGCGGGTGAGTTATATCCAAGATTAGCTATTACTATGAAAAATTTTCTGATATGAACGAAGTTATCTCGAGAACCGTTGATCGCACATCTAAAATTTTTGTTCCATCGGCTTCAGCTCGTCGAAATACACCTAGTAACGAAGTTTGAAACAGCTGTGAACTGTTGCGGGTGTGTTATATCCAAGTTTAGCTATTACTAAGAAAAATTTTGTGATATGAACGAAGCTATCTCGAGAACCGTTGATCGCACCTGGAAAATTCCGGTGCCATCGGCTTCAGCTCGTCAAAATACATCGAGCAAAGACGTTTCAAACAGCTGTGAACTGTTGTGGGTGCGTTATATCCAAGTTTAGCTATTACTAAGAAAAATTTTCTGATATGAACGAAGCTATCTCGAGAACCGTTGATCGCACCTGGAAAATTCCGGTGCCATCGGCTTCAGCTCGTCGAAATACATCGAGCAAAGACGTTTCAAACAGCTGTGAACTGTTGTGGGTGCGTTATATCCAAGTTTAGCTAGTACTAAGAAAAATTTTCTGATATGAACGAAGCTATCTCGAGAACCGTTGATCGCACCTGGAAAATTCCGGTGCCATCGGCTTCAGCTCGTCAAAATACACCTAGTAAAGGAGTTTAAAACAGCTGTGAACTGTTGCGGGTGAGTTATATCCAAGATTAGCTATTACTATGAAAAATTTTCTGATATGAACGAAGTTATCTCGAGAACCGTTGATCGCACATCTAAAATTTTTGTTCCATCGGCTTCAGCTCGTCGAAATACACCTAGTAACGAAGTTTGAAACAGCTGTGAACTGTTGCGGGTGTGTTATATCCAAGTTTAGCTATTACTAAGAAAAATTTTCTGATATGAACGAAGCTATCTCGAGAACCGTTGATCGCACCTGGAAAATTCCGGTGCCATCGGCTTCACCTCGTCGAAATACACCCAGTAAAGAAGTTTAAAACAGCTGTGAACTGTTGCGGGTGAGTTATATCCAAAATTAGCTATTACTATGAAAAATTTTCTGATATGAACGAAGTTATCTCGAGAACCGTTGATCGCACATCTAAAATTTTTGTTCCATCGGCTTCAGCTCGTCGAAATACCCCCGGAAGGAAATTTTTAAACGGCTGCATTCACTTGTCGGGGAAATAATTGCAGTCTTATCCGTTTTAGTGAAAATCGTGCGTTTCAGCAGCTGAAAAACACGTTTTGACGAAAAATTTGTTGAAATCTTGCATTTTGACGCTGTCCGACACCGTCGATGGCTGCATGGCATCATTTTGTAGTACCGCACGCATTTTTTATACCGATCCGACGCTGTTTTTTGATTCACATCTTTCGCCCTATGGTCGACGTTCTCCGAAGAACCGTTGATCGCACCTGGAAAATTCCGGTGCCATCGGCTTCAGCTCGTCGAAATACACCGAGCAAAGAAATTTGAAACAGCTGTGAACTGTTGCGGGTGAGTTCTATCCAAGTTTAGCTATTACTAAGAAAAATTTTGTGATATGAACGAAGCTATCTCGAGAACCGTTGATCGCACCTGGAAAATTCCGGTGCCATCGGCTTCAGCTCGTCAAAATACACCTAGTAAAGAAGTTTAAAACAGCTGTGAACGGTTGCGGGTGAGTTATATCCAAGTTTAGCTATTACTAAGAAAAATTTTGTCATATGAACGAAGCTATCTCGAGAACCGTTGATCGCACCTGGAAAATTCCGGTGCCATCGGCTTCAGCTCGTCGAAATACATCGAGCAATGACGTTTCAAACAGCTGTGAACCGTTGTGGGTGCGTTATATCCAAGTTTAGCTATTACTATGAAAAATTTTCTGATATGAACGAAGTTATCTCGAGAACCGTTGATCGCACCTGGAAAATTCCGGTGCCATCGGCTTCAGCTCGTCGAAATACACCCAGTAAAGAAGTTTAAAACAGCTGTGAACTGTTGCGGGTGAGTTATATCCAAGATTAGCTATTACTATGAAAAATTTTCTGATATAAACGAAGTTATCTCGAGAACCGTTGATCGCACATCTAAAATTTTTGTTCCATCGGCTTCAGCTCGTCGAAATACCCCCGGAAGGAAATTTTCAAACGGCTGCATTCACTTGTCGGGGAAATAATTGCAGTCTTATCCGTTTTAGTGAAAATCGTGCGTTTCCGCAGCTGAAAAACACGTTTTGACGAAAAATTTGTTGAAATCTTGCATTTTGACGCTGTACGACACCGTCGATGGCTGCATGGCATCATTTTGTAGTACCGCACGCATTTTTTATACCGATCCGACGCTGTTTTTTTATTCACATCTTTCGCCCTATGGTCGACGTTCTCCGAAGAACCGTTGATCGCACCTGGAAAATTCCGGTGCCATCGGCTTCAGCTCGTCGAAATACACCTAGTAAAGAAGTTTGAAACAGCTGTGAACTGTTGCGGGTGAGTTATATCCAAGTTTAGCTATTACTATGAAAAATTTTCTGATATGAACGAAGTTATCTCGAGAACCGTTGATCGCACATCTAAAATTTTTGTTCCATCGGCTTCAGCTCGTCGAAATACCCCCGGTAGGGAATTTTTAAACGGCTGCATTCACTTGTCGGGGAAATAATTGCAGTCTTATTCGTTTTAGTGAAAATTGGGCGTTTCAGCAGCTGAAAAACACGTTTTGACGAAAAATTTGTTGAAATCTTGCATTTTGACGCTGTACGACACCGTCGATGGCTGCATGGCATCATTTTGTAGTACCGCACGCATTTTTTATACCGATCCGACGCTGTTTTTTGATTCACATCTTTCGCCCTATGGTCGACGTTCTCCGAAGAACCGTTGATCGCACCTGGAAAATTCCGGTGCCATCGGCTTCAGCTCGTCGAAATACACCTAGTAAAGAAGTTTGAAACAGCTGTGAACTGTTGCGGGTGAGTTATATCCAAGTTTAGCTATTACTAAGAAAAATTTTGTGATATGAACGAAGCTATCTCGAGAACCGTTGATCGCACCTGGAAAATTCCGGTGCCATCGGCTTCAGCTCGTGGAAATACATCGAGCAAAGACGTTTCAAACAGCTGTGAACTGTTGTGGGTGCGTTATATCCAAGTTTAGCTATTACTAAGAAAAATTTTCTGATATGAACGAAGCTATCTCGAGAACCGTTGATCGCACCTGGAAAATTCCGGTGCCATCGGCTTCAGCTCGTCGAAATACACCCAGTAAAGAAGTTTAAAACAGCTGTGAACTGTTGCGGGTGAGTTATATCCAAAATTAGCTATTACTATGAAAAATTTTCTGATATGAACGAAGTTATCTCGAGAACCGTTGATCGCACATCTAAAATTTTTGTTCCATCGGCTTCAGCTCGTCGAAATACCCCCGGAAGGAAATTTTCAAACGGCTGCATTCACTTGTCGGGGAAATAATTGCAGTCTTATCCGTTTTGGTGAAAATCGTGCGTTTCAGCAGCTGAAAAACACGTTTTGACGAAAAATTTGTTGAAATCTTGCATTTTGACGCTGTACGACACCGTCGATGGCTGCATGGCATCATTTTGTAGTACCGCACGCATTTTTTATACCGATCCGACGCTGTTTGTTGATTCACATCTTTCGCCCTATGGTCGACGTTCTCCGAAGAACCGTTGATCGCACCTGGAAAATTCCGGTGCCATCGGCTTCAGCTCGTCGAAATACACCTAGTAAAGAAGTTTAAAACAGCTGTGAACTGTTGCGGGTGAGTTATATCCAAGATTAGCTATTACTATGAAAAATTTTCTGATATGAACGAAGTTATCTCGAGAACCGTTGATCGCACATCTAAAATTTTTGTTCCATCGGCTTCAGCTCGTCGAAATACACCTAGTAACGAAGTTTGAAACAGCTGTGAACTGTTGCGGGTGTGTTATATCCAAGTTTAGCTATTACTAAGAAAAATTTTGTGATATGAACGAAGCTATCTCGAGAACCGTTGATCGCACCTGGAAAATTCCGGTGCCATCGGCTTCAGCTCGTCAAAATACATCGAGCAAAGACGTTTCAAACAGCTGTGAACTGTTGCGGGTGAGTTATATCCAAAATTAGCTATTACTATGAAAAATTTTCTGATATGAACGAAGTTATCTCGAGAACCGTTGATCGCACATCTAAAATTTTTGTTCCATCGGCTTCAGCTCGTCGAAATACCCCCGGAAGGAAATTTTTAAACGGCTGCATTCACTTGTCGGGGAAATAATTGCAGTCTTATCCGTTTTAGTGAAAATCGTGCGTTTCAGCAGCTGAAAAACACGTTTTGACGAAAAATTTGTTGAAATCTTGCATTTTGACGCTGTCCGACACCGTCGATGGCTGCATGGCATCATTTTGTAGTACCGCACGCATTTTTCATACCGATCCGACGCTGTTTTTTGATTCACATCTTTCGCCCTATGGTCGACGTTCTCCGAAGAACCGTTGATCGCACCTGGAAAATTCCGGTGCCATCGGCTTCAGCTCGTCGAAATACACCGAGCAAAGAAATTTGAAACAGCTGTGAACTGTTGCGGGTGAGTTCTATCCAAGTTTAGCTATTACTAAGAAAAATTTTGTGATATGAACGAAGCTATCTCGAGAACCGTTGATCGCACCTGGAAAATTCCGGGGCCATCGGCTTCAGCTCGTCAAAATACACCTAGTAAAGAAGTTTAAAACAGCTGTGAACTGTTGCGGGTGAGTTATATCCACGTTTAGCTATTACTAAGAAAAATTTTGTCATATGAACGAAGCTATCTCGAGAACCGTTGATCGCACCTGGAAAATTCCGGTGCCATCGGCTTCAGCTCGTCGAAATACATCGAGCAATGACGTTTCAAACAGCTGTGAACCGTTGTGGGTGCGTTATATCCAAGTTTAGCTATTACTATGAAAAATTTTCTGATATGAACGAAGTTATCTCGAGAACCGTTGATCGCACCTGGAAAATTCCGGTGCCATCGGCTTCAGCTCGTCGAAATACACCTAGTAAAGAAGTTTAAAACAGCTGTGAACTGTTGCGGGTGAGTTATATCCAAGATTAGCTATTACTATGAAAAATTTTCTGATATGAACGAAGTTATCTCGAGAACCGTTGATCGCACATCTAAAATTTTTGTTCCATCGGCTTCAGCTCGTCGAAATACACCTAGTAACGAAGTTTGAAACAGCTGTGAACTGTTGCGGGTGTGTTATATCCAAGTTTAGCTATTACTAAGAAAAATTTTGTGATATGAACGAAGCTATCTCGAGAACCGTTGATCGCACCTGAAAAATTCCGGTGCCATCGGCTTCAGCTCGTCAAAATACATCGAGCAAAGACGTTTCAAACAGCTGTGAACTGTTGTGGGTGCGTTATATCCAAGTTTAGCTATTACTAAGAAAAATTTTCTGATATGAACGAAGCTATCTCGAGAACCGTTGATCGCACCTGGAAAATTCCGGTGCCATCGGCTTCAGCTCGTCGAAATACATCGAGCAATGACGTTTCAAACAGCTGTGAACCGTTGTGGGTGCGTTATATCCAAGTTTAGCTATTACTATGAAAAATTTTCTGATATGAACGAAGTTATCTCGAGAACCGTTGATCGCACCTGGAAAATTCCGGTGCCATCGGCTTCAGCTCGTCGAAATACACCCAGTAAAGAAGTTTAAAACAGCTGTGAACTGTTGCGGGTGAGTTATATCCAAGATTAGCTATTACTATGAAAAATTTTCTGATATGAACGAAGTTATCTCGAGAACCGTTGATCGCACATCTAAAATTTTTGTTCCATCGGCTTCAGCTCGTCGAAATACCCCCGGTAGGAGATTTTTAAACGGCTGCATTCACTTGTCGGGGAAATAATTGCAGTCTTATCCGTTTTAGTGAAAATCGGGCGTTTCAGCAGCTGAAAAACACGTTTTAACGAAAAATTTGTTGAAATCTTGCATTTTGACGCTGTACGACACCGTCGATGGCTGCATGGCATCATTTTGTAGTACCGCACGCATTTTTTATACCGATCCGACGCTGTTTTTTGATTCACATCTTTCGCCCTATGGTCGACGTTCTCCGAAGAACCGTTGATCGCACTTGGAAAATTCCGGTGCCATCGGCTTCAGCTCGTCGAAATACACCTAGTAAAGAAGTTTAAAACAGCTGTGAACTGTTGCGGGTGAGTTATATCCAAGATTAGCTATTACTATGAAAAATTTTCTGATATGAACGAAGTTATCTCGAGAACCGTTGATCGCACATCTTAAATTTTTGTTCCATCGGCTTCAGCTCGTCGAAATACACCTAGTAACGAAGTTTGAAACAGCTCTGAACTGTTGCGGGTGTGTTATATCCAAGTTTAGCTATTACTAAGAAAAATTTTCTGATATGAACGAAGCTATCTCGAGAACCGTTGATCGCACCTGGAAAATTCCGGTGCCATCGGCTTCAGCTCGTCGAAATACATCGAGCAAATACGTTTCAAACAGCTGTGAACTGTTGTGGGTGCGTTATATCCAAGTTTAGCTATTACTAAGAAAAATTTTCTGATATGAACGAAGCTATCTCGAGAACCGTTGATCGCACCTGGAAAATTCCGGTGCCATCGGCTTCAGCTCGTCGAAATACATCGAGCAAAGACGTTTCAAACAGCTGTGAACTGTTGTGGGTGCGTTATATCCAAGTTTAGCTAGTACTAAGAAAAATTTTCTGATATGAACGAAGCTATCTCGAGAACCGTTGATCGCACCTGGAAAATTCCGGTGCCATCGGCTTCAGCTCGTCAAAATACACCTAGTAAAGGAGTTTAAAACAGCTGTGAACTGTTGCGGGTGAGTTATATCCAAGATTAGCTATTACTATGAAAAATTTTCTGATATGAACGAAGTTATCTCGAGAACCGTTGATCGCACATCTAAAATTTTTGTTCCATCGGCTTCAGCTCGTCGAAATACACCTAGTAACGAAGTTTGAAACAGCTGTGAACTGTTGCGGGTGTGTTATATCCAAGTTTAGCTATTACTAAGAAAAATTTTCTGATATGAACGAAGCTATCTCGAGAACCGTTGATCGCACCTGGAAAATTCCGGTGCCATCGGCTTCACCTCGTCGAAATACACCCAGTAAAGAAGTTTAAAACAGCTGTGAACTGTTGCGGGTGAGTTATATCCAAAATTAGCTAGTACTATGAAAAATTTTCTGATATGAACGAAGTTATCTCGAGAACCGTTGATCGCACATCTAAAATTTTTGTTCCATCGGCTTCAGCTCGTCGAAATACCCCCGGAAGGAAATTTTTAAACGGCTGCATTCACTTGTCGGGGAAATAATTGCAGTCTTATCCGTTTTAGTGAAAATCGTGCGTTTCAGCAGCTGAAAAACACGTTTTGACGAAAAATTTGTTGAAATCTTGCATTTTGACGCTGTCCGACACCGTCGATGGCTGCATGGCATCATTTTGTAGTACCGCACGCATTTTTTATACCGATCCGACGCTGTTTTTTGATTCACATCTTTCGCCCTATGGTCGACGTTCTCCGAAGAACCGTTGATCGCACCTGGAAAATTCCGGTGCCATCGGCTTCAGCTCGTCGAAATACACCGAGCAAAGAAATTTGAAACAGCTTTTAACTGTTGCGGGTGAGTTCTAACCAAGTTTAGCTATTACTAAGAAAAATTTTGTGATATGAACGAAGCTATCTCGAGAACCGTTGATCGCACCTGGAAAATTCCGGTGCCATCGGCTTCAGCTCGTCAAAATACACCTAGTAAAGAAGTTTAAACAGCTGTGAACGGTTGCGGGTGAGTTATATCCAAGTTTAGCTATTACTAAGAAAAATTTTGTCATATGAACGAAGCTATCTCGAGAACCGTTGATCGCACCTGGAAAATTCCGGTGCCATCGGCTTCAGCTTGTCAAAATACACCTAGTAAAGAAGTTTAAAACAGCTGTGAACGGTTGCGGGTGAGTTATATCCAAGTTTAGCTATTACTAAGAAAAATTTTGTCATATGAACGAAGCTATCTCGAGAACCGTTGATCGCACCTGGAAAATTCCGGTGCCATGGGCTTCAGCTCGTCGAAATACATCGAGCAATGACGTTTCAAACAGCTGTGAACCGTTGTGGGTGCGTTATATCCAAGTTTAGCTATTACTATGAAAAATTTTCCGATATGAACGAAGTTATCTCGAGAACCGTTGATCGCACCTGGAAAATTCCGGTGCCATCGGCTTCAGCTCGTCGAAATACACCCAGTAAAGAAGTTTAAAACAGCTGTGAACTGTTGCGGGTGAGTTATATCCAAGATTAGCTATTACTATGAAAAATTTTCTGATATGAACGAAGTTATCTCGAGAACCGTTGATCGCACATCTAAAATTTTTGTTCCATCGGCTTCAGCTCGTCGAAATACCCCCGGAAGGAAATTTTCAAACGGCTGCATTCACTTGTCGGGGAAATAATTGCAGTCTTATCCGTTTTAGTGAAAATCGTGCGTTTCAGCAGCTGAAAAACACGTTTTGACGAAAAATTTGTTGAAATCTTGCATTTTGACGCTGTACGACACCGTCGATGGCTGCATGGCATCATTTTGTAGTACCGCACGCATTTTTTATACCGATCCGACGCTGTTTTTTTATTCACATCTTTCGCCCTATGGTCGACGTTCTCCGAAGAACCGTTGATCGCACCTGGAAAATTCCGGTGCCATCGGCTTCAGTTCGTCGAAATACACCGAGCAAAGAAGTTTGAAACAGCTGTGAACTGTTGCGGGTGAGTTATATCCAAGTTTAGCTATTACTAAGAAAAATTTTCTGATATGAACGAAGTTATCTCGAGAACCGTTGATCGCACATCTAAAATTTTTGTTCCATCGGCTTCAGCTCCTCGAAATACCCCCGGAAGGAAATTTTTAAACGGCTGCATTCACTTGTCGGGGAAATAATTGCAGTCTTATCCGTTTTAGTGAAAATCGTGCGTTTCAGCAGCTGAAAAACACGTTTTGACGAAAAATTTGTTGAAATCTTGCATTTTGACGCTGTCCGACACCGTCGATGGCTGCATGGCATCATTTTGTAGTACCGCACGCATTTTTTATACCGATCCGACGCTGTTTTTTGATTCACATCTTTCGCCCTATGGTCGACGTTCTCCGAAGAACCGTTGATCGCACTTGGAAAATTCCGGTGCCATCGGCTTCAGCTCGTCGAAATACACCTAGTAAAGAAGTTTAAAACAGCTGTGAACTGTTGCGGGTGAGTTATATCCAAGATTAGCTATTACTATGAAAAATTTTCTGATATGAACGAAGTTATCTCGAGAACCGTTGATCGCACATCTAAAATTTTTATTCCATCGGCTTCAGCTCGTCGAAATACACCGAGCAAAGAAATTTGAAACAGCTGTGAACTGTTGCGGGTGAGTTCTATCCAAGTTTAGCTATTACTAAGAAAAATTTTGTGATATGAACGAAGCTATCTCGAGAACCGTTGATCGCACCTGGAAAATTCCGGTGCCATCGGCTTCAGCTCGTCAAAATACACCTAGTAAAGAAGTTTAAAACAGCTGTGAACTGTTGCGGGTGAGTTATATCCAAGATTAGCTATCACTATGAAAAATTTTCTGATATGAACGAAGTTATCTCGAGAACCGTTGATCGCACATCTAAAATTTTTGTTCCATCGGCTTCAGCTCGTCGAAATACACCTAGTAACGAAGTTTGAAACAGCTGTGAACTGTTGCGGGTGTGTTATATCCAAGTTTAGCTATTACTAAGAAAAATTTTCTGATATGAACGAAGCTATCTCGAGAACCGTTGATCGCACCTGGAAAATTCCGGTGCCATCGGCTTCAGCTCGTCGAAATACCCCCGGAAGGAAATTTTCAAACGGCTGCATTCACTTGTCGGGGAAATAATTGCAGTCTTATCCGTTTTAGTGAAAATCGTGCGTTTCAGCAGCTGAAAAACACGTTTTGACGAAAAATTTGTTGAAATCTTGCATTTTGACGCTGTCCGACACCGTCGATGGCTGCATGGCATCATTTTGTAGTACCGCACGCATTTTTTATACCGATCCGACGCTGTTTTTTGATTCACATCTTTCGCCCTATGGTCGACGTTCTCCGAAGAACCGTTGATCGCACCTGGAAAATTCCGGTGCCATCGGCTTCAGCTCGTCGAAATACACCGAGCAAAGAAATTTGAAACAGCTGTGAACTGTTGCGGGTGAGTTCTATCCAAGTTTAGCTATTACTAAGAAAAATTTTGTGATATGAACGAAGCTATCTCGAGAACCGTTGATCGCACCTGGAAAATTCCGGTGCCATCGGCTTCAGCTCGTCGAAATACATCGAGCAATGACGTTTCAAACAGCTGTGAACCGTTGTGGGTGCGTTATATCCAAGTTTAGCTATTACTATGAAAAATTTTCTGATATGAACGAAGTTATCTCGAGAACCGTTGATCGCACCTGGAAAATTCCGGTGCCATCGGCTTCAGCTCGTCGAAATACACCCAGTAAAGAAGTTTAAAACAGCTGTGAACTGTTGCGGGTGAGTTATATCCAAGATTAGCTATTACTATGAAAAATTTTCTGATATGAACGAAGTTATCTCGAGAACCGTTGATCGCACATCTAAAATTTTTGTTCCATCGGCTTCAGCTCGTCGAAATACCCCCGGAAGGAAATTTTTAAACGGCTGCATTCACTTGTCGGGGAAATAATTGCAGTCTTATCCGTTTTAGTGAAAATCGTGCGTTTCAGCAGCTGAAAAACACGTTTTGACGAAAAATTTGTTGAAATCTTGCATTTTGACGCTGTCCGACACCGTCGATGGCTGCATGGCATCATTTTGTAGTACCGCACGCATTTTTTATACCGATCCGACGCTGTTTTTTGATTCACATCTTTCGCCCTATGGTCGACGTTCTCCGAAGAACCGTTGATCGCACCTGGAAAATTCCGGTGCCATCGGCTTCAGCTCGTCGAAATACACCGAGCAAAGAAATTTGAAACAGCTGTGAACTGTTGCGGGTGAGTTCTAACCAAGTTTAGCTATTACTAAGAAAAATTTTGTGATATGAACGAAGCTATCTCGAGAACCGTTGATCGCACCTGGAAAATTCCGGTGCCATCGGCTTCAGCTCGTCAAAATACACCTAGTAAAGAAGTTTAAAACAGCTGTGAACGGTTGCGGGTGAGTTATATCCAAGTTTAGCTATTACTAAGAAAAATTTTGTCATATGAACGAAGCTATCTCGAGAACCGTTGATCGCACCTGGAAAATTCCGGTGCCATCGGCTTCAGCTCGTCGAAATACACCGAGCAAAGAAATTTGAAACAGCTGTGAACTGTTGCGGGTGAGTTCTAACAAAGTTTAGCTATTACTAAGAAAAATTTTGTGATATGAACGAAGCTATCTCGAGAACCGTTGATCGCACCTGGAAAATTCCGGTGCCATCGGCTTCAGCTCGTCAAAATACACCTAGTAAAGAAGTTTAAAACAGCTGTGAACGGTTGCGGGTGAGTTATATCCAAGTTTAGCTATTACTAAGAAAAATTTTGTCATATGAACGAAGCTATCTCGAGAACCGTTGATCGCACCTGGAAAATTCCGGTGCCATCGGCTTCAGCTCGTCGAAATACATCGAGCAATGACGTTTCAAACAGCTGTGAACCGTTGTGGGTGCGTTATATCCAAGTTTAGCTATTACTATGAAAAATTTTCTGATATGAACGAAGTTATCTCGAGAACCGTTGATCGCACCTGGAAAATTCCGGTGCCATCGGCTTCAGCTCGTCGAAATACACCCAGTAAAGAAGTTTAAAACAGCTGTGAACTGTTGCGGGTGAGTTATATCCAAGATTAGCTATTACTATGAAAAATTTTCTGATATGAACGAAGTTATCTCGAGAACCGTTGATCGCACATCTAAAATTTTTGTTCCATCGGCTTCAGCTCGTCGAAATACCCCCGGTAGGAAATTTTTAAACGGCTGCATTCACTTGTCGGGGAAATAATTGCAGTCTTATCCGTTTTAGTGAAAATCGGGCGTTTCAGCAGCTGAAAAACACGTTTTAACGAAAAATTTGTTGAAATCTTGCATTTTGACGCTGTACGACACCGTCGATGGCTGCATGGCATCATTTTGTAGTACCGCACGCATTTTTTATACCGATCCGACGCTGTTTTTTGATTCACATCTTTCGCCCTATGGTCGACGTTCTCCGAAGAACCGTTGATCGCACTTGGAAAATTCCGGTGCCATCGGCTTCAGCTCGTCGAAATACACCTAGTAAAGAAGTTTAAAACAGCTGTGAACTGTTGCGGGTGAGTTATATCCAAGATTAGCTATTACTATGAAAAATTTTCTGATATGAACGAAGTTATCTCGAGAACCGTTGATCGCACATCTTAAATTTTTGTTCCATCGGCTTCAGCTCGTCGAAATACACCTAGTAACGAAGTTTGAAACAGCTCTGAACTGTTGCGGGTGTGTTATATCCAAGTTTAGCTATTACTAAGAAAAATTTTCTGATATGAACGAAGCTATCTCGAGAACCGTTGATCGCACCTGGAAAATTCCGGTGCCATCGGCTTCAGCTCGTCGAAATACATCGAGCAAATACGTTTCAAACAGCTGTGAACTGTTGTGGGTGCGTTATATCCAAGTTTAGCTATTACTAAGAAAAATTTTCTGATATGATCGAAGCTATCTCGAGAACCGTTGATCGCACCTGGAAAATTCCGGTGCCATCGGCTTCAGCTCGTCGAAATACATCGAGCAAAGACGTTTCAAACAGCTGTGAACTGTTGTGGGTGCGTTATATCCAAGTTTAGCTAGTACTAAGAAAAATTTTCTGATATGAACGAAGCTATCTCGAGAACCGTTGATCGCACCTGGAAAATTCCGGTGCCATCGGCTTCAGCTCGTCAAAATACACCTAGTAAAGGAGTTTAAAACAGCTGTGAACTGTTGCGGGTGAGTTATATCCAAGATTAGCTATTACTATGAAAAATTTTCTGATATGAACGAAGTTATCTCGAGAACCGTTGATCGCACATCTAAAATTTTTGTTCCATCGGCTTCAGCTCGTCGAAATACACCTAGTAACGAAGTTTGAAACAGCTGTGAACTGTTGCGGGTGTGTTATATCCAAGTTTAGCTATTACTAAGAAAAATTTTCTGATATGAACGAAGCTATCTCGAGAACCGTTGATCGCACCTGGAAAATTCCGGTGCCATCGGCTTCACCTCGTCGAAATACACCCAGTAAAGAAGTTTAAAACAGCTGTGAACTGTTGCGGGTGAGTTATATCCAAAATTAGCTATTACTATGAAAAATTTTCTGATATGAACGAAGTTATCTCGAGAACCGTTGATCGCACATCTAAAATTTTTGTTCCATCGGCTTCAGCTCGTCGAAATACCCCCGGAAGGAAATTTTTAAACGGCTGCATTCACTTGTCGGGGAAATAATTGCAGTCTTATCCGTTTTAGTGAAAATCGTGCGTTTCAGCAGCTGAAAAACACGTTTTGACGAAAAATTTGTTGAAATCTTGCATTTTGACGCTGTCCGACACCGTCGATGGCTGCATGGCATCATTTTGTAGTACCGCACGCATTTTTTATACCGATCCGACGCTGTTTTTTGATTCACATCTTTCGCCCTATGGTCGACGTTCTCCGAAGAACCGTTGATCGCACCTGGAAAATTCCGGTGCCATCGGCTTCAGCTCGTCGAAATACACCGAGCAAAGAAATTTGAAACAGCTTTTAACTGTTGCGGGTGAGTTCTAACCAAGTTTAGCTATTACTAAGAAAAATTTTGTGATATGAACGAAGCTATCTCGAGAACCGTTGATCGCACCTGGAAAATTCCGGTGCCATCGGCTTCAGCTCGTCAAAATACACCTAGTAAAGAAGTTTAAACAGCTGTGAACGGTTGCGGGTGAGTTATATCCAAGTTTAGCTATTACTAAGAAAAATTTTGTCATATGAACGAAGCTATCTCGAGAACCGTTGATCGCACCTGGAAAATTCCGGTGCCATCGGCTTCAGCTTGTCAAAATACACCTAGTAAAGAAGTTTAAAACAGCTGTGAACGGTTGCGGGTGAGTTATATCCAAGTTTAGCTATTACTAAGAAAAATTTTGTCATATGAACGAAGCTATCTCGAGAACCGTTGATCGCACCTGGAAAATTCCGGTGCCATCGGCTTCAGCTCGTCGAAATACATCGAGCAATGACGTTTCAAACAGCTGTGAACCGTTGTGGGTGCGTTATATCCAAGTTTAGCTATTACTATGAAAAATTTTCCGATATGAACGAAGTTATCTCGAGAACCGTTGATCGCACCTGGAAAATTCCGGTGCCATCGGCTTCAGCTCGTCGAAATACACCCAGTAAAGAAGTTTAAAACAGCTGTGAACTGTTGCGGGTGAGTTATATCCAAGATTAGCTATTACTATGAAAAATTTTCTGATATGAACGAAGTTATCTCGAGAACCGTTGATCGCACATCTAAAATTTTTGTTCCATCGGCTTCAGCTCGTCGAAATACCCCCGGAAGGAAATTTTCAAACGGCTGCATTCACTTGTCGGGGAAATAATTGCAGTCTTATCCGTTTTAGTGAAAATCGTGCGTTTCAGCAGCTGAAAAACACGTTTTGACGAAAAATTTGTTGAAATCTTGCATTTTGACGCTGTACGACACCGTCGATGGCTGCATGGCATCATTTTGTAGTACCGCACGCATTTTTTATACCGATCCGACGCTGTTTTTTTATTCACATCTTTCGCCCTATGGTCGACGTTCTCCGAAGAACCGTTGATCGCACCTGGAAAATTCCGGTGCCATCGGCTTCAGTTCGTCGAAATACACCGAGCAAAGAAGTTTGAAACAGCTGTGAACTGTTGCGGGTGAGTTATATCCAAGTTTAGCTATTACTAAGAAAAATTTTCTGATATGAACGAAGTTATCTCGAGAACCGTTGATCGCACATCTAAAATTTTTGTTCCATCGGCTTCAGCTCCTCGAAATACCCCCGGAAGGAAATTTTTAAACGGCTGCATTCACTTGTCGGGGAAATAATTGCAGTCTTATCCGTTTTAGTGAAAATCGTGCGTTTCAGCAGCTGAAAAACACGTTTTGACGAAAAATTTGTTGAAATCTTGCATTTTGACGCTGTCCGACACCGTCGATGGCTGCATGGCATCATTTTGTAGTACCGCACGCATTTTTTATACCGATCCGACGCTGTTTTTTGATTCACATCTTTCGCCCTATGGTCGACGTTCTCCGAAGAACCGTTGATCGCACTTGGAAAATTCCGGTGCCATCGGCTTCAGCTCGTCGAAATACACCTAGTAAAGAAGTTTAAAACAGCTGTGAACTGTTGCGGGTGAGTTATATCCAAGATTAGCTATTACTATGAAAAATTTTCTGATATGAACGAAGTTATCTCGAGAACCGTTGATCGCACATCTAAAATTTTTATTCCATCGGCTTCAGCTCGTCGAAATACACCGAGCAAAGAAATTTGAAACAGCTGTGAACTGTTGCGGGTGAGTTCTATCCAAGTTTAGCTATTACTAAGAAAAATTTTGTGATATGAACGAAGCTATCTCGAGAACCGTTGATCGCACCTGGAAAATTCCGGTGCCATCGGCTTCAGCTCGTCAAAATACACCTAGTAAAGAAGTTTAAAACAGCTGTGAACTGTTGCGGGTGAGTTATATCCAAGATTAGCTATCACTATGAAAAATTTTCTGATATGAACGAAGTTATCTCGAGAACCGTTGATCGCACATCTAAAATTTTTGTTCCATCGGCTTCAGCTCGTCGAAATACACCTAGTAACGAAGTTTGAAACAGCTGTGGACTGTTGCGGGTGTGTTATATCCAAGTTTAGCTATTACTAAGAAAAATTTTCTGATATGAACGAAGCTATCTCGAGAACCGTTGATCGCACCTGGAAAATTCCGGTGCCATCGGCTTCAGCTCGTCGAAATACCCCCGGAAGGAAATTTTCAAACGGCTGCATTCACTTGTCGGGGAAATAATTGCAGTCTTATCCGTTTTAGTGAAAATCGTGCGTTTCAGCAGCTGAAAAACACGTTTTGACGAAAAATTTGTTGAAATCTTGCATTTTGACGCTGTCCGACACCGTCGATGGCTGCATGGCATCATTTTGTAGTACCGCACGCATTTTTTATACCGATCCGACGCTGTTTTTTGATTCACATCTTTCGCCCTATGGTCGACGTTCTCCGAAGAACCGTTGATCGCACCTGGAAAATTCCGGTGCCATCGGCTTCAGCTCGTCGAAATACACCGAGCAAAGAAATTTGAAACAGCTGTGAACTGTTGCGGGTGAGTTCTATCCAAGTTTAGCTATTACTAAGAAAAATTTTGTGATATGAACGAAGCTATCTCGAGAACCGTTGATCGCACCTGGAAAATTCCGGTGCCATCGGCTTCAGCTCGTCGAAATACATCGAGCAATGACGTTTCAAACAGCTGTGAACCGTTGTGGGTGCGTTATATCCAAGTTTAGCTATTACTATGAAAAATTTTCTGATATGAACGAAGTTATCTCGAGAACCGTTGATCGCACCTGGAAAATTCCGGTGCCATCGGCTTCAGCTCGTCGAAATACACCCAGTAAAGAAGTTTAAAACAGCTGTGAACTGTTGCGGGTGAGTTATATCCAAGATTAGCTATTACTATGAAAAATTTTCTGATATGAACGAAGTTATCTCGAGAACCGTTGATCGCACATCTAAAATTTTTGTTCCATCGGCTTCAGCTCGTCGAAATACCCCCGGAAGGAAATTTTTAAACGGCTGCATTCACTTGTCGGGGAAATAATTGCAGTCTTATCCGTTTTAGTGAAAATCGTGCGTTTCAGCAGCTGAAAAACACGTTTTGACGAAAAATTTGTTGAAATCTTGCATTTTGACGCTGTCCGACACCGTCGATGGCTGCATGGCATCATTTTGTAGTACCGCACGCATTTTTTATACCGATCCGACGCTGTTTTTTGATTCACATCTTTCGCCCTATGGTCGACGTTCTCCGAAGAACCGTTGATCGCACCTGGAAAATTCCGGTGCCATCGGCTTCAGCTCGTCGAAATACACCGAGCAAAGAAATTTGAAACAGCTGTGAACTGTTGCGGGTGAGTTCTAACCAAGTTTAGCTATTACTAAGAAAAATTTTGTGATATGAACGAAGCTATCTCGAGAACCGTTGATCGCACCTGGAAAATTCCGGTGCCATCGGCTTCAGCTCGTCAAAATACACCTAGTAAAGAAGTTTAAAACAGCTGTGAACGGTTGCGGGTGAGTTATATCCAAGTTTAGCTATTACTAAGAAAAATTTTGTCATATGAACGAAGCTATCTCGAGAACCGTTGATCGCACCTGGAAAATTCCGGTGCCATCGGCTTCAGCTCGTCGAAATACACCGAGCAAAGAAATTTGAAACAGCTGTGAACTGTTGCGGGTGAGTTCTAACAAAGTTTAGCTATTACTAAGAAAAATTTTGTGATATGAACGAAGCTATCTCGAGAACCGTTGATCGCACCTGGAAAATTCCGGTGCCATCGGCTTCAGCTCGTCAAAATACACCTAGTAAAGAAGTTTAAAACAGCTGTGAACGGTTGCGGGTGAGTTATATCCAAGTTTAGCTATTACTAAGAAAAATTTTGTCATATGAACGAAGCTATCTCGAGAACCGTTGATCGCACCTGGAAAATTCCGGTGCCATCGGCTTCAGCTCGTCGAAATACATCGAGCAATGACGTTTCAAACAGCTGTGAACCGTTGTGGGTGCGTTATATCCAAGTTTAGCTATTACTATGAAAAATTTTCCGATATGAACGAAGTTATCTCGAGAACCGTTGATCGCACCTGGAAAATTCCGGTGCCATCGGCTTCAGCTCGTCGAAATACACCCAGTAAAGAAGTTTAAAACAGCTGTGAACTGTTGCGGGTGAGTTATATCCAAAATTAGCTATTACTATGAAAAATTTTCTGATATGAGCGAAGTTATCTCGAGAACCGTTGATCGCACATCTAAAATTTTTGTTCCATCGGCTTCAGCTCGTCGAAATACCCCCGGAAGGAAATTTTCAAACGGCTGCATTCACTTGTCGGGGAAATAATTGCAGTCTTATCCGTTTTAGTGAAAATCGTGCGTTTCAGCAGCTGAAAAACACGTTTTGACGAAAAATTTGTTGAAATCTTGCATTTTGACGCTGTACGACACCGTCGATGGCTGCATGGCATCATTTTGTAGTACCGCACGCATTTTTTATACCGATCCGACGCTGTTTTTTTATTCACATCTTTCGCCCTATGGTCGACGTTCTCCGAAGAACCGTTGATCGCACCTGGAAAATTCCGGTGCCATCGGCTTCAGTTCGTCGAAATACACCGAGCAAAGAAGTTTGAAACAGCTGTGAACTGTTGCGGGTGAGTTATATCCAAGTTTAGCTATTACTAAGAAAAATTTTGTCATATGAACGAAGCTATCTCGAGAACCGTTGATCGCACCTGGAAAATTCCGGTGCCATCGGCTTCAGCTCGTCGAAATACATCGAGCAATGACGTTTCAAACAGCTGTGAACTGTTGCGGGTGAGTTATATCCAAGTTTTGCTATTACTAAGAAAAATTTTGTCATATGAACGAAGGTATCTCGAGAACCGTTGATCGCACCTGGAAAATTCCGGTGCCATCGGCTTCAGCTCGTCGAAATACATCGAGCAATGACGTTTCAAACAGCTGTGAACCGTTGTGGGTGCGTTATATCCAAGTTTAGCTATTACTATGAAAAATTTTCTGATATGAACGAAGTTATCTCGAGAACCGTTGATCGCACCTGGAAAATTCCGGTGCCATCGGCTTCAGCTCGTCGAAATACACCCAGTAAAGAAGTTTAAAACAGCTGTGAACTGTTGCGGGTGAGTTATATCCAAGATTAGCTATTACTATGAAAAATTTTCTGATATGAACGAAGTTATCTCGAGAACCGTTGATCGCACATCTAAAATTTTTGTTCCATCGGCTTCAGCTCGTCGAAATACACCGAGCAAAGAAATTTGAAACAGCTGTGAACTGTTGCGGGTGAGTTCTATCCAAGTTTAGCTATTACTAAGAAAAATTTTGTGATATGAACGAAGCTATCTCGAGAACCGTTGATCGCACCTGGAAAATTCCGGTGCCATCGGCTTCAGCTCGTCAAAATACACCTAGTAAAGAAGTTTAAAATAGCTGTGAACTGTTGCGGGTGAGTTATATCCAAGTTTAGCTATTACTAAGAAAAATTTTGTCATATGAACGAAGCTATCTCGAGAACCGTTGATCGCACCTGGAAAATTCCGGTGCCATCGGCTTCAGCTCGTCGAAATACATCGAGCAATGACGTTTCAAACAGCTGTGAACCGTTGTGGGTGCGTTATATCCAAGTTTAGCTATTACTATGAAAAATTTTCTGATATGAACGAAGTTATCTCGAGAACCGTTGATCGCACCTGGAAAATTCCGGTGCCATCGGCTTCAGCTCGTCGAAATACACCGAGCAAAGAAATTTGAAACAGCTGTGAACTGTTCCGGGTGAGTTCTATCCAAGTTTAGCTATTACTAAGAAAAATTTTGTGATATGAACGAAGCTATCTCGAGAACCGTTGATCGCACCTGGAAAATTCCGGTGCCATCGGCTTCAGCTCGTCAAAATACACCTAGTAAAGAAGTTTAAAACAGCTGTGAACTGTTGCGGGTGAGTTATATCCAAGTTTAGCTATTACTAAGAAAAATTTTGTCATATGAACGAAGCTATCTCGAGAACCGTTGATCGCACCTGGAAAATTCCGGTGCCATCGGCTTCAGCTCGTCGAAATACATCGAGCAATGACGTTTCAAACAGCTGTGAACCGTTGTGGGTGCGTTATATCCAAGTTTAGCTATTACTATGAAAAATTTTCTGATATGAACGAAGTTATCTCGAGAACCGTTGATCGCACCTGGAAAATTCCGGTGCCATCGGCTTCAGCTCGTCGAAATACACCCAGTAAAGAAGTTTAAAACAGCTGTGAACTGTTGCGGGTGAGTTATATCCAAGATTAGCTATTACTATGAAAAATTTTCTGATATGAACGAAGTTATCTCGAGAACCGTTGATCGCACATCTAAAATTTTTGTTCCATCGGCTTCAGCTCGTCGAAATACCCCCGGTAGGGAATTTTTAAACGGCTGCATTCATTTGTCGGGGAAATAATTGCAGTCTTATCCGTTTTAGTGAAAATTGGGCGTTTCAGCAGCTGAAAAACAAGTTTTGACGAAAAATTTGTTGAAATCTTGCATTTTGACGCTGTACGACACCGTCGATGGCTGCATGGCATCATTTTGTAGTACCGCACGCATTTTTTATACCGATCCGACGCTGTTTTTTGATTCACATCTTTCGCCCTATGGTCGACGTTCTCCGAAGAACCGTTGATCGCACCTGGAAAATTCCGGTGCCATCGGCTTCAGTTCGTCGAAATACACCGAGCAAAGAAGTTTGAAACAGCTGTGAACTGTTGCGGGTGAGTTATATCCAAGTTTAGCTATTACTAAGAAAAATTTTCTGATATGAACGAAGTTATCTCGAGAACCGTTGATCGCACATCTAAAATTTTTGTTCCATCGGCTTCAGCTCCTCGAAATACCCCCGGAAGGAAATTTTTAAACGGCTGCATTCACTTGTCGGGGAAATAATTGCAGTCTTATCCGTTTTAGTGAAAATCGTGCGTTTCAGCAGCTGAAAAACACGTTTTGACGAAAAATTTGTTGAAATCTTGCATTTTGACGCTGTCCGACACCGTCGATGGCTGCATGGCATCATTTTGTAGTACCGCACGCATTTTTTATACCGATCCGACGCTGTTTTTTGATTCACATCTTTCGCCCTATGGTCGACGTTCTCCGAAGAACCGTTGATCGCACTTGGAAAATTCCGGTGCCATCGGCTTCAGCTCGTCGAAATACACCTAGTAAAGAAGTTTAAAACAGCTGTGAACTGTTGCGGGTGAGTTATATCCAAGATTAGCTATTACTATGAAAAATTTTCTGATATGAACGAAGTTATCTCGAGAACCGTTGATCGCACATCTAAAATTTTTATTCCATCGGCTTCAGCTCGTCGAAATACACCGAGCAAAGAAATTTGAAACAGCTGTGAACTGTTGCGGGTGAGTTCTATCCAAGTTTAGCTATTACTAAGAAAAATTTTGTGATATGAACGAAGCTATCTCGAGAACCGTTGATCGCACCTGGAAAATTCCGGTGCCATCGGCTTCAGCTCGTCAAAATACACCTAGTAAAGAAGTTTAAAACAGCTGTGAACTGTTGCGGGTGAGTTATATCCAAGATTAGCTATCACTATGAAAAATTTTCTGATATGAACGAAGTTATCTCGAGAACCGTTGATCGCACATCTAAAATTTTTGTTCCATCGGCTTCAGCTCGTCGAAATACACCTAGTAACGAAGTTTGAAACAGCTGTGAACTGTTGCGGGTGTGTTATATCCAAGTTTAGCTATTACTAAGAAAAATTTTCTGATATGAACGAAGCTATCTCGAGAACCGTTGATCGCACCTGGAAAATTCCGGTGCCATCGGCTTCAGCTCGTCGAAATACCCCCGGAAGGAAATTTTCAAACGGCTGCATTCACTTGTCGGGGAAATAATTGCAGTCTTATCCGTTTTAGTGAAAATCGTGCGTTTCAGCAGCTGAAAAACACGTTTTGACGAAAAATTTGTTGAAATCTTGCATTTTGACGCTGTCCGACACCGTCGATGGCTGCATGGCATCATTTTGTAGTACCGCACGCATTTTTTATACCGATCCGACGCTGTTTTTTGATTCACATCTTTCGCCCTATGGTCGACGTTCTCCGAAGAACCGTTGATCGCACCTGGAAAATTCCGGTGCCATCGGCTTCAGCTCGTCGAAATACACCGAGCAAAGAAATTTGAAACAGCTGTGAACTGTTGCGGGTGAGTTCTATCCAAGTTTAGCTATTACTAAGAAAAATTTTGTGATATGAACGAAGCTATCTCGAGAACCGTTGATCGCACCTGGAAAATTCCGGTGCCATCGGCTTCAGCTCGTCGAAATACATCGAGCAATGACGTTTCAAACAGCTGTGAACCGTTGTGGGTGCGTTATATCCAAGTTTAGCTATTACTATGAAAAATTTTCTGATATGAACGAAGTTATCTCGAGAACCGTTGATCGCACCTGGAAAATTCCGGTGCCATCGGCTTCAGCTCGTCGAAATACACCCAGTAAAGAAGTTTAAAACAGCTGTGAACTGTTGCGGGTGAGTTATATCCAAGATTAGCTATTACTATGAAAAATTTTCTGATATGAACGAAGTTATCTCGAGAACCGTTGATCGCACATCTAAAATTTTTGTTCCATCGGCTTCAGCTCGTCGAAATACCCCCGGAAGGAAATTTTTAAACGGCTGCATTCACTTGTCGGGGAAATAATTGCAGTCTTATCCGTTTTAGTGAAAATCGTGCGTTTCAGCAGCTGAAAAACACGTTTTGACGAAAAATTTGTTGAAATCTTGCATTTTGACGCTGTCCGACACCGTCGATGGCTGCATGGCATCATTTTGTAGTACCGCACGCATTTTTTATACCGATCCGACGCTGTTTTTTGATTCACATCTTTCGCCCTATGGTCGACGTTCTCCGAAGAACCGTTGATCGCACCTGGAAAATTCCGGTGCCATCGGCTTCAGCTCGTCGAAATACACCGAGCAAAGAAATTTGAAACAGCTGTGAACTGTTGCGGGTGAGTTCTAACCAAGTTTAGCTATTACTAAGAAAAATTTTGTGATATGAACGAAGCTATCTCGAGAACCGTTGATCGCACCTGGAAAATTCCGGTGCCATCGGCTTCAGCTCGTCAAAATACACCTAGTAAAGAAGTTTAAAACAGCTGTGAACGGTTGCGGGTGAGTTATATCCAAGTTTAGCTATTACTAAGAAAAATTTTGTCATATGAACGAAGCTATCTCGAGAACCGTTGATCGCACCTGGAAAATTCCGGTGCCATCGGCTTCAGCTCGTCGAAATACACCGAGCAAAGAAATTTGAAACAGCTGTGAACTGTTGCGGGTGAGTTCTAACAAAGTTTAGCTATTACTAAGAAAAATTTTGTGATATGAACGAAGCTATCTCGAGAACCGTTGATCGCACCTGGAAAATTCCGGTGCCATCGGCTTCAGCTCGTCAAAATACACCTAGTAAAGAAGTTTAAAACAGCTGTGAACGGTTGCGGGTGAGTTATATCCAAGTTTAGCTATTACTAAGAAAAATTTTGTCATATGAACGAAGCTATCTCGAGAACCGTTGATCGCACCTGGAAAATTCCGGTGCCATCGGCTTCAGCTCGTCGAAATACATCGAGCAATGACGTTTCAAACAGCTGTGAACCGTTGTGGGTGCGTTATATCCAAGTTTAGCTATTACTATGAAAAATTTTCCGATATGAACGAAGTTATCTCGAGAACCGTTGATCGCACCTGGAAAATTCCGGTGCCATCGGCTTCAGCTCGTCGAAATACACCCAGTAAAGAAGTTTAAAACAGCTGTGAACTGTTGCGGGTGAGTTATATCCAAAATTAGCTATTACTATGAAAAATTTTCTGATATGAACGAAGTTATCTCGAGAACCGTTGATCGCACATCTAAAATTTTTGTTCCATCGGCTTCAGCTCGTCGAAATACCCCCGGAAGGAAATTTTCAAACGGCTGCATTCACTTGTCGGGGAAATAATTGCAGTCTTATCCGTTTTAGTGAAAATCGTGCGTTTCAGCAGCTGAAAAACACGTTTTGACGAAAAATTTGTTGAAATCTTGCATTTTGACGCTGTACGACACCGTCGATGGCTGCATGGCATCATTTTGTAGTACCGCACGCATTTTTTATACCGATCCGACGCTGTTTTTTTATTCACATCTTTCGCCCTATGGTCGACGTTCTCCGAAGAACCGTTGATCGCACCTGGAAAATTCCGGTGCCATCGGCTTCAGTTCGTCGAAATACACCGAGCAAAGAAGTTTGAAACAGCTGTGAACTGTTGCGGGTGAGTTATATCCAAGTTTAGCTATTACTAAGAAAAATTTTGTCATATGAACGAAGCTATCTCGAGAACCGTTGATCGCACCTGGAAAATTCCGGTGCCATCGGCTTCAGCTCGTCGAAATACATCGAGCAATGACGTTTCAAACAGCTGTGAACTGTTGCGGGTGAGTTATATCCAAGTTTTGCTATTACTAAGAAAAATTTTGTCATATGAACGAAGGTATCTCGAGAACCGTTGATCGCACCTGGAAAATTCCGGTGCCATCGGCTTCAGCTCGTCGAAATACATCGAGCAATGACGTTTCAAACAGCTGTGAACCGTTGTGGGTGCGTTATATCCAAGTTTAGCTATTACTATGAAAAATTTTCTGATATGAACGAAGTTATCTCGAGAACCGTTGATCGCACCTGGAAAATTCCGGTGCCATCGGCTTCAGCTCGTCGAAATACACCCAGTAAAGAAGTTTAAAACAGCTGTGAACTGTTGCGGGTGAGTTATATCCAAGATTAGCTATTACTATGAAAAATTTTCTGATATGAACGAAGTTATCTCGAGAACCGTTGATCGCACATCTAAAATTTTTGTTCCATCGGCTTCAGCTCGTCGAAATACACCGAGCAAAGAAATTTGAAACAGCTGTGAACTGTTGCGGGTGAGTTCTATCCAAGTTTAGCTATTACTAAGAAAAATTTTGTGATATGAACGAAGCTATCTCGAGAACCGTTGATCGCACCTGGAAAATTCCGGTGCCATCGGCTTCAGCTCGTCAAAATACACCTAGTAAAGAAGTTTAAAATAGCTGTGAACTGTTGCGGGTGAGTTATATCCAAGTTTAGCTATTACTAAGAAAAATTTTGTCATATGAACGAAGCTATCTCGAGAACCGTTGATCGCACCTGGAAAATTCCGGTGCCATCGGCTTCAGCTCGTCGAAATACATCGAGCAATGACGTTTCAAACAGCTGTGAACCGTTGTGGGTGCGTTATATCCAAGTTTAGCTATTACTATGAAAAATTTTCTGATATGAACGAAGTTATCTCGAGAACCGTTGATCGCACCTGGAAAATTCCGGTGCCATCGGCTTCAGCTCGTCGAAATACACCGAGCAAAGAAATTTGAAACAGCTGTGAACTGTTGCGGGTGAGTTCTATCCAAGTTTAGCTATTACTAAGAAAAATTTTGTGATATGAACGAAGCTATCTCGAGAACCGTTGATCGCACCTGGAAAATTCCGGTGCCATCGGCTTCAGCTCGTCAAAATACACCTAGTAAAGAAGTTTAAAACAGCTGTGAACTGTTGCGGGTGAGTTATATCCAAGTTTAGCTATTACTAAGAAAAATTTTGTCATATGAACGAAGCTATCTCGAGAACCGTTGATCGCACCTGGAAAATTCCGGTGCCATCGGCTTCAGCTCGTCGAAATACATCGAGCAATGACGTTTCAAACAGCTGTGAACCGTTGTGGGTGCGTTATATCCAAGTTTAGCTAGTACTATGAAAAATTTTCTGATATGAACGAAGTTATCTCGAGAACCGGTGATCGCACCTGGAAAATTCCGGTGCCATCGGCTTCAGCTCGTCGAAATACACCCAGTAAAGAAGTTTAAAACAGCTGTGAACTGTTGCGGGTGAGTTATATCCAAGATTAGCTATTACTATGAAAAATTTTCTGATATGAACGAAGTTATCTCGAGAACCGTTGATCGCACATCTAAAATTTTTGTTCCATCGGCTTCAGCTCGTCGAAATACCCCCGGTAGGGAATTTTTAAACGGCTGCATTCATTTGTCGGGGAAATAATTGCAGTCTTATCCGTTTTAGTGAAAATTGGGCGTTTCAGCAGCTGAAAAACAAGTTTTGACGAAAAATTTGTTGAAATCTTGCATTTTGACGCTGTACGACACCGTCGATGGCTGCATGGCATCATTTTGTAGTACCGCACGCATTTTTTATACCGATCCGACGCTGTTTTTTGATTCACATCTTTCGCCCTATGGTCGACGTTCTCCGAAGAACCGTTGATCGCACTTGGAAAATTCCGGTGCCATCGGCTTCAGCTCGTCGAAATACACCTAGTAAAGAAGTTTAAAACAGCTGTGAACTGTTGCGGGTGAGTTATATCCAAGATTAGCTATCACTATGAAAAATTTTCTGATATGAACGAAGTTATCTCGAGAACCGTTGATCGCACATCTAAAATTTTTGTTCCATCGGCTTCAGCTCGTCGAAATACACCTAGTAACGAAGTTTGAAACAGCTGTGAACTGTTGCGGGTGTGTTATATCCAAGTTTAGCTATTACTAAGAAAAATTTTCTGATATGAACGAAGCTATCTCGAGAACCGTTGATCGCACCTGGAAAATTCCGGTGCCATCGGCTTCAGCTCGTCGAAATACCCCCGGAAGGAAATTTTCAAACGGCTGCATTCACTTGTCGGGGAAATAATTGCAGTCTTATCCGTTTTAGTGAAAATCGTGCGTTTCAGCAGCTGAAAAACACGTTTTGACGAAAAATTTGTTGAAATCTTGCATTTTGACGCTGTCCGACACCGTCGATGGCTGCATGGCATCATTTTGTAGTACCGCACGCATTTTTTATACCGATCCGACGCTGTTTTTTGATTCACATCTTTCGCCCTATGGTCGACGTTCTCCGAAGAACCGTTGATCGCACCTGGAAAATTCCGGTGCCATCGGCTTCAGCTCGTCGAAATACACCGAGCAAAGAAATTTGAAACAGCTGTGAACTGTTGCGGGTGAGTTCTATCCAAGTTTAGCTATTACTAAGAAAAATTTTGTGATATGAACGAAGCTATCTCGAGAACCGTTGATCGCACCTGGAAAATTCCGGTGCCATCGGCTTCAGCTCGTCGAAATACATCGAGCAATGACGTTTCAAACAGCTGTGAACCGTTGTGGGTGCGTTATATCCAAGTTTAGCTATTACTATGAAAAATTTTCTGATATGAACGAAGTTATCTCGAGAACCGTTGATCGCACCTGGAAAATTCCGGTGCCATCGGCTTCAGCTCGTCGAAATACACCCAGTAAAGAAGTTTAAAACAGCTGTGAACTGTTGCGGGTGAGTTATATCCAAGATTAGCTATTACTATGAAAAATTTTCTGATATGAACGAAGTTATCTCGAGAACCGTTGATCGCACATCTAAAATTTTTGTTCCATCGGCTTCAGCTCGTCGAAATACCCCCGGAAGGAAATTTTCAAACGGCTGCATTCACTTGTCGGGGAAATAATTGCAGTCTTATCCGTTTTAGTGAAAATCGTGCGTTTCAGCAGCTGAAAAACACGTTTTGACGAAAAATTTGTTGAAATCTTGCATTTTGACGCTGTACGACACCGTCGATGGCTGCATGGCATCATTTTGTAGTACCGCACGCATTTTTTATACCGATCCGACGCTGTTTTTTTATTCACATCTTTCGCCCTATGGTCGACGTTCTCCGAAGAACCGTTGATCGCACCTGGAAAATTCCGGTGCCATCGGCTTCAGTTCGTCGAAATACACCGAGCAAAGAAGTTTGAAACAGCTGTGAACTGTTGCGGGTGAGTTATATCCAAGTTTAGCTATTACTAAGAAAAATTTTCTGATATGAACGAAGTTATCTCGAGAACCGTTGATCGCACATCTAAAATTTTTGTTCCATCGGCTTCAGCTCGTCGAAATACCCCCGGAAGGAAATTTTTAAACGGCTGCATTCACTTGTCGGGGAAATAATTGCAGTCTTATCCGTTTTAGTGAAAATCGTGCGTTTCAGCAGCTGAAAAACACGTTTTGACGAAAAATTTGTTGAAATCTTGCATTTTGACGCTGTCCGACACCGTCGATGGCTGCATGGCATCATTTTGTAGTACCTCACGCATTTTTTATACCGATCCGACGCTGTTTTTTGATTCACATCTTTCGCCCTATGGTCGACGTTCTCCGAAGAACCGTTGATCGCACCTGGAAAATTCCGGTGCCATCGGCTTCAGCTCGTCGAAATACACCGAGCAAAGAAATTTGAAACAGCTGTGAACTGTTGCGGGTGAGTTCTATCCAAGTTTAGCTATTACTAAGAAAAATTTTGTGATATGAACGAAGCTATCTCGAGAACCGTTGATCGCACCTGGAAAATTCCGGGGCCATCGGCTTCAGCTCGTCAAAATACACCTAGTAAAGAAGTTTAAAACAGCTGTGAACTGTTGCGGGTGAGTTATATCCACGTTTAGCTATTACTAAGAAAAATTTTGTCATATGAACGAAGCTATCTCGAGAACCGTTGATCGCACCTGGAAAATTCCGGTGCCATCGGCTTCAGCTCGTCGAAATACATCGAGCAATGACGTTTCAAACAGCTGTGAACCGTTGTGGGTGCGTTATATCCAAGTTTAGCTATTACTATGAAAAATTTTCTGATATGAACGAAGTTATCTCGAGAACCGTTGATCGCACCTGGAAAATTCCGGTGCCATCGGCTTCAGCTCGTCGAAATACACCTAGTAAAGAAGTTTAAAACAGCTGTGAACTGTTGCGGGTGAGTTATATCCAAGATTAGCTATTACTATGAAAAATTTTCTGATATGAACGAAGTTATCTCGAGAACCGTTGATCGCACATCTAAAATTTTTGTTCCATCGGCTTCAGCTCGTCGAAATACACCTAGTAACGAAGTTTGAAACAGCTGTGAACTGTTGCGGGTGTGTTATATCCAAGTTTAGCTATTACTAAGAAAAATTTTCTGATATGAACGAAGCTATCTCGAGAACCGTTGATCGCACCTGGAAAATTCCGGTGCCATCGGCTTCACCTCGTCGAAATACACCCAGTAAAGAAGTTTAAAACAGCTGTGAACTGTTGCGGGTGAGTTATATCCAAAATTAGCTATTACTATGAAAAATTTTCTGATATGAACGAAGTTATCTCGAGAACCGTTGATCGCACATCTAAAATTTTTGTTCCATCGGCTTCAGCTCGTCGAAATACCCCCGGAAGGAAATTTTTAAACGGCTGCATTCACTTGTCGGGGAAATAATTGCAGTCTTATCCGTTTTAGTGAAAATCGTGCGTTTCAGCAGCTGAAAAACACGTTTTGACGAAAAATTTGTTGAAATCTTGCATTTTGACGCTGTCCGACACCGTCGATGGCTGCATGGCATCATTTTGTAGTACCGCACGCATTTTTCATACCGATCCGACGCTGTTTTTTGATTCACATCTTTCGCCCTATGGTCGACGTTCTCCGAAGAACCGTTGATCGCACCTGGAAAATTCCGGTGCCATCGGCTTCAGCTCGTCGAAATACACCGAGCAAAGAAATTTGAAACAGCTGTGAACTGTTGCGGGTGAGTTCTATCCAAGTTTAGCTATTACTAAGAAAAATTTTGTGATATGAACGAAGCTATCTCGAGAACCGTTGATCGCACCTGAAAAATTCCGGTGCCATCGGCTTCAGCTCGTCAAAATACATCGAGCAAAGACGTTTCAAACAGCTGTGAACTGTTGTGGGTGCGTTATATCCAAGTTTAGCTATTACTAAGAAAAATTTTCTGATATGAACGAAGCTATCTCGAGAACCGTTGATCGCACCTGGAAAATTCCGGTGCCATCGGCTTCAGCTCGTCGAAATACATCGAGCAATGACGTTTCAAACAGCTGTGAACCGTTGTGGGTGCGTTATATCCAAGTTTAGCTATTACTATGAAAAATTTTCTGATATGAACGAAGCTATCTCGAGAACCGTTGATCGCACCTGGAAAATTCCGGTGCCATCGGCTTCAGCTCGTCAAAATACACCTAGTAAAGGAGTTTAAAACAGCTGTGAACTGTTGCGGGTGAGTTATATCCAAGATTAGCTATTACTATGAAAAATTTTCTGATATGAACGAAGTTATCTCGAGAACCGTTGATCGCACATCTAAAATTTTTGTTCCATCGGCTTCAGCTCGTCGAAATACACCTAGTAACGAAGTTTGAAACAGCTGTGAACTGTTGCGGGTGTGTTATATCCAAGTTTAGCTATTACTAAGAAAAATTTTCTGATATGAACGAAGCTATCTCGAGAACCGTTGATCGCACCTGGAAAATTCCGGTGCCATCGGCTTCACCTCGTCGAAATACACCCAGTAAAGAAGTTTAAAACAGCTGTGAACTGTTGCGGGTGAGTTATATCCAAAATTAGCTATTACTATGAAAAATTTTCTGATATGAACGAAGTTATCTCGAGAACCGTTGATCGCACATCTAAAATTTTTGTTCCATCGGCTTCAGCTCGTCGAAATACCCCCGGAAGGAAATTTTTAAACGGCTGCATTCACTTGTCGGGGAAATAATTGCAGTCTTATCCGTTTTAGTGAAAATCGTGCGTTTCAGCAGCTGAAAAACACGTTTTGACGAAAAATTTGTTGAAATCTTGCATTTTGACGCTGTCCGACACCGTCGATGGCTGCATGGCATCATTTTGTAGTACCGCACGCATTTTTCATACCGATCCGACGCTGTTTTTTGATTCACATCTTTCGCCCTATGGTCGACGTTCTCCGAAGAACCGTTGATCGCACCTGGAAAATTCCGGTGCCATCGGCTTCAGCTCGTCGAAATACACCGAGCAAAGAAATTTGAAACAGCTGTGAACTGTTGCGGGTGAGTTCTATCCAAGTTTAGCTATTACTAAGAAAAATTTTGTGATATGAACGAAGCTATCTCGAGAACCGTTGATCGCACCTGGAAAATTCCGGGGCCATCGGCTTCAGCTCGTCAAAATACACCTAGTAAAGAAGTTTAAAACAGCTGTGAACTGTTGCGGGTGAGTTATATCCACGTTTAGCTATTACTAAGAAAAATTTTGTCATATGAACGAAGCTATCTCGAGAACCGTTGATCGCACCTGGAAAATTCCGGTGCCATCGGCTTCAGCTCGTCGAAATACATCGAGCAATGACGTTTCAAACAGCTGTGAACCGTTGTGGGTGCGTTATATCCAAGTTTAGCTATTACTATGAAAAATTTTCTGATATGAACGAAGTTATCTCGAGAACCGTTGATCGCACCTGGAAAATTCCGGTGCCATCGGCTTCAGCTCGTCGAAATACACCTAGTAAAGAAGTTTAAAACAGCTGTGAACTGTTGCGGGTGAGTTATATCCAAGATTAGCTATTACTATGAAAAATTTTCTGATATGAACGAAGTTATCTCGAGAACCGTTGATCGCACATCTAAAATTTTTGTTCCATCGGCTTCAGCTCGTCGAAATACACCTAGTAACGAAGTTTGAAACAGCTGTGAACTGTTGCGGGTGTGTTATATCCAAGTTTAGCTATTACTAAGAAAAATTTTGTGATATGAACGAAGCTATCTCGAGAACCGTTGATCGCACCTGAAAAATTCCGGTGCCATCGGCTTCAGCTCGTCAAAATACATCGAGCAAAGACGTTTCAAACAGCTGTGAACTGTTGTGGGTGCGTTATATCCAAGTTTAGCTATTACTAAGAAAAATTTTCTGATATGAACGAAGCTATCTCGAGAACCGTTGATCGCACCTGGAAAATTCCGGTGCCATCGGCTTCAGCTCGTCGAAATACATCGAGCAATGACGTTTCAAACAGCTGTGAACCGTTGTGGGTGCGTTATATCCAAGTTTAGCTATTACTATGAAAAATTTTCTGATATGAACGAAGTTATCTCGAGAACCGTTGATCGCACCTGGAAAATTCCGGTGCCATCGGCTTCAGCTCGTCGAAATACACCGAGCAAAGAAATTTGAAACAGCTGTGAACTGTTGCGGGTGAGTTCTATCCAAGTTTAGCTATTACTAAGAAAAATTTTGTGATATGAACGAAGCTATCTCGAGAACCGTTGATCGCACCTGGAAAATTCCGGTGCCATCGGCTTCAGCTCGTCAAAATACACCTAGTAAAGAAGTTTAAAACAGCTGTGAACTGTTGCGGGTGAGTTATATCCAAGTTTAGCTATTACTAAGAAAAATTTTGTCATATGAACGAAGCTATCTCGAGAACCGTTGATCGCACCTGGAAAATTCCGGTGCCATCGGCTTCAGCTCGTCGAAATACATCGAGCAATGACGTTTCAAACAGCTGTGAACCGTTGTGGGTGCGTTATATCCAAGTTTAGCTATTACTATGAAAAATTTTCTGATATGAACGAAGTTATCTCGAGAACCGGTGATCGCACCTGGAAAATTCCGGTGCCATCGGCTTCAGCTCGTCGAAATACACCCAGTAAAGAAGTTTAAAACAGCTGTGAACTGTTGCGGGTGAGTTATATCCAAGATTAGCTATTACTATGAAAAATTTTCTGATATGAACGAAGTTATCTCGAGAACCGTTGATCGCACATCTAAAATTTTTGTTCCATCGGCTTCAGCTCGTCGAAATACCCCCGGTAGGGAATTTTTAAACGGCTGCATTCATTTGTCGGGGAAATAATTGCAGTCTTATCCGTTTTAGTGAAAATTGGGCGTTTCAGCAGCTGAAAAACAAGTTTTGACGAAAAATTTGTTGAAATCTTGCATTTTGACGCTGTACGACACCGTCGATGGCTGCATGGCATCATTTTGTAGTACCGCACGCATTTTTTATACCGATCCGACGCTGTTTTTTGATTCACATCTTTCGCCCTATGGTCGACGTTCTCCGAAGAACCGTTGATCGCACTTGGAAAATTCCGGTGCCATCGGCTTCAGCTCGTCGAAATACACCTAGTAAAGAAGTTTAAAACAGCTGTGAACTGTTGCGGGTGAGTTATATCCAAGATTAGCTATCACTATGAAAAATTTTCTGATATGAACGAAGTTATCTCGAGAACCGTTGATCGCACATCTAAAATTTTTGTTCCATCGGCTTCAGCTCGTCGAAATACACCTAGTAACGAAGTTTGAAACAGCTGTGAACTGTTGCGGGTGTGTTATATCCAAGTTTAGCTATTACTAAGAAAAATTTTCTGATATGAACGAAGCTATCTCGAGAACCGTTGATCGCACCTGGAAAATTCCGGTGCCATCGGCTTCAGCTCGTCGAAATACCCCCGGAAGGAAATTTTCAAACGGCTGCATTCACTTGTCGGGGAAATAATTGCAGTCTTATCCGTTTTAGTGAAAATCGTGCGTTTCAGCAGCTGAAAAACACGTTTTGACGAAAAATTTGTTGAAATCTTGCATTTTGACGCTGTCCGACACCGTCGATGGCTGCATGGCATCATTTTGTAGTACCGCACGCATTTTTTATACCGATCCGACGCTGTTTTTTGATTCACATCTTTCGCCCTATGGTCGACGTTCTCCGAAGAACCGTTGATCGCACCTGGAAAATTCCGGTGCCATCGGCTTCAGCTCGTCGAAATACACCGAGCAAAGAAATTTGAAACAGCTGTGAACTGTTGCGGGTGAGTTCTATCCAAGTTTAGCTATTACTAAGAAAAATTTTGTGATATGAACGAAGCTATCTCGAGAACCGTTGATCGCACCTGGAAAATTCCGGTGCCATCGGCTTCAGCTCGTCGAAATACATCGAGCAATGACGTTTCAAACAGCTGTGAACCGTTGTGGGTGCGTTATATCCAAGTTTAGCTATTACTATGAAAAATTTTCTGATATGAACGAAGTTATCTCGAGAACCGTTGATCGCACCTGGAAAATTCCGGTGCCATCGGCTTCAGCTCGTCGAAATACACCCAGTAAAGAAGTTTAAAACAGCTGTGAACTGTTGCGGGTGAGTTATATCCAAGATTAGCTATTACTATGAAAAATTTTCTGATATGAACGAAGTTATCTCGAGAACCGTTGATCGCACATCTAAAATTTTTGTTCCATCGGCTTCAGCTCGTCGAAATACCCCCGGAAGGAAATTTTCAAACGGCTGCATTCACTTGTCGGGGAAATAATTGCAGTCTTATCCGTTTTAGTGAAAATCGTGCGTTTCAGCAGCTGAAAAACACGTTTTGACGAAAAATTTGTTGAAATCTTGCATTTTGACGCTGTACGACACCGTCGATGGCTGCATGGCATCATTTTGTAGTACCGCACGCATTTTTTATACCGATCCGACGCTGTTTTTTTATTCACATCTTTCGCCCTATGGTCGACGTTCTCCGAAGAACCGTTGATCGCACCTGGAAAATTCCGGTGCCATCGGCTTCAGTTCGTCGAAATACACCGAGCAAAGAAGTTTGAAACAGCTGTGAACTGTTGCGGGTGAGTTATATCCAAGTTTAGCTATTACTAAGAAAAATTTTCTGATATGAACGAAGTTATCTCGAGAACCGTTGATCGCACATCTAAAATTTTTGTTCCATCGGCTTCAGCTCGTCGAAATACCCCCGGAAGGAAATTTTTAAACGGCTGCATTCACTTGTCGGGGAAATAATTGCAGTCTTATCCGTTTTAGTGAAAATCGTGCGTTTCAGCAGCTGAAAAACACGTTTTGACGAAAAATTTGTTGAAATCTTGCATTTTGACGCTGTCCGACACCGTCGATGGCTGCATGGCATCATTTTGTAGTACCTCACGCATTTTTTATACCGATCCGACGCTGTTTTTTGATTCACATCTTTCGCCCTATGGTCGACGTTCTCCGAAGAACCGTTGATCGCACCTGGAAAATTCCGGTGCCATCGGCTTCAGCTCGTCGAAATACACCGAGCAAAGAAATTTGAAACAGCTGTGAACTGTTGCGGGTGAGTTCTATCCAAGTTTAGCTATTACTAAGAAAAATTTTGTGATATGAACGAAGCTATCTCGAGAACCGTTGATCGCACCTGGAAAATTCCGGGGCCATCGGCTTCAGCTCGTCAAAATACACCTAGTAAAGAAGTTTAAAACAGCTGTGAACTGTTGCGGGTGAGTTATATCCACGTTTAGCTATTACTAAGAAAAATTTTGTCATATGAACGAAGCTATCTCGAGAACCGTTGATCGCACCTGGAAAATTCCGGTGCCATCGGCTTCAGCTCGTCGAAATACATCGAGCAATGACGTTTCAAACAGCTGTGAACCGTTGTGGGTGCGTTATATCCAAGTTTAGCTATTACTATGAAAAATTTTCTGATATGAACGAAGTTATCTCGAGAACCGTTGATCGCACCTGGAAAATTCCGGTGCCATCGGCTTCAGCTCGTCGAAATACACCTAGTAAAGAAGTTTAAAACAGCTGTGAACTGTTGCGGGTGAGTTATATCCAAGATTAGCTATTACTATGAAAAATTTTCTGATATGAACGAAGTTATCTCGAGAACCGTTGATCGCACATCTAAAATTTTTGTTCCATCGGCTTCAGCTCGTCGAAATACACCTAGTAACGAAGTTTGAAACAGCTGTGAACTGTTGCGGGTGTGTTATATCCAAGTTTAGCTATTACTAAGAAAAATTTTCTGATATGAACGAAGCTATCTCGAGAACCGTTGATCGCACCTGGAAAATTCCGGTGCCATCGGCTTCACCTCGTCGAAATACACCCAGTAAAGAAGTTTAAAACAGCTGTGAACTGTTGCGGGTGAGTTATATCCAAAATTAGCTATTACTATGAAAAATTTTCTGATATGAACGAAGTTATCTCGAGAACCGTTGATCGCACATCTAAAATTTTTGTTCCATCGGCTTCAGCTCGTCGAAATACCCCCGGAAGGAAATTTTTAAACGGCTGCATTCACTTGTCGGGGAAATAATTGCAGTCTTATCCGTTTTAGTGAAAATCGTGCGTTTCAGCAGCTGAAAAACACGTTTTGACGAAAAATTTGTTGAAATCTTGCATTTTGACGCTGTCCGACACCGTCGATGGCTGCATGGCATCATTTTGTAGTACCGCACGCATTTTTCATACCGATCCGACGCTGTTTTTTGATTCACATCTTTCGCCCTATGGTCGACGTTCTCCGAAGAACCGTTGATCGCACCTGGAAAATTCCGGTGCCATCGGCTTCAGCTCGTCGAAATACACCGAGCAAAGAAATTTGAAACAGCTGTGAACTGTTGCGGGTGAGTTCTATCCAAGTTTAGCTATTACTAAGAAAAATTTTGTGATATGAACGAAGCTATCTCGAGAACCGTTGATCGCACCTGAAAAATTCCGGTGCCATCGGCTTCAGCTCGTCAAAATACATCGAGCAAAGACGTTTCAAACAGCTGTGAACTGTTGTGGGTGCGTTATATCCAAGTTTAGCTATTACTAAGAAAAATTTTCTGATATGAACGAAGCTATCTCGAGAACCGTTGATCGCACCTGGAAAATTCCGGTGCCATCGGCTTCAGCTCGTCGAAATACATCGAGCAATGACGTTTCAAACAGCTGTGAACCGTTGTGGGTGCGTTATATCCAAGTTTAGCTATTACTATGAAAAATTTTCTGATATGAACGAAGCTATCTCGAGAACCGTTGATCGCACCTGGAAAATTCCGGTGCCATCGGCTTCAGCTCGTCAAAATACACCTAGTAAAGGAGTTTAAAACAGCTGTGAACTGTTGCGGGTGAGTTATATCCAAGATTAGCTATTACTATGAAAAATTTTCTGATATGAACGAAGTTATCTCGAGAACCGTTGATCGCACATCTAAAATTTTTGTTCCATCGGCTTCAGCTCGTCGAAATACACCTAGTAACGAAGTTTGAAACAGCTGTGAACTGTTGCGGGTGTGTTATATCCAAGTTTAGCTATTACTAAGAAAAATTTTCTGATATGAACGAAGCTATCTCGAGAACCGTTGATCGCACCTGGAAAATTCCGGTGCCATCGGCTTCACCTCGTCGAAATACACCCAGTAAAGAAGTTTAAAACAGCTGTGAACTGTTGCGGGTGAGTTATATCCAAAATTAGCTATTACTATGAAAAATTTTCTGATATGAACGAAGTTATCTCGAGAACCGTTGATCGCACATCTAAAATTTTTGTTCCATCGGCTTCAGCTCGTCGAAATACCCCCGGAAGGAAATTTTTAAACGGCTGCATTCACTTGTCGGGGAAATAATTGCAGTCTTATCCGTTTTAGTGAAAATCGTGCGTTTCAGCAGCTGAAAAACACGTTTTGACGAAAAATTTGTTGAAATCTTGCATTTTGACGCTGTCCGACACCGTCGATGGCTGCATGGCATCATTTTGTAGTACCGCACGCATTTTTCATACCGATCCGACGCTGTTTTTTGATTCACATCTTTCGCCCTATGGTCGACGTTCTCCGAAGAACCGTTGATCGCACCTGGAAAATTCCGGTGCCATCGGCTTCAGCTCGTCGAAATACACCGAGCAAAGAAATTTGAAACAGCTGTGAACTGTTGCGGGTGAGTTCTATCCAAGTTTAGCTATTACTAAGAAAAATTTTGTGATATGAACGAAGCTATCTCGAGAACCGTTGATCGCACCTGGAAAATTCCGGGGCCATCGGCTTCAGCTCGTCAAAATACACCTAGTAAAGAAGTTTAAAACAGCTGTGAACTGTTGCGGGTGAGTTATATCCACGTTTAGCTATTACTAAGAAAAATTTTGTCATATGAACGAAGCTATCTCGAGAACCGTTGATCGCACCTGGAAAATTCCGGTGCCATCGGCTTCAGCTCGTCGAAATACATCGAGCAATGACGTTTCAAACAGCTGTGAACCGTTGTGGGTGCGTTATATCCAAGTTTAGCTATTACTATGAAAAATTTTCTGATATGAACGAAGTTATCTCGAGAACCGTTGATCGCACCTGGAAAATTCCGGTGCCATCGGCTTCAGCTCGTCGAAATACATCTAGTAAAGAAGTTTAAAACAGCTGTGAACTGTTGCGGGTGAGTTATATCCAAGATTAGCTATTACTATGAAAAATTTTCTGATATGAACGAAGTTATCTCGAGAACCGTTGATCGCACATCTAAAATTTTTGTTCCATCGGCTTCAGCTCGTCGAAATACACCTAGTAACGAAGTTTGAAACAGCTGTGAACTGTTGCGGGTGTGTTATATCCAAGTTTAGCTATTACTAAGAAAAATTTTGTGATATGAACGAAGCTATCTCGAGAACCGTTGATCGCACCTGAAAAATTCCGGTGCCATCGGCTTCAGCTCGTCAAAATACATCGAGCAAAGACGTTTCAAACAGCTGTGAACTGTTGTGGGTGCGTTATATCCAAGTTTAGCTATTACTAAGAAAAATTTTCTGATATGAACGAAGCTATCTCGAGAACCGTTGATCGCACCTGGAAAATTCCGGTGCCATCGGCTTCAGCTCGTCGAAATACATCGAGCAATGACGTTTCAAACAGCTGTGAACCGTTGTGGGTGCGTTATATCCAAGTTTAGCTATTACTATGAAAAATTTTCTGATATGAACGAAGTTATCTCGAGAACTGTTGATCGCACCTGGAAAATTCCGGTGCCATCGGCTTCAGCTCGTCGAAATACACCCAGTAAAGAAGTTTAAAACAGCTGTGAACTGTTGCGGGTGAGTTATATCCAAGATTAGCTATTACTATGAAAAATTTTCTGATATGAACGAAGTTATCTCGAGAACCGTTGATCGCACATCTAAAATTTTTGTTCCATCGGCTTCAGCTCGTCGAAATACCCCCGGTAGGAAATTTTTAAACGGCTGCATTCACTTGTCGGGGAAATAATTGCAGTCTTATCCGTTTTAGTGAAAATCGGGCGTTTCAGCAGCTGAAAAACACGTTTTAACGAAAAATTTGTTGAAATCTTGCATTTTGACGCTGTACGACACCGTCGATGGCTGCATGGCATCATTTTGTAGTACCGCACGCATTTTTTATACCGATCCGACGCTGTTTTTTGATTCACATCTTTCGCCCTATGGTCGACGTTCTCCGAAGAACCGTTGATCGCACTTGGAAAATTCCGGTGCCATCGGCTTCAGCTCGTCGAAATACACCTAGTAAAGAAGTTTAAAACAGCTGTGAACTGTTGCGGGTGAGTTATATCCAAGATTAGCTATTACTATGAAAAATTTTCTGATATGAACGAAGTTATCTCGAGAACCGTTGATCGCACATCTTAAATTTTTGTTCCATCGGCTTCAGCTCGTCGAAATACACCTAGTAACGAAGTTTGAAACAGCTCTGAACTGTTGCGGGTGTGTTATATCCAAGTTTAGCTATTACTAAGAAAAATTTTCTGATATGAACGAAGCTATCTCGAGAACCGTTGATCGCACCTGGAAAATTCCGGTGCCATCGGCTTCAGCTCGTCGAAATACATCGAGCAAATACGTTTCAAACAGCTGTGAACTGTTGTGGGTGCGTTATATCCAAGTTTAGCTATTACTAAGAAAAATTTTCTGATATGAACGAAGCTATCTCGAGAACCGTTGATCGCACCTGGAAAATTCCGGTGCCATCGGCTTCAGCTCGTCGAAATACATCGAGCAAAGACGTTTCAAACAGCTGTGAACTGTTGTGGGTGCGTTATATCCAAGTTTAGCTAGTACTAAGAAAAATTTTCTGATATGAACGAAGCTATCTCGAGAACCGTTGATCGCACCTGGAAAATTCCGGTGCCATCGGCTTCAGCTCGTCAAAATACACCTAGTAAAGGAGTTTAAAACAGCTGTGAACTGTTGCGGGTGAGTTATATCCAAGATTAGCTATTACTATGAAAAATTTTCTGATATGAACGAAGTTATCTCGAGAACCGTTGATCGCACATCTAAAATTTTTGTTCCATCGGCTTCAGCTCGTCGAAATACACCTAGTAACGAAGTTTGAAACAGCTGTGAACTGTTGCGGGTGTGTTATATCCAAGTTTAGCTATTACTAAGAAAAATTTTCTGATATGAACGAAGCTATCTCGAGAACCGTTGATCGCACCTGGAAAATTCCGGTGCCATCGGCTTCACCTCGTCGAAATACACCCAGTAAAGAAGTTTAAAACAGCTGTGAACTGTTGCGGGTGAGTTATATCCAAAATTAGCTATTACTATGAAAAATTTTCTGATATGAACGAAGTTATCTCGAGAACCGTTGATCGCACATCTAAAATTTTTGTTCCATCGGCTTCAGCTCGTCGAAATACCCCCGGAAGGAAATTTTTAAACGGCTGCATTCAATTGTCGGGGAAATAATTGCAGTCTTATCCGTTTTAGTGAAAATCGTGCGTTTCAGCAGCTGAAAAACACGTTTTGACGAAAAATTTGTTGAAATCTTGCATTTTGACGCTGTCCGACACCGTCGATGGCTGCATGGCATCATTTTGTAGTACCGCACGCATTTTTTATACCGATCCGACGCTGTTTTTTGATTCACATCTTTCGCCCTATGGTCGACGTTCTCCGAAGAACCGTTGATCGCACCTGGAAAATTCCGGTGCCATCGGCTTCAGCTCGTCGAAATACACCGAGCAAAGAAATTTGAAACAGCTTTTAACTGTTGCGGGTGAGTTCTAACCAAGTTTAGCTATTACTAAGAAAAATTTTGTGATATGAACGAAGCTATCTCGAGAACCGTTGATCGCACCTGGAAAATTCCGGTGCCATCGGCTTCAGCTCGTCAAAATACACCTAGTAAAGAAGTTTAAACAGCTGTGAACGGTTGCGGGTGAGTTATATCCAAGTTTAGCTATTACTAAGAAAAATTTTGTCATATGAACGAAGCTATCTCGAGAACCGTTGATCGCACCTGGAAAATTCCGGTGCCATCGGCTTCAGCTTGTCAAAATACACCTAGTAAAGAAGTTTAAAACAGCTGTGAACGGTTGCGGGTGAGTTATATCCAAGTTTAGCTATTACTAAGAAAAATTTTGTCATATGAACGAAGCTATCTCGAGAACCGTTGATCGCACCTGGAAAATTCCGGTGCCATCGGCTTCAGCTCGTCGAAATACATCGAGCAATGACGTTTCAAACAGCTGTGAACCGTTGTGGGTGCGTTATATCCAAGTTTAGCTATTACTATGAAAAATTTTCCGATATGAACGAAGTTATCTCGAGAACCGTTGATCGCACCTGGAAAATTCCGGTGCCATCGGCTTCAGCTCGTCGAAATACACCCAGTAAAGAAGTTTAAAACAGCTGTGAACTGTTGCGGGTGAGTTATATCCAAGATTAGCTATTACTATGAAAAATTTTCTGATATGAACGAAGTTATCTCGAGAACCGTTGATCGCACATCTAAAATTTTTGTTCCATCGGCTTCAGCTCGTCGAAATACCCCCGGAAGGAAATTTTCAAACGGCTGCATTCACTTGTCGGGGAAATAATTGCAGTCTTATCCGTTTTAGTGAAAATCGTGCGTTTCAGCAGCTGAAAAACACGTTTTGACGAAAAATTTGTTGAAATCTTGCATTTTGACGCTGTACGACACCGTCGATGGCTGCATGGCATCATTTTGTAGTACCGCACGCATTTTTTATACCGATCCGACGCTGTTTTTTTATTCACATCTTTCGCCCTATGGTCGACGTTCTCCGAAGAACCGTTGATCGCACCTGGAAAATTCCGGTGCCATCGGCTTCAGTTCGTCGAAATACACCGAGCAAAGAAGTTTGAAACAGCTGTGAACTGTTGCGGGTGAGTTATATCCAAGTTTAGCTATTACTAAGAAAAATTTTCTGATATGAACGAAGTTATCTCGAGAACCGTTGATCGCACATCTAAAATTTTTGTTCCATCGGCTTCAGCTCCTCGAAATACCCCCGGAAGGAAATTTTTAAACGGCTGCATTCACTTGTCGGGGAAATAATTGCAGTCTTATCCGTTTTAGTGAAAATCGTGCGTTTCAGCAGCTGAAAAACACGTTTTGACGAAAAATTTGTTGAAATCTTGCATTTTGACGCTGTCCGACACCGTCGATGGCTGCATGGCATCATTTTGTAGTACCGCACGCATTTTTTATACCGATCCGACGCTGTTTTTTGATTCACATCTTTCGCCCTATGGTCGACGTTCTCCGAAGAACCGTTGATCGCACTTGGAAAATTCCGGTGCCATCGGCTTCAGCTCGTCGAAATACACCTAGTAAAGAAGTTTAAAACAGCTGTGAACTGTTGCGGGTGAGTTATATCCAAGATTAGCTATTACTATGAAAAATTTTCTGATATGAACGAAGTTATCTCGAGAACCGTTGATCGCACATCTAAAATTTTTATTCCATCGGCTTCAGCTCGTCGAAATACACCGAGCAAAGAAATTTGAAACAGCTGTGAACTGTTGCGGGTGAGTTCTATCCAAGTTTAGCTATTACTAAGAAAAATTTTGTGATATGAACGAAGCTATCTCGAGAACCGTTGATCGCACCTGGAAAATTCCGGTGCCATCGGCTTCAGCTCGTCAAAATACACCTAGTAAAGAAGTTTAAAACAGCTGTGAACTGTTGCGGGTGAGTTATATCCAAGATTAGCTATCACTATGAAAAATTTTCTGATATGAACGAAGTTATCTCGAGAACCGTTGATCGCACATCTAAAATTTTTGTTCCATCGGCTTCAGCTCGTCGAAATACACCTAGTAACGAAGTTTGAAACAGCTGTGAACTGTTGCGGGTGTGTTATATCCAAGTTTAGCTATTACTAAGAAAAATTTTCTGATATGAACGAAGCTATCTCGAGAACCGTTGATCGCACCTGGAAAATTCCGGTGCCATCGGCTTCAGCTCGTCGAAATACCCCCGGAAGGAAATTTTCAAACGGCTGCATTCACTTGTCGGGGAAATAATTGCAGTCTTATCCGTTTTAGTGAAAATCGTGCGTTTCAGCAGCTGAAAAACACGTTTTGACGAAAAATTTGTTGAAATCTTGCATTTTGACGCTGTCCGACACCGTCGATGGCTGCATGGCATCATTTTGTAGTACCGCACGCATTTTTTATACCGATCCGACGCTGTTTTTTGATTCACATCTTTCGCCCTATGGTCGACGTTCTCCGAAGAACCGTTGATCGCACCTGGAAAATTCCGGTGCCATCGGCTTCAGCTCGTCGAAATACACCGAGCAAAGAAATTTGAAACAGCTGTGAACTGTTGCGGGTGAGTTCTATCCAAGTTTAGCTATTACTAAGAAAAATTTTGTGATATGAACGAAGCTATCTCGAGAACCGTTGATCGCACCTGGAAAATTCCGGTGCCATCGGCTTCAGCTCGTCGAAATACATCGAGCAATGACGTTTCAAACAGCTGTGAACCGTTGTGGGTGCGTTATATCCAAGTTTAGCTATTACTATGAAAAATTTTCTGATATGAACGAAGTTATCTCGAGAACCGTTGATCGCACCTGGAAAATTCCGGTGCCATCGGCTTCAGCTCGTCGAAATACACCCAGTAAAGAAGTTTAAAACAGCTGTGAACTGTTGCGGGTGAGTTATATCCAAGATTAGCTATTACTATGAAAAATTTTCTGATATGAACGAAGTTATCTCGAGAACCGTTGATCGCACATCTAAAATTTTTGTTCCATCGGCTTCAGCTCGTCGAAATACCCCCGGAAGGAAATTTTTAAACGGCTGCATTCACTTGTCGGGGAAATAATTGCAGTCTTATCCGTTTTAGTGAAAATCGTGCGTTTCAGCAGCTGAAAAACACGTTTTGACGAAAAATTTGTTGAAATCTTGCATTTTGACGCTGTCCGACACCGTCGATGGCTGCATGGCATCATTTTGTAGTACCGCACGCATTTTTTATACCGATCCGACGCTGTTTTTTGATTCACATCTTTCGCCCTATGGTCGACGTTCTCCGAAGAACCGTTGATCGCACCTGGAAAATTCCGGTGCCATCGGCTTCAGCTCGTCGAAATACACCGAGCAAAGAAATTTGAAACAGCTGTGAACTGTTGCGGGTGAGTTCTAACCAAGTTTAGCTATTACTAAGAAAAATTTTGTGATATGAACGAAGCTATCTCGAGAACCGTTGATCGCACCTGGAAAATTCCGGTGCCATCGGCTTCAGCTCGTCAAAATACACCTAGTAAAGAAGTTTAAAACAGCTGTGAACGGTTGCGGGTGAGTTATATCCAAGTTTAGCTATTACTAAGAAAAATTTTGTCATATGAACGAAGCTATCTCGAGAACCGTTGATCGCACCTGGAAAATTCCGGTGCCATCGGCTTCAGCTCGTCGAAATACACCGAGCAAAGAAATTTGAAACAGCTGTGAACTGTTGCGGGTGAGTTCTAACAAAGTTTAGCTATTACTAAGAAAAATTTTGTGATATGAACGAAGCTATCTCGAGAACCGTTGATCGCACCTGGAAAATTCCGGTGCCATCGGCTTCAGCTCGTCAAAATACACCTAGTAAAGAAGTTTAAAACAGCTGTGAACGGTTGCGGGTGAGTTATATCCAAGTTTAGCTATTACTAAGAAAAATTTTGTCATATGAACGAAGCTATCTCGAGAACCGTTGATCGCACCTGGAAAATTCCGGTGCCATCGGCTTCAGCTCGTCGAAATACATCGAGCAATGACGTTTCAAACAGCTGTGAACCGTTGTGGGTGCGTTATATCCAAGTTTAGCTATTACTATGAAAAATTTTCCGATATGAACGAAGTTATCTCGAGAACCGTTGATCGCACCTGGAAAATTCCGGTGCCATCGGCTTCAGCTCGTCGAAATACACCCAGTAAAGAAGTTTAAAACAGCTGTGAACTGTTGCGGGTGAGTTATATCCAAAATTAGCTATTACTATGAAAAATTTTCTGATATGAACGAAGTTATCTCGAGAACCGTTGATCGCACATCTAAAATTTTTGTTCCATCGGCTTCAGCTCGTCGAAATACCCCCGGAAGGAAATTTTCAAACGGCTGCATTCACTTGTCGGGGAAATAATTGCAGTCTTATCCGTTTTAGTGAAAATCGTGCGTTTCAGCAGCTGAAAAACACGTTTTGACGAAAAATTTGTTGAAATCTTGCATTTTGACGCTGTACGACACCGTCGATGGCTGCATGGCATCATTTTGTAGTACCGCACGCATTTTTTATACCGATCCGACGCTGTTTTTTTATTCACATCTTTCGCCCTATGGTCGACGTTCTCCGAAGAACCGTTGATCGCACCTGGAAAATTCCGGTGCCATCGGCTTCAGTTCGTCGAAATACACCGAGCAAAGAAGTTTGAAACAGCTGTGAACTGTTGCGGGTGAGTTATATCCAAGTTTAGCTATTACTAAGAAAAATTTTCTGATATGAACGAAGTTATCTCGAGAACCGTTGATCGCACATCTAAAATTTTTGTTCCATCGGCTTCAGCTCGTCGAAATACCCCCGGAAGGAAATTTTTAAACGGCTGCATTCACTTGTCGGGGAAATAATTGCAGTCTTATCCGTTTTAGTGAAAATCGTGCGTTTCAGCAGCTGAAAAACACGTTTTGACGAAAAATTTGTTGAAATCTTGCATTTTGACGCTGTCCGACACCGTCGATGGCTGCATGGCATCATTTTGTAGTACCGCACGCATTTTTTATACCGATCCGACGCTGTTTTTTGATTCACATCTTTCGCCCTATGGTCGACGTTCTCCGAAGAACCGTTGATTGCACCTGGAAAATTCCGGTGCCATCGGCTTCAGCTCGTCGAAATACACCGAGCAAAGAAATTTGAAACAGCTGTGAACTGTTGCGGGTGAGTTCTATCCAAGTTTAGCTATTACTAAGAAAAATTTTGTGATATGAACGAAGCTATCTCGAGAACCGTTGATCGCACCTGGAAAATTCCGGGGCCATCGGCTTCAGCTCGTCAAAATACACCTAGTAAAGAAGTTTAAAACAGCTGTGAACTGTTGCGGGTGAGTTATATCCAAGTTTTGCTATTACTAAGAAAAATTTTGTCATATGAACGAAGGTATCTCGAGAACCGTTGATCGCACCTGGAAAATTCCGGTGCCATCGGCTTCAGCTCGTCGAAATACATCGAGCAATGACGTTTCAAACAGCTGTGAACCGTTGTGGGTGCGTTATATCCAAGTTTAGCTATTACTATGAAAAATTTTCTGATATGAACGAAGTTATCTCGAGAACCGTTGATCGCACCTGGAAAATTCCGGTGCCATCGGCTTCAGCTCGTCGAAATACACCCAGTAAAGAAGTTTAAAACAGCTGTGAACTGTTGCGGGTGAGTTATATCCAAGATTAGCTATTACTATGAAAAATTTTCTGATATGAACGAAGTTATCTCGAGAACCGTTGATCGCACATCTAAAATTTTTGTTCCATCGGCTTCAGCTCGTCGAAATACACCGAGCAAAGAAATTTGAAACAGCTGTGAACTGTTGCGGGTGAGTTCTATCCAAGTTTAGCTATTACTAAGAAAAATTTTGTGATATGAACGAAGCTATCTCGAGAACCGTTGATCGCACCTGGAAAATTCCGGTGCCATCGGCTTCAGCTCGTCAAAATACACCTAGTAAAGAAGTTTAAAATAGCTGTGAACTGTTGCGGGTGAGTTATATCCAAGTTTAGCTATTACTAAGAAAAATTTTGTCATATGAACGAAGCTATCTCGAGAACCGTTGATCGCACCTGGAAAATTCCGGTGCCATCGGCTTCAGCTCGTCGAAATATATCGAGCAATGACGTTTCAAACAGCTGTGAACCGTTGTGGGTGCGTTATATCCAAGTTTAGCTATTACTATGAAAAATTTTCTGATATGAACGAAGTTATCTCGAGAACCGTTGATCGCACCTGGAAAATTCCGGTGCCATCGGCTTCAGCTCGTCGAAATACACCGAGCAAAGAAATTTGAAACAGCTGTGAACTGTTGCGGGTGAGTTCTATCCAAGTTTAGCTATTACTAAGAAAAATTTTGTGATATGAACGAAGCTATCTCGAGAACCGTTGATCGCACCTGGAAAATTCCGGTGCCATCGGCTTCAGCTCGTCAAAATACACCTAGTAAAGAAGTTTAAAACAGCTGTGAACTGTTGCGGGTGAGTTATATCCAAGTTTAGCTATTACTAAGAAAAATTTTGTCATATGAACGAAGCTATCTCGAGAACCGTTGATCGCACCTGGAAAATTCCGGTGCCATCGGCTTCAGCTCGTCGAAATACATCGAGCAATGACGTTTCAAACAGCTGTGAACCGTTGTGGGTGCGTTATATCCAAGTTTAGCTATTACTATGAAAAATTTTCTGATATGAACGAAGTTATCTCGAGAACCGGTGATCGCACCTGGAAAATTCCGGTGCCATCGGCTTCAGCTCGTCGAAATACACCCAGTAAAGAAGTTTAAAACAGCTGTGAACTGTTGCGGGTGAGTTATATCCAAGATTAGCTATTACTATGAAAAATTTTCTGATATGAACGAAGTTATCTCGAGAACCGTTGATCGCACATCTAAAATTTTTGTTCCATCGGCTTCAGCTCGTCGAAATACCCCCGGTAGGGAATTTTTAAACGGCTGCATTCATTTGTCGGGGAAATAATTGCAGTCTTATCCGTTTTAGTGAAAATTGGGCGTTTCAGCAGCTGAAAAACAAGTTTTGACGAAAAATTTGTTGAAATCTTGCATTTTGACGCTGTACGACACCGTCGATGGCTGCATGGCATCATTTTGTAGTACCGCACGCATTTTTTATACCGATCCGACGCTGTTTTTTGATTCACATCTTTCGCCCTATGGTCGACGTTCTCCGAAGAACCGTTGATCGCACTTGGAAAATTCCGGTGCCATCGGCTTCAGCTCGTCGAAATACACCTAGTAAAGAAGTTTAAAACAGCTGTGAACTGTTGCGGGTGAGTTATATCCAAGATTAGCTATCACTATGAAAAATTTTCTGATATGAACGAAGTTATCTCGAGAACCGTTGATCGCACATCTAAAATTTTTGTTCCATCGGCTTCAGCTCGTCGAAATACACCTAGTAACGAAGTTTGAAACAGCTGTGAACTGTTGCGGGTGTGTTATATCCAAGTTTAGCTATTACTAAGAAAAATTTTCTGATATGAACGAAGCTATCTCGAGAACCGTTGATCGCACCTGGAAAATTCCGGTGCCATCGGCTTCAGCTCGTCGAAATACCCCCGGAAGGAAATTTTCAAACGGCTGCATTCACTTGTCGGGGAAATAATTGCAGTCTTATCCGTTTTAGTGAAAATCGTGCGTTTCAGCAGCTGAAAAACACGTTTTGACGAAAAATTTGTTGAAATCTTGCATTTTGACGCTGTCCGACACCGTCGATGGCTGCATGGCATCATTTTGTAGTACCGCACGCATTTTTTATACCGATCCGACGCTGTTTTTTGATTCACATCTTTCGCCCTATGGTCGACGTTCTCCGAAGAACCGTTGATCGCACCTGGAAAATTCCGGTGCCATCGGCTTCAGCTCGTCGAAATACACCGAGCAAAGAAATTTGAAACAGCTGTGAACTGTTGCGGGTGAGTTCTATCCAAGTTTAGCTATTACTAAGAAAAATTTTGTGATATGAACGAAGCTATCTCGAGAACCGTTGATCGCACCTGGAAAATTCCGGTGCCATCGGCTTCAGCTCGTCGAAATACATCGAGCAATGACGTTTCAAACAGCTGTGAACCGTTGTGGGTGCGTTATATCCAAGTTTAGCTATTACTATGAAAAATTTTCTGATATGAACGAAGTTATCTCGAGAACCGTTGATCGCACCTGGAAAATTCCGGTGCCATCGGCTTCAGCTCGTCGAAATACACCCAGTAAAGAAGTTTAAAACAGCTGTGAACTGTTGCGGGTGAGTTATATCCAAGATTAGCTATTACTATGAAAAATTTTCTGATATGAACGAAGTTATCTCGAGAACCGTTGATCGCACATCTAAAATTTTTGTTCCATCGGCTTCAGCTCGTCGAAATACCCCCGGAAGGAAATTTTCAAACGGCTGCATTCACTTGTCGGGGAAATAATTGCAGTCTTATCCGTTTTAGTGAAAATCGTGCGTTTCAGCAGCTGAAAAACACGTTTTGACGAAAAATTTGTTGAAATCTTGCATTTTGACGCTGTACGACACCGTCGATGGCTGCATGGCATCATTTTGTAGTACCGCACGCATTTTTTATACCGATCCGACGCTGTTTTTTTATTCACATCTTTCGCCCTATGGTCGACGTTCTCCGAAGAACCGTTGATCGCACCTGGAAAATTCCGGTGCCATCGGCTTCAGTTCGTCGAAATACACCGAGCAAAGAAGTTTGAAACAGCTGTGAACTGTTGCGGGTGAGTTATATCCAAGTTTAGCTATTACTAAGAAAAATTTTCTGATATGAACGAAGTTATCTCGAGAACCGTTGATCGCACATCTAAAATTTTTGTTCCATCGGCTTCAGCTCGTCGAAATACCCCCGGAAGGAAATTTTTAAACGGCTGCATTCACTTGTCGGGGAAATAATTGCAGTCTTATCCGTTTTAGTGAAAATCGTGCGTTTCAGCAGCTGAAAAACACGTTTTGACGAAAAATTTGTTGAAATCTTGCATTTTGACGCTGTCCGACACCGTCGATGGCTGCATGGCATCATTTTGTAGTACCTCACGCATTTTTTATACCGATCCGACGCTGTTTTTTGATTCACATCTTTCGCCCTATGGTCGACGTTCTCCGAAGAACCGTTGATCGCACCTGGAAAATTCCGGTGCCATCGGCTTCAGCTCGTCGAAATACACCGAGCAAAGAAATTTGAAACAGCTGTGAACTGTTGCGGGTGAGTTCTATCCAAGTTTAGCTATTACTAAGAAAAATTTTGTGATATGAACGAAGCTATCTCGAGAACCGTTGATCGCACCTGGAAAATTCCGGGGCCATCGGCTTCAGCTCGTCAAAATACACCTAGTAAAGAAGTTTAAAACAGCTGTGAACTGTTGCGGGTGAGTTATATCCACGTTTAGCTATTACTAAGAAAAATTTTGTCATATGAACGAAGCTATCTCGAGAACCGTTGATCGCACCTGGAAAATTCCGGTGCCATCGGCTTCAGCTCGTCGAAATACATCGAGCAATGACGTTTCAAACAGCTGTGAACCGTTGTGGGTGCGTTATATCCAAGTTTAGCTATTACTATGAAAAATTTTCTGATATGAACGAAGTTATCTCGAGAACCGTTGATCGCACCTGGAAAATTCCGGTGCCATCGGCTTCAGCTCGTCGAAATACACCTAGTAAAGAAGTTTAAAACAGCTGTGAACTGTTGCGGGTGAGTTATATCCAAGATTAGCTATTACTATGAAAAATTTTCTGATATGAACGAAGTTATCTCGAGAACCGTTGATCGCACATCTAAAATTTTTGTTCCATCGGCTTCAGCTCGTCGAAATACACCTAGTAACGAAGTTTGAAACAGCTGTGAACTGTTGCGGGTGTGTTATATCCAAGTTTAGCTATTACTAAGAAAAATTTTGTGATATGAACGAAGCTATCTCGAGAACCGTTGATCGCACCTGGAAAATTCCGGTGCCATCGGCTTCAGCTCGTCAAAATACATCGAGCAAAGACGTTTCAAACAGCTGTGAACTGTTGTGGGTGCGTTATATCCAAGTTTAGCTATTACTAAGAAAAATTTTCTGATATGAACGAAGCTATCTCGAGAACCGTTGATCGCACCTGGAAAATTCCGGTGCCATCGGCTTCAGCTCGTCGAAATACATCGAGCAATGACGTTTCAAACAGCTGTGAACCGTTGTGGGTGCGTTATATCCAAGTTTAGCTATTACTATGAAAAATTTTCTGATATGAACGAAGTTATCTCGAGAACCGTTGATCGCACCTGGAAAATTCCGGTGCCATCGGCTTCAGCTCGTCGAAATACACCCAGTAAAGAAGTTTAAAACAGCTGTGAACTGTTGCGGGTGAGTTATATCCAAGATTAGCTATTACTATGAAAAATTTTCTGATATGAACGAAGTTATCTCGAGAACCGTTGATCGCACATCTAAAATTTTTGTTCCATCGGCTTCAGCTCGTCGAAATACCCCCGGTAGGAAATTTTTAAACGGCTGCATTCACTTGTCGGGGAAATAATTGCAGTCTTATCCGTTTTAGTGAAAATCGGGCGTTTCAGCAGCTGAAAAACACGTTTTAACGAAAAATTTGTTGAAATCTTGCATTTTGACGCTGTACGACACCGTCGATGGCTGCATGGCATCATTTTGTAGTACCGCACGCATTTTTTATACCGATCCGACGCTGTTTTTTGATTCACATCTTTCGCCCTATGGTCGACGTTCTCCGAAGAACCGTTGATCGCACTTGGAAAATTCCGGTGCCATCGGCTTCAGCTCGTCGAAATACACCTAGTAAAGAAGTTTAAAACAGCTGTGAACTGTTGCGGGTGAGTTATATCCAAGATTAGCTATTACTATGAAAAATTTTCTGATATGAACGAAGTTATCTCGAGAACCGTTGATCGCACATCTTAAATTTTTGTTCCATCGGCTTCAGCTCGTCGAAATACACCTAGTAACGAAGTTTGAAACAGCTCTGAACTGTTGCGGGTGTGTTATATCCAAGTTTAGCTATTACTAAGAAAAATTTTCTGATATGAACGAAGCTATCTCGAGAACCGTTGATCGCACCTGGAAAATTCCGGTGCCATCGGCTTCAGCTCGTCGAAATACATCGAGCAAATACGTTTCAAACAGCTGTGAACTGTTGTGGGTGCGTTATATCCAAGTTTAGCTATTACTAAGAAAAATTTTCTGATATGAACGAAGCTATCTCGAGAACCGTTGATCGCACCTGGAAAATTCCGGTGCCATCGGCTTCAGCTCGTCGAAATACATCGAGCAAAGACGTTTCAAACAGCTGTGAACTGTTGTGGGTGCGTTATATCCAAGTTTAGCTAGTACTAAGAAAAATTTTCTGATATGAACGAAGCTATCTCGAGAACCGTTGATCGCACCTGGAAAATTCCGGTGCCATCGGCTTCAGCTCGTCAAAATACACCTAGTAAAGGAGTTTAAAACAGCTGTGAACTGTTGCGGGTGAGTTATATCCAAGATTAGCTATTACTATGAAAAATTTTCTGATATGAACGAAGTTATCTCGAGAACCGTTGATCGCACATCTAAAATTTTTGTTCCATCGGCTTCAGCTCGTCGAAATACACCTAGTAACGAAGTTTGAAACAGCTGTGAACTGTTGCGGGTGTGTTATATCCAAGTTTAGCTATTACTAAGAAAAATTTTCTGATATGAACGAAGCTATCTCGAGAACCGTTGATCGCACCTGGAAAATTCCGGTGCCATCGGCTTCACCTCGTCGAAATACACCCAGTAAAGAAGTTTAAAACAGCTGTGAACTGTTGCGGGTGAGTTATATCCAAAATTAGCTATTACTATGAAAAATTTTCTGATATGAACGAAGTTATCTCGAGAACCGTTGATCGCACATCTAAAATTTTTGTTCCATCGGCTTCAGCTCGTCGAAATACCCCCGGAAGGAAATTTTTAAACGGCTGCATTCACTTGTCGGGGAAATAATTGCAGTCTTATCCGTTTTAGTGAAAATCGTGCGTTTCAGCAGCTGAAAAACACGTTTTGACGAAAAATTTGTTGAAATCTTGCATTTTGACGCTGTCCGACACCGTCGATGGCTGCATGGCATCATTTTGTAGTACCGCACGTATTTTTTATACCGATCCGACGCTGTTTTTTGATTCACATCTTTCGCCCTATGGTCGACGTTCTCCGAAGAACCGTTGATCGCACCTGGAAAATTCCGGTGCCATCGGCTTCAGCTCGTCGAAATACACCGAGCAAAGAAATTTGAAACAGCTGTGAACTGTTGCGGGTGAGTTCTATCCAAGTTTAGCTATTACTAAGAAAAATTTTGTGATATGAACGAAGCTATCTCGAGAACCGTTGATCGCACCTGGAAAATTCCGGTGCCATCGGCTTCAGCTCGTCAAAATGCACCTAGTAAAGAAGTTTAAAACAGCTGTGAACGGTTGCGGGTGAGTTATATCCAAGTTTAGCTATTACTAAGAAAAATTTTGTCATATGAACGAAGCTATCTCGAGAACCGTTGATCGCACCTGGAAAATTCCGGTGCCATCGGCTTCAGCTCGTCGAAATACATCGAGCAATGACGTTTCAAACAGCTGTGAACCGTTGTGGGTGCGTTATATCCAAGTTTAGCTATTACTATGAAAAATTTTCTGATATGAACGAAGTTATCTCGAGAACCGTTGATCGCACCTGGAAAATTCCGGTGCCATCGGCTTCAGCTCGTCGAAATACACCCAGTAAAGAAGTTTAAAACAGCTGTGAACTGTTGCGGGTGAGTTATATCCAAGATTAGCTATTACTATGAAAAATTTTCTGATATGAACGAAGTTATCTCGAGAACCGTTGATCGCACATCTAAAATTTTTGTTCCATCGGCTTCAGCTCGTCGAAATACCCCCGGAAGGAAATTTTCAAACGGCTGCATTCACTTGTCGGGGAAATAATTGCAGTCTTATCCGTTTTAGTGAAAATCGTGCGTTTCAGCAGCTGAAAAACACGTTTTGACGAAAAATTTGTTGAAATCTTGCATTTTGACGCTGTACGACACCGTCGATGGCTGCATGGCATCATTTTGTAGTACCGCACGCATTTTTTATACCGATCCGACGCTGTTTTTTTATTCACATCTTTCGCCCTATGGTCGACGTTCTCCGAAGAACCGTTGATCGCACCTGGAAAATTCCGGTGCCATCGGCTTCAGTTCGTCGAAATACACCGAGCAAAGAAGTTTGAAACAGCTGTGAACTGTTGCGGGTGAGTTATATCCAAGTTTAGCTATTACTAAGAAAAATTTTCTGATATGAACGAAGTTATCTCGAGAACCGTTGATCGCACATCTAAAATTTTTGTTCCATCGGCTTCAGCTCGTCGAAATACCCCCGGAAGGAAATTTTTAAACGGCTGCATTCACTTGTCGGGGAAATAATTGCAGTCTTATCCGTTTTAGTGAAAATCGTGCGTTTCAGCAGCTGAAAAACACGTTTTGACGAAAAATTTGTTGAAATCTTGCATTTTGACGCTGTCCGACACCGTCGATGGCTGCATGGCATCATTTTGTAGTACCGCACGCATTTTTTATACCGATCCGACGCTGTTTTTTGATTCACATCTTTCGCCCTATGGTCGACGTTCTCCGAAGAACCGTTGATTGCACCTGGAAAATTCCGGTGCCATCGGCTTCAGCTCGTCGAAATACACCGAGCAAAGAAATTTGAAACAGCTGTGAACTGTTGCGGGTGAGTTCTATCCAAGTTTAGCTATTACTAAGAAAAATTTTGTGATATGAACGAAGCTATCTCGAGAACCGTTGATCGCACCTGGAAAATTCCGGGGCCATCGGCTTCAGCTCGTCAAAATACACCTAGTAAAGAAGTTTAAAACAGCTGTGAACTGTTGCGGGTGAGTTATATCCAAGTTTAGCTATTACTAAGAAAAATTTTGTCATATGAACGAAGCTATCTCGAGAACCGTTGATCGCACCTGGAAAATTCCGGTGCCATCGGCTTCAGCTCGTCGAAATACATCGAGCAATGACGTTTCAAACAGCTGTGAACCGTTGTGGGTGCGTTATATCCAAGTTTAGCTATTACTATGAAAAATTTTCTGATATGAACGAAGTTATCTCGAGAACCGTTGATCGCACCTGGAAAATTCCGGTGCCATCGGCTTCAGCTCGTCGAAATACACCCAGTAAAGAAGTTTAAAACAGCTGTGAACTGTTGCGGGTGAGTTATATCCAAGATTAGCTATTACTATGAAAAATTTTCTGATATGAACGAAGTTATCTCGAGAACCGTTGATCGCACATCTAAAATTTTTGTTCCATCGGCTTCAGCTCGTCGAAATACCCCCGGTAGGAAATTTTTAAACGGCTGCATTCACTTGTCGGGGAAATAATTGCAGTCTTATCCGTTTTAGTGAAAATCGGGCGTTTCAGCAGCTGAAAAACACGTTTTAACGAAAAATTTGTTGAAATCTTGCATTTTGACGCTGTACGACACCGTCGATGGCTGCATGGCATCATTTTGTAGTACCGCACGCATTTTTTATACCGATCCGACGCTGTTTTTTGATTCACATCTTTCGCCCTATGGTCGACGTTCTCCGAAGAACCGTTGATCGCACTTGGAAAATTCCGGTGCCATCGGCTTCAGCTCGTCGAAATACACCTAGTAAAGAAGTTTAAAACAGCTGTGAACTGTTGCGGGTGAGTTATATCCAAGATTAGCTATTACTATGAAAAATTTTCTGATATGAACGAAGTTATCTCGAGAACCGTTGATCGCACATCTTAAATTTTTGTTCCATCGGCTTCAGCTCGTCGAAATACACCTAGTAACGAAGTTTGAAACAGCTCTGAACTGTTGCGGGTGTGTTATATCCAAGTTTAGCTATTACTAAGAAAAATTTTCTGATATGAACGAAGCTATCTCGAGAACCGTTGATCGCACCTGGAAAATTCCGGTGCCATCGGCTTCAGCTCGTCGAAATACATCGAGCAAATACGTTTCAAACAGCTGTGAACTGTTGTGGGTGCGTTATATCCAAGTTTAGCTATTACTAAGAAAAATTTTCTGATATGAACGAAGCTATCTCGAGAACCGTTGATCGCACCTGGAAAATTCCGGTGCCATCGGCTTCAGCTCGTCGAAATACATCGAGCAAAGACGTTTCAAACAGCTGTGAACTGTTGTGGGTGCGTTATATCCAAGTTTAGCTAGTACTAAGAAAAATTTTCTGATATGAACGAAGCTATCTCGAGAACCGTTGATCGCACCTGGAAAATTCCGGTGCCATCGGCTTCAGCTCGTCAAAATACACCTAGTAAAGGAGTTTAAAACAGCTGTGAACTGTTGCGGGTGAGTTATATCCAAGATTAGCTATTACTATGAAAAATTTTCTGATATGAACGAAGTTATCTCGAGAACCGTTGATCGCACATCTAAAATTTTTGTTCCATCGGCTTCAGCTCGTCGAAATACACCTAGTAACGAAGTTTGAAACAGCTGTGAACTGTTGCGGGTGTGTTATATCCAAGTTTAGCTATTACTAAGAAAAATTTTCTGATATGAACGAAGCTATCTCGAGAACCGTTGATCGCACCTGGAAAATTCCGGTGCCATCGGCTTCACCTCGTCGAAATACACCCAGTAAAGAAGTTTAAAACAGCTGTGAACTGTTGCGGGTGAGTTATATCCAAAATTAGCTATTACTATGAAAAATTTTCTGATATGAACGAAGTTATCTCGAGAACCGTTGATCGCACATCTAAAATTTTTGTTCCATCGGCTTCAGCTCGTCGAAATACCCCCGGAAGGAAATTTTTAAACGGCTGCATTCACTTGTCGGGGAAATAATTGCAGTCTTATCCGTTTTAGTGAAAATCGTGCGTTTCAGCAGCTGAAAAACACGTTTTGACGAAAAATTTGTTGAAATCTTGCATTTTGACGCTGTCCGACACCGTCGATGGCTGCATGGCATCATTTTGTAGTACCGCACGCATTTTTTATACCGATCCGACGCTGTTTTTTGATTCACATCTTTCGCCCTATGGTCGACGTTCTCCGAAGAACCGTTGATCGCACCTGGAAAATTCCGGTGCCATCGGCTTCAGCTCGTCGAAATACACCGAGCAAAGAAATTTGAAACAGCTGTGAACTGTTGCGGGTGAGTTCTATCCAAGTTTAGCTATTACTAAGAAAAATTTTGTGATATGAACGAAGCTATCTCGAGAACCGTTGATCGCACCTGGAAAATTCCGGTGCCATCGGCTTCAGCTCGTCAAAATACACCTAGTAAAGAAGTTTAAAACAGCTGTGAACGGTTGCGGGTGAGTTATATCCAAGTTTAGCTATTACTAAGAAAAATTTTGTCATATGAACGAAGCTATCTCGAGAACCGTTGATCGCACCTGGAAAATTCCGGTGCCATCGGCTTCAGCTCGTCGAAATACATCGAGCAATGACGTTTCAAACAGCTGTGAACCGTTGTGGGTGCGTTATATCCAAGTTTAGCTATTACTATGAAAAATTTTCTGATATGAACGAAGTTATCTCGAGAACCGTTGATCGCACCTGGAAAATTCCGGTGCCATCGGCTTCAGCTCGTCGAAATACACCCAGTAAAGAAGTTTAAAACAGCTGTGAACTGTTGCGGGTGAGTTATATCCAAGATTAGCTATTACTATGAAAAATTTTCTGATATGAACGAAGTTATCTCGAGAACCGTTGATCGCACATCTAAAATTTTTGTTCCATCGGCTTCAGCTCGTCGAAATACCCCCGGAAGGAAATTTTCAAACGGCTGCATTCACTTGTCGGGGAAATAATTGCAGTCTTATCCGTTTTAGTGAAAATCGTGCGTTTCAGCAGCTGAAAAACACGTTTTGACGAAAAATTTGTTGAAATCTTGCATTTTGACGCTGTACGACACCGTCGATGGCTGCATGGCATCATTTTGTAGTACCGCACGCATTTTTTATACCGATCCGACGCTGTTTTTTTATTCACATCTTTCGCCCTATGGTCGACGTTCTCCGAAGAACCGTTGATCGCACCTGGAAAATTCCGGTGCCATCGGCTTCAGTTCGTCGAAATACACCGAGCAAAGAAGTTTGAAACAGCTGTGAACTGTTGCGGGTGAGTTATATCCAAGTTTAGCTATTACTAAGAAAAATTTTCTGATATGAACGAAGTTATCTCGAGAACCGTTGATCGCACATCTAAAATTTTTGTTCCATCGGCTTCAGCTCGTCGAAATACCCCCGGAAGGAAATTTTTAAACGGCTGCATTCACTTGTCGGGGAAATAATTGCAGTCTTATCCGTTTTAGTGAAAATCGTGCGTTTCAGCAGCTGAAAAACACGTTTTGACGAAAAATTTGTTGAAATCTTGCATTTTGACGCTGTCCGACACCGTCGATGGCTGCATGGCATCATTTTGTAGTACCGCACGCATTTTTTATACCGATCCGACGCTGTTTTTTGATTCACATCTTTCGCCCTATGGTCGACGTTCTCCGAAGAACCGTTGATCGCACCTGGAAAATTCCGGTGCCATCGGCTTCAGCTCGTCGAAATACACCGAGCAAAGAAATTTGAAACAGCTGTGAACTGTTGCGGGTGAGTTCTATCCAAGTTTAGCTATTACTAAGAAAAATTTTGTGATATGAACGAAGCTATCTCGAGAACCGTTGATCGCACCTGGAAAATTCCGGTGCCATCGGCTTCAGCTCGTCAAAATACACCTAGTAAAGAAGTTTAAAACAGCTGTGAACGGTTGCGGGTGAGTTATATCCAAGTTTAGCTATTACTAAGAAAAATTTTGTCATATGAACGAAGCTATCTCGAGAACCGTTGATCGCACCTGGAAAATTCCGGTGCCATCGGCTTCAGCTCGTCGAAATACATCGAGCAATGACGTTTCAAACAGCTGTGAACCGTTGTGGGTGCGTTATATCCAAGTTTAGCTATTACTATGAAAAATTTTCTGATATGAACGAAGTTATCTCGAGAACCGTTGATCGCACCTGGAAAATTCCGGTGCCATCGGCTTCAGCTCGTCGAAATACACCCAGTAAAGAAGTTTAAAACAGCTGTGAACTGTTGCGGGTGAGTTATATCCAAGATTAGCTATTACTATGAAAAATTTTCTGATATGAACGAAGTTATCTCGAGAACCGTTGATCGCACATCTAAAATTTTTGTTCCATCGGCTTCAGCTCGTCGAAATACCCCCGGAAGGAAATTTTCAAACGGCTGCATTCACTTGTCGGGGAAATAATTGCAGTCTTATCCGTTTTAGTGAAAATCGTGCGTTTCAGCAGCTGAAAAACACGTTTTGACGAAAAATTTGTTGAAATCTTGCATTTTGACGCTGTACGACACCGTCGATGGCTGCATGGCATCATTTTGTAGTACCGCACGCATTTTTTATACCGATCCGACGCTGTTTTTTTATTCACATCTTTCGCCCTATGGTCGACGTTCTCCGAAGAACCGTTGATCGCACCTGGAAAATTCCGGTGCCATCGGCTTCAGTTCGTCGAAATACACCGAGCAAAGAAGTTTGAAACAGCTGTGAACTGTTGCGGGTGAGTTATATCCAAGTTTAGCTATTACTAAGAAAAATTTTCTGATATGAACGAAGTTATCTCGAGAACCGTTGATCGCACATCTAAAATTTTTGTTCCATCGGCTTCAGCTCGTCGAAATACCCCCGGAAGGAAATTTTTAAACGGCTGCATTCACTTGTCGGGGAAATAATTGCAGTCTTATCCGTTTTAGTGAAAATCGTGCGTTTCAGCAGCTGAAAAACACGTTTTGACGAAAAATTTGTTGAAATCTTGCATTTTGACGCTGTCCGACACCGTCGATGGCTGCATGGCATCATTTTGTAGTACCGCACGCATTTTTTATACCGATCCGACGCTGTTTTTTGATTCACATCTTTCGCCCTATGGTCGACGTTCTCCGAAGAACCGTTGATTGCACCTGGAAAATTCCGGTGCCATCGGCTTCAGCTCGTCGAAATACACCGAGCAAAGAAATTTGAAACAGCTGTGAACTGTTGCGGGTGAGTTCTATCCAAGTTTAGCTATTACTAAGAAAAATTTTGTGATATGAACGAAGCTATCTCGAGAACCGTTGATCGCACCTGGAAAATTCCGGGGCCATCGGCTTCAGCTCGTCAAAATACACCTAGTAAAGAAGTTTAAAACAGCTGTGAACTGTTGCGGGTGAGTTATATCCAAGTTTAGCTATTACTAAGAAAAATTTTGTCATATGAACGAAGCTATCTCGAGAACCGTTGATCGCACCTGGAAAATTCCGGTGCCATCGGCTTCAGCTCGTCGAAATACATCGAGCAATGACGTTTCAAACAGCTGTGAACCGTTGTGGGTGCGTTATATCCAAGTTTAGCTATTACTATGAAAAATTTTCTGATATGAACGAAGTTATCTCGAGAACCGTTGATCGCACCTGGAAAATTCCGGTGCCATCGGCTTCAGCTCGTCGAAATACACCCAGTAAAGAAGTTTAAAACAGCTGTGAACTGTTGCGGGTGAGTTATATCCAAGATTAGCTATTACTATGAAAAATTTTCTGATATGAACGAAGTTATCTCGAGAACCGTTGATCGCACATCTAAAATTTTTGTTCCATCGGCTTCAGCTCGTCGAAATACCCCCGGTAGGAAATTTTTAAACGGCTGCATTCACTTGTCGGGGAAATAATTGCAGTCTTATCCGTTTTAGTGAAAATCGGGCGTTTCAGCAGCTGAAAAACACGTTTTAACGAAAAATTTGTTGAAATCTTGCATTTTGACGCTGTACGACACCGTCGATGGCTGCATGGCATCATTTTGTAGTACCGCACGCATTTTTTATACCGATCCGACGCTGTTTTTTGATTCACATCTTTCGCCCTATGGTCGACGTTCTCCGAAGAACCGTTGATCGCACTTGGAAAATTCCGGTGCCATCGGCTTCAGCTCGTCGAAATACACCTAGTAAAGAAGTTTAAAACAGCTGTGAACTGTTGCGGGTGAGTTATATCCAAGATTAGCTATTACTATGAAAAATTTTCTGATATGAACGAAGTTATCTCGAGAACCGTTGATCGCACATCTTAAATTTTTGTTCCATCGGCTTCAGCTCGTCGAAATACACCTAGTAACGAAGTTTGAAACAGCTCTGAACTGTTGCGGGTGTGTTATATCCAAGTTTAGCTATTACTAAGAAAAATTTTCTGATATGAACGAAGCTATCTCGAGAACCGTTGATCGCACCTGGAAAATTCCGGTGCCATCGGCTTCAGCTCGTCGAAATACATCGAGCAAATACGTTTCAAACAGCTGTGAACTGTTGTGGGTGCGTTATATCCAAGTTTAGCTATTACTAAGAAAAATTTTCTGATATGAACGAAGCTATCTCGAGAACCGTTGATCGCACCTGGAAAATTCCGGTGCCATCGGCTTCAGCTCGTCGAAATACATCGAGCAAAGACGTTTCAAACAGCTGTGAACTGTTGTGGGTGCGTTATATCCAAGTTTAGCTAGTACTAAGAAAAATTTTCTGATATGAACGAAGCTATCTCGAGAACCGTTGATCGCACCTGGAAAATTCCGGTGCCATCGGCTTCAGCTCGTCAAAATACACCTAGTAAAGGAGTTTAAAACAGCTGTGAACTGTTGCGGGTGAGTTATATCCAAGATTAGCTATTACTATGAAAAATTTTCTGATATGAACGAAGTTATCTCGAGAACCGTTGATCGCACATCTAAAATTTTTGTTCCATCGGCTTCAGCTCGTCGAAATACACCTAGTAACGAAGTTTGAAACAGCTGTGAACTGTTGCGGGTGTGTTATATCCAAGTTTAGCTATTACTAAGAAAAATTTTCTGATATGAACGAAGCTATCTCGAGAACCGTTGATCGCACCTGGAAAATTCCGGTGCCATCGGCTTCACCTCGTCGAAATACACCCAGTAAAGAAGTTTAAAACAGCTGTGAACTGTTGCGGGTGAGTTATATCCAAAATTAGCTATTACTATGAAAAATTTTCTGATATGAACGAAGTTATCTCGAGAACCGTTGATCGCACATCTAAAATTTTTGTTCCATCGGCTTCAGCTCGTCGAAATACCCCCGGAAGGAAATTTTTAAACGGCTGCATTCACTTGTCGGGGAAATAATTGCAGTCTTATCCGTTTTAGTGAAAATCGTGCGTTTCAGCAGCTGAAAAACACGTTTTGACGAAAAATTTGTTGAAATCTTGCATTTTGACGCTGTCCGACACCGTCGATGGCTGCATGGCATCATTTTGTAGTACCGCACGCATTTTTTATACCGATCCGACGCTGTTTTTTGATTCACATCTTTCGCCCTATGGTCGACGTTCTCCGAAGAACCGTTGATCGCACCTGGAAAATTCCGGTGCCATCGGCTTCAGCTCGTCGAAATACACCGAGCAAAGAAATTTGAAACAGCTGTGAACTGTTGCGGGTGAGTTCTATCCAAGTTTAGCTATTACTAAGAAAAATTTTGTGATATGAACGAAGCTATCTCGAGAACCGTTGATCGCACCTGGAAAATTCCGGTGCCATCGGCTTCAGCTCGTCAAAATACACCTAGTAAAGAAGTTTAAAACAGCTGTGAACGGTTGCGGGTGAGTTATATCCAAGTTTAGCTATTACTAAGAAAAATTTTGTCATATGAACGAAGCTATCTCGAGAACCGTTGATCGCACCTGGAAAATTCCGGTGCCATCGGCTTCAGCTCGTCGAAATACATCGAGCAATGACGTTTCAAACAGCTGTGAACCGTTGTGGGTGCGTTATATCCAAGTTTAGCTATTACTATGAAAAATTTTCTGATATGAACGAAGTTATCTCGAGAACCGTTGATCGCACCTGGAAAATTCCGGTGCCATCGGCTTCAGCTCGTCGAAATACACCCAGTAAAGAAGTTTAAAACAGCTGTGAACTGTTGCGGGTGAGTTATATCCAAGATTAGCTATTACTATGAAAAATTTTCTGATATGAACGAAGTTATCTCGAGAACCGTTGATCGCACATCTAAAATTTTTGTTCCATCGGCTTCAGCTCGTCGAAATACCCCCGGAAGGAAATTTTCAAACGGCTGCATTCACTTGTCGGGGAAATAATTGCAGTCTTATCCGTTTTAGTGAAAATCGTGCGTTTCAGCAGCTGAAAAACACGTTTTGACGAAAAATTTGTTGAAATCTTGCATTTTGACGCTGTACGACACCGTCGATGGCTGCATGGCATCATTTTGTAGTACCGCACGCATTTTTTATACCGATCCGACGCTGTTTTTTTATTCACATCTTTCGCCCTATGGTCGACGTTCTCCGAAGAACCGTTGATCGCACCTGGAAAATTCCGGTGCCATCGGCTTCAGTTCGTCGAAATACACCGAGCAAAGAAGTTTGAAACAGCTGTGAACTGTTGCGGGTGAGTTATATCCAAGTTTAGCTATTACTAAGAAAAATTTTCTGATATGAACGAAGTTATCTCGAGAACCGTTGATCGCACATCTAAAATTTTTGTTCCATCGGCTTCAGCTCGTCGAAATACCCCCGGAAGGAAATTTTTAAACGGCTGCATTCACTTGTCGGGGAAATAATTGCAGTCTTATCCGTTTTAGTGAAAATCGTGCGTTTCAGCAGCTGAAAAACACGTTTTGACGAAAAATTTGTTGAAATCTTGCATTTTGACGCTGTCCGACACCGTCGATGGCTGCATGGCATCATTTTGTAGTACCGCACGCATTTTTTATACCGATCCGACGCTGTTTTTTGATTCACATCTTTCGCCCTATGGTCGACGTTCTCCGAAGAACCGTTGATTGCACCTGGAAAATTCCGGTGCCATCGGCTTCAGCTCGTCGAAATACACCGAGCAAAGAAATTTGAAACAGCTGTGAACTGTTGCGGGTGAGTTCTATCCAAGTTTAGCTATTACTAAGAAAAATTTTGTGATATGAACGAAGCTATCTCGAGAACCGTTGATCGCACCTGGAAAATTCCGGGGCCATCGGCTTCAGCTCGTCAAAATACACCTAGTAAAGAAGTTTAAAACAGCTGTGAACTGTTGCGGGTGAGTTATATCCAAGTTTAGCTATTACTAAGAAAAATTTTGTCATATGAACGAAGCTATCTCGAGAACCGTTGATCGCACCTGGAAAATTCCGGTGCCATCGGCTTCAGCTCGTCGAAATACATCGAGCAATGACGTTTCAAACAGCTGTGAACCGTTGTGGGTGCGTTATATCCAAGTTTAGCTATTACTATGAAAAATTTTCTGATATGAACGAAGTTATCTCGAGAACCGTTGATCGCACCTGGAAAATTCCGGTGCCATCGGCTTCAGCTCGTCGAAATACACCCAGTAAAGAAGTTTAAAACAGCTGTGAACTGTTGCGGGTGAGTTATATCCAAGATTAGCTATTACTATGAAAAATTTTCTGATATGAACGAAGTTATCTCGAGAACCGTTGATCGCACATCTAAAATTTTTGTTCCATCGGCTTCAGCTCGTCGAAATACCCCCGGTAGGGAATTTTTAAACGGCTGCATTCACTTGTCGGGGAAATAATTGCAGTCTTATCCGTTTTAGTGAAAATTGGGCGTTTCAGCAGCTGAAAAACACGTTTTGACGAAAAATTTGTTGAAATCTTGCATTTTGACGCTGTACGACACCGTCGATGGCTGCATGGCATCATTTTGTAGTACCGCACGCATTTTTTATACCGATCCGACGCTGTTTTTTGATTCACATCTTTCGCCCTATGGTCGACGTTCTCCGAAGAACCGTTGATCGCACATGGAAAATTCCGGTGCCATCGGCTTCAGCTCGTCGAAATACACCTAGTAAAGGAGTTTAAAACAGCTGTGAACTGTTGCGGGTGAGTTATATCCAAGATTAGCTATTACTATGAAAAATTTTCTGATATGAACGAAGTTATCTCGAGAACCGTTGATCGCACATCTAAAATTTTTGTTCCATCGGCTTCAGCTCGTCGAAATACACCTAGTAACGAAGTTTGAAACAGCTGTGAACTGTTGCGGGTGTGTTATATCCAAGTTTAGCTATTACTAAGAAAAATTTTCTGATATGAACGAAGCTATCTCGAGAACCGTTGATCGCACCTGGAAAATTCCGGTGCCATCGGCTTCACCTCGTCGAAATACACCCAGTAAAGAAGTTTAAAACAGCTGTGAATTGTTGCGGGTGAGTTATATCCAAAATTAGCTATTACTATGAAAAATTTTCTGATATGAACGAAGTTATCTCGAGAACCGTTGATCGCACATCTAAAATTTTTGTTCCATCGGCTTCAGCTCGTCGAAATACCCCCGGAAGGAAATTTTTAAACGGCTGCATTCACTTGTCGGGGAAATAATTGCAGTCTTATCCGTTTTAGTGAAAATCGTGCGTTTCAGCAGCTGAAAAACACGTTTTGACGAAAAATTTGTTGAAATCTTGCATTTTGACGCTGTCCGACACCGTCGATGGCTGCATGGCATCATTTTGTAGTACCGCACGCATTTTTTATACCGATCCGACGCTGTTTTTTGATTCACATCTTTCGCCCTATGGTCGACGTTCTCCGAAGAACCGTTGATCGCACCTGGAAAATTCCGGTGCCATCGGCTTCAGCTCGTCGAAATACACCGAGCAAAGAAATTTGAAACAGCTGTGAACTGTTGCGGGTGAGTTCTATCCAAGTTTAGCTATTACTAAGAAAAATTTTGTGATATGAACGAAGCTATCTCGAGAACCGTTGATCGCACCTGGAAAATTCCGGTGCCATCGGCTTCAGCTCGTCAAAATGCACCTAGTAAAGAAGTTTAAAACAGCTGTGAACGGTTGCGGGTGAGTTATATCCAAGTTTAGCTATTACTAAGAAAAATTTTGTCATATGAACGAAGCTATCTCGAGAACCGTTGATCGCACCTGGAAAATTCCGGTGCCATCGGCTTCAGCTCGTCGAAATACATCGAGCAATGACGTTTCAAACAGCTGTGAACCGTTGTGGGTGCGTTATATCCAAGTTTAGCTATTACTATGAAAAATTTTCTGATATGAACGAAGTTATCTCGAGAACCGTTGATCGCACCTGGAAAATTCCGGTGCCATCGGCTTCAGCTCGTCGAAATACACCCAGTAAAGAAGTTTAAAACAGCTGTGAACTGTTGCGGGTGAGTTATATCCAAGATTAGCTATTACTATGAAAAATTTTCTGATATGAACGAAGTTATCTCGAGAACCGTTGATCGCACATATAAATTTTTGTTCCATCGGCTTCAGCTCGTCGAAATACCCCCGGAAGGAAATTTTCAAACGGCTGCATTCACTTGTCGGGGAAATAATTGCAGTCTTATCCGTTTTAGTGAAAATCGTGCGTTTCAGCAGCTGAAAAACACGTTTTGACGAAAAATTTGTTGAAATCTTGCATTTTGACGCTGTACGACACCGTCGATGGCTGCATGGCATCATTTTGTAGTACCGCACGCATTTTTTATACCGATCCGACGCTGTTTTTTTATTCACATCTTTCGCCCTATGGTCGACGTTCTCCGAAGAACCGTTGATCGCACCTGGAAAATTCCGGTGCCATCGGCTTCAGTTCGTCGAAATACACCGAGCAAAGAAGTTTGAAACAGCTGTGAACTGTTGCGGGTGAGTTATATCCAAGTTTAGCTATTACTAAGAAAAATTTTCTGATATGAACGAAGTTATCTCGAGAACCGTTGATCGCACATCTAAAATTTTTGTTCCATCGGCTTCAGCTCGTCGAAATACCCCCGGAAGGAAATTTTTAAACGGCTGCATTCACTTGTCGGGGAAATAATTGCAGTCTTATCCGTTTTAGTGAAAATCGTGCGTTTCAGCAGCTGAAAAACACGTTTTGACGAAAAATTTGTTGAAATCTTGCATTTTGACGCTGTCCGACACCGTCGATGGCTGCATGGCATCATTTTGTAGTACCGCACGCATTTTTTATACCGATCCGACGCTGTTTTTTGATTCACATCTTTCGCCCTATGGTCGACGTTCTCCGAAGAACCGTTGATTGCACCTGGAAAATTCCGGTGCCATCGGCTTCAGCTCGTCGAAATACACCGAGCAAAGAAATTTGAAACAGCTGTGAACTGTTGCGGGTGAGTTCTATCCAAGTTTAGCTATTACTAAGAAAAATTTTGTGATATGAACGAAGCTATCTCGAGAACCGTTGATCGCACCTGGAAAATTCCGGGGCCATCGGCTTCAGCTCGTCAAAATACACCTAGTAAAGAAGTTTAAAACAGCTGTGAACTGTTGCGGGTGAGTTATATCCAAGTTTAGCTATTACTAAGAAAAATTTTGTCATATGAACGAAGCTATCTCGAGAACCGTTGATCGCACCTGGAAAATTCCGGTGCCATCGGCTTCAGCTCGTCGAAATACATCGAGCAATGACGTTTCAAACAGCTGTGAACCGTTGTGGGTGCGTTATATCCAAGTTTAGCTATTACTATGAAAAATTTTCTGATATGAACGAAGTTATCTCGAGAACCGTTGATCGCACCTGGAAAATTCCGGTGCCATCGGCTTCAGCTCGTCGAAATACACCCAGTAAAGAAGTTTAAAACAGCTGTGAACTGTTGCGGGTGAGTTATATCCAAGATTAGCTATTACTATGAAAAATTTTCTGATATGAACGAAGTTATCTCGAGAACCGTTGATCGCACATCTAAAATTTTTGTTCCATCGGCTTCAGCTCGTCGAAATACCCCCGGTAGGAAATTTTTAAACGGCTGCATTCACTTGTCGGGGAAATAATTGCAGTCTTATCCGTTTTAGTGAAAATCGGGCGTTTCAGCAGCTGAAAAACACGTTTTAACGAAAAATTTGTTGAAATCTTGCATTTTGACGCTGTACGACACCGTCGATGGCTGCATGGCATCATTTTGTAGTACCGCACGCATTTTTTATACCGATCCGACGCTGTTTTTTGATTCACATCTTTCGCCCTATGGTCGACGTTCTCCGAAGAACCGTTGATCGCACTTGGAAAATTCCGGTGCCATCGGCTTCAGCTCGTCGAAATACACCTAGTAAAGAAGTTTGAAACAGCTGTGAACTGTTGCGGGTGAGTTATATCCAAGATTAGCTATTACTATGAAAAATTTTCTGATATGAACGAAGTTATCTCGAGAACCGTTGATCGCACATCTTAAATTTTTGTTCCATCGGCTTCAGCTCGTCGAAATACACCTAGTAACGAAGTTTGAAACAGCTCTGAACTGTTGCGGGTGTGTTATATCCAAGTTTAGCTATTACTAAGAAAAATTTTCTGATATGAACGAAGCTATCTCGAGAACCGTTGATCGCACCTGGAAAATTCCGGTGCCATCGGCTTCAGCTCGTCGAAATACATCGAGCAAATACGTTTCAAACAGCTGTGAACTGTTGTGGGTGCGTTATATCCAAGTTTAGCTATTACTAAGAAAAATTTTCTGATATGAACGAAGCTATCTCGAGAACCGTTGATCGCACCTGGAAAATTCCGGTGCCATCGGCTTCAGCTCGTCGAAATACATCGAGCAAAGACGTTTCAAACAGCTGTGAACTGTTGTGGGTGCGTTATATCCAAGTTTAGCTAGTACTAAGAAAAATTTTCTGATATGAACGAAGTTATCTCGAGAACCGTTGATCGCACCTGGAAAATTCCGGTGCCATCGGCTTCAGCTCGTCGAAATACACCCAGTAAAGAAGTTTAAAACAGCTGTGAACTGTTGCGGGTGAGTTATATCCAAGATTAGCTATTACTATGAAAAATTTTCTGATATGAACGAAGTTATCTCGAGAACCGTTGATCGCACATCTAAAATTTTTGTTCCATCGGCTTCAGCTCGTCGAAATACCCCCGGTAGGAAATTTTTAAACGGCTGCATTCACTTGTCGGGGAAATAATTGCAGTCTTATCCGTTTTAGTGAAAATCGGGCGTTTCAGCAGCTGAAAAACACGTTTTAACGAAAAATTTGTTGAAATCTTGCATTTTGACGCTGTACGACACCGTCGATGGCTGCATGGCATCATTTTGTAGTACCGCACGCATTTTTTATACCGATCCGACGCTGTTTTTTGATTCACATCTTTCGCCCTATGGTCGACGTTCTCCGAAGAACCGTTGATCGCACTTGGAAAATTCCGGTGCCATCGGCTTCAGCTCGTCGAAATACACCTAGTAAAGAAGTTTGAAACAGCTGTGAACTGTTGCGGGTGAGTTATATCCAAGATTAGCTATTACTATGAAAAATTTTCTGATATGAACGAAGTTATCTCGAGAACCGTTGATCGCACATCTTAAATTTTTGTTCCATCGGCTTCAGCTCGTCGAAATACACCTAGTAACGAAGTTTGAAACAGCTCTGAACTGTTGCGGGTGTGTTATATCCAAGTTTAGCTATTACTAAGAAAAATTTTCTGATATGAACGAAGCTATCTCGAGAACCGTTGATCGCACCTGGAAAATTCCGGTGCCATCGGCTTCAGCTCGTCGAAATACATCGAGCAAATACGTTTCAAACAGCTGTGAACTGTTGTGGGTGCGTTATATCCAAGTTTAGCTATTACTAAGAAAAATTTTCTGATATGAACGAAGCTATCTCGAGAACCGTTGATCGCACCTGGAAAATTCCGGTGCCATCGGCTTCAGCTCGTCGAAATACATCGAGCAAAGACGTTTCAAACAGCTGTGAACTGTTGTGGGTGCGTTATATCCAAGTTTAGCTAGTACTAAGAAAAATTTTCTGATATGAACGAAGCTATCTCGAGAACCGTTGATCGCACCTGGAAAATTCCGGTGCCATCGGCTTCAGCTCGTCAAAATACACCTAGTAAAGGAGTTTAAAACAGCTGTGAACTGTTGCGGGTGAGTTATATCCAAGATTAGCTATTACTATGAAAAATTTTCTGATATGAACGAAGTTATCTCGAGAACCGTTGATCGCACATCTAAAATTTTTGTTCCATCGGCTTCAGCTCGTCGAAATACACCTAGTAACGAAGTTTGAAACAGCTGTGAACTGTTGCGGGTGTGTTATATCCAAGTTTAGCTATTACTAAGAAAAATTTTCTGATATGAACGAAGCTATCTCGAGAACCGTTGATCGCACCTGGAAAATTCCGGTGCCATCGGCTTCACCTCGTCGAAATACACCCAGTAAAGAAGTTTAAAACAGCTGTGAACTGTTGCGGGTGAGTTATATCCAAAATTAGCTATTACTATGAAAAATTTTCTGATATGAACGAAGTTATCTCGAGAACCGTTGATCGCACATCTAAAATTTTTGTTCCATCGGCTTCAGCTCGTCGAAATACCCCCGGAAGGAAATTTTTAAACGGCTGCATTCACTTGTCGGGGAAATAATTGCAGTCTTATCCGTTTTAGTGAAAATCGTGCGTTTCAGCAGCTGAAAAACACGTTTTGACGAAAAATTTGTTGAAATCTTGCATTTTGACGCTGTCCGACACCGTCGATGGCTGCATGGCATCATTTTGTAGTACCGCACGCATTTTTTATACCGATCCGACGCTGTTTTTTGATTCACATCTTTCGCCCTATGGTCGACGTTCTCCGAAGAACCGTTGATCGCACCTGGAAAATTCCGGTGCCATCGGCTTCAGCTCGTCGAAATACACCGAGCAAAGAAATTTGAAACAGCTGTGAACTGTTGCGGGTGAGTTCTATCCAAGTTTAGCTATTACTAAGAAAAATTTTGTGATATGAACGAAGCTATCTCGAGAACCGTTGATCGCACCTGGAAAATTCCGGTGCCATCGGCTTCAGCTCGTCAAAATACACCTAGTAAAGAAGTTTAAAACAGCTGTGAACGGTTGCGGGTGAGTTATATCCAAGTTTAGCTATTACTAAGAAAAATTTTGTCATATGAACGAAGCTATCTCGAGAACCGTTGATCGCACCTGGAAAATTCCGGTGCCATCGGCTTCAGCTCGTCGAAATACATCGAGCAATGACGTTTCAAACAGCTGTGAACCGTTGTGGGTGCGTTATATCCAAGTTTAGCTATTACTATGAAAAATTTTCTGATATGAACGAAGTTATCTCGAGAACCGTTGATCGCACCTGGAAAATTCCGGTGCCATCGGCTTCAGCTCGTCGAAATACACCCAGTAAAGAAGTTTAAAACAGCTGTGAACTGTTGCGGGTGAGTTATATCCAAGATTAGCTATTACTATGAAAAATTTTCTGATATGAACGAAGTTATCTCGAGAACCGTTGATCGCACATCTAAAATTTTTGTTCCATCGGCTTCAGCTCGTCGAAATACCCCCGGAAGGAAATTTTCAAACGGCTGCATTCACTTGTCGGGGAAATAATTGCAGTCTTATCCGTTTTAGTGAAAATCGTGCGTTTCAGCAGCTGAAAAACACGTTTTGACGAAAAATTTGTTGAAATCTTGCATTTTGACGCTGTACGACACCGTCGATGGCTGCATGGCATCATTTTGTAGTACCGCACGCATTTTTTATACCGATCCGACGCTGTTTTTTTATTCACATCTTTCGCCCTATGGTCGACGTTCTCCGAAGAACCGTTGATCGCACCTGGAAAATTCCGGTGCCATCGGCTTCAGTTCGTCGAAATACACCGAGCAAAGAAGTTTGAAACAGCTGTGAACTGTTGCGGGTGAGTTATATCCAAGTTTAGCTATTACTAAGAAAAATTTTCTGATATGAACGAAGTTATCTCGAGAACCGTTGATCGCACATCTAAAATTTTTGTTCCATCGGCTTCAGCTCGTCGAAATACCCCCGGAAGGAAATTTTTAAACGGCTGCATTCACTTGTCGGGGAAATAATTGCAGTCTTATCCGTTTTAGTGAAAATCGTGCGTTTCAGCAGCTGAAAAACACGTTTTGACGAAAAATTTGTTGAAATCTTGCATTTTGACGCTGTCCGACACCGTCGATGGCTGCATGGCATCATTTTGTAGTACCGCACGCATTTTTTATACCGATCCGACGCTGTTTTTTGATTCACATCTTTCGCCCTATGGTCGACGTTCTCCGAAGAACCGTTGATTGCACCTGGAAAATTCCGGTGCCATCGGCTTCAGCTCGTCGAAATACACCGAGCAAAGAAATTTGAAACAGCTGTGAACTGTTGCGGGTGAGTTCTATCCAAGTTTAGCTATTACTAAGAAAAATTTTGTGATATGAACGAAGCTATCTCGAGAACCGTTGATCGCACCTGGAAAATTCCGGGGCCATCGGCTTCAGCTCGTCAAAATACACCTAGTAAAGAAGTTTAAAACAGCTGTGAACTGTTGCGGGTGAGTTATATCCAAGTTTAGCTATTACTAAGAAAAATTTTGTCATATGAACGAAGCTATCTCGAGAACCGTTGATCGCACCTGGAAAATTCCGGTGCCATCGGCTTCAGCTCGTCGAAATACATCGAGCAATGACGTTTCAAACAGCTGTGAACCGTTGTGGGTGCGTTATATCCAAGTTTAGCTATTACTATGAAAAATTTTCTGATATGAACGAAGTTATCTCGAGAACCGTTGATCGCACCTGGAAAATTCCGGTGCCATCGGCTTCAGCTCGTCGAAATACACCCAGTAAAGAAGTTTAAAACAGCTGTGAACTGTTGCGGGTGAGTTATATCCAAGATTAGCTATTACTATGAAAAATTTTCTGATATGAACGAAGTTATCTCGAGAACCGTTGATCGCACATCTAAAATTTTTGTTCCATCGGCTTCAGCTCGTCGAAATACCCCCGGTAGGGAATTTTTAAACGGCTGCATTCACTTGTCGGGGAAATAATTGCAGTCTTATCCGTTTTAGTGAAAATTGGGCGTTTCAGCAGCTGAAAAACACGTTTTGACGAAAAATTTGTTGAAATCTTGCATTTTGACGCTGTACGACACCGTCGATGGCTGCATGGCATCATTTTGTAGTACCGCACGCATTTTTTATACCGATCCGACGCTGTTTTTTGATTCACATCTTTCGCCCTATGGTCGACGTTCTCCGAAGAACCGTTGATCGCACATGGAAAATTCCGGTGCCATCGGCTTCAGCTCGTCGAAATACACCTAGTAAAGAAGTTTAAAATAGCTGTGAACTGTTGCGGGTGAGTTATATCCAAGTTTAGCTATTACTAAGAAAAATTTTGTCATATGAACGAAGCTATCTCGAGAACCGTTGATCGCACCTGGAAAATTCCGGTGCCATCGGCTTCAGCTCGTCGAAATACATCGAGCAATGACGTTTCAAACAGCTGTGAACCGTTGTGGGTGCGTTATATCCAAGTTTAGCTATTACTATGAAAAATTTTCTGATATGAACGAAGTTATCTCGAGAACCGTTGATCGCACCTGGAAAATTCCGGTGCCATCGGCTTCAGCTCGTCGAAATACACCGAGCAAAGAAATTTGAAACAGCTGTGAACTGTTGCGGGTGAGTTCTATCCAAGTTTAGCTATTACTAAGCAAAATTTTGTGATATGAACGAAGCTATCTCGAGAACCGTTGATCGCACCTGGAAAATTCCGGTGCCATCGGCTTCAGCTCGTCAAAATACACCTAGTAGAGAAGTTTAAAACAGCTGTGAACTGTTGCGGGTGAGTTATATCCAAGTTTAGCTATTACTAAGAAAAATTTTGTCATATGAACGAAGCTATCTCGAGAACCGTTGATCGCACCTGGAAAATTCCGGTGCCATCGGCTTCAGCTCGTCGAAATACCCCCGGAAGGAAATTTTCAAACGGCTGCATTCACTTGTCGGGGAAATAATTGCAGTCTTATCCGTTTTAGTGAAAATCGTGCGTTTCAGCAGCTGAAAAACACGTTTTGACGAAAAATTTGTTGAAATCTTGCATTTTGACGCTGTCCGACACCGTCGATGGCTGCATGGCATCATTTTGTAGTACCGCACGCATTTTTTATACCGATCCGACGCTGTTTTTTGATTCACATCTTTCGCCCTATGGTCGACGTTCTCCGAAGAACCGTTGATCGCACCTGGAAAATTCCGGTGCCATCGGCTTCAGCTCGTCGAAATACACCGAGCAAAGAAATTTGAAACAGCTGTGAACTGTTGCGGGTGAGTTCTATCCAAGTTTAGCTATTACTAAGAAAAATTTTGTGATATGAACGAAGCTATCTCGAGAACCGTTGATCGCACCTGGAAAATTCCGGTGCCATCGGCTTCAGCTCGTCAAAATACACCTAGTAAAGAAGTTTAAAACAGCTGTGAACTGTTGCGGGTGAGTTATATCCAAGTTTAGCTATTACTAAGAAAAATTTTGTCATATGAACGAAGCTATCTCGAGAACCGTTGATCGCACCTGGAAAATTCCGGTGCCATCGGCTTCAGCTCGTCGAAATACATCGAGCAATGACGTTTCAAACAGCTGTGAACCGTTGTGGGTGCGTTATATCCAAGTTTAGCTATTACTATGAAAAATTTTCTGATATGAACGAAGTTATCTCGAGAACCGTTGATCGCACCTGGAAAATTCCGGTGCCATCGGCTTCAGCTCGTCGAAATACACCCAGTAAAGAAGTTTAAAACAGCTGTGAACTGTTGCGGGTGAGTTATATCCAAGATTAGCTATTACTATGAAAAATTTTCTGATATGAACGAAGTTATCTCGAGAACCGTTGATCGCACATCTAAAATTTTTGTTCCATCGGCTTCAGCTCGTCGAAATACCCCCGGTAGGGAATTTTTAAACGGCTGCATTCACTTGTCGGGGAAATAATTGCAGTCTTATCCGTTTTAGTGAAAATTGGGCGTTTCAGCAGCTGAAAAACACGTTTTGACGAAAAATTTGTTGAAATCTTGCATTTTGACGCTGTACGACACCGTCGATGGCTGCATGGCATCATTTTGTAGTACCGCACGCATTTTTTATACCGATCCGACGCTGTTTTTTTATTCACATCTTTCGCCCTATGGTCGACGTTCTCCGAAGAACCGTTGATAGCACCTGGAAAATTCCGGTGCCATCGGCTTCAGCTCGTCGAAATACACCTAGTAAAGAAGTTTGAAACAGCTGTGAACTGTTGCGGGTGAGTTATATCCAAGTTTAGCTATTACTAAGAAAAATTTTGTGATATGAACGAAGCTATCTCGAGAACCGTTGATCGCACCTGGAAAATTCCGGTGCCATCGGCTTCAGCTCGTGGAAATACATCGAGCAAAGACGTTTCAAACAGCTGTGAACTGTTGTGGGTGCGTTATATCCAAGTTTAGCTATTACTAAGAAAAATTTTCTGATATGAACGAAGCTATCTCGAGAACCGTTGATCGCACCTGGAAAATTCCGGTGCCATCGGCTTCAGCTCGTCGAAATACACCCAGTAAAGAAGTTTAAAACAGCTGTGAACTGTTGCGGGTGAGTTATATCCAAAATTAGCTATTACTATGAAAAATTTTCTGATATGAACGAAGTTATCTCGAGAACCGTTGATCGCACATCTAAAATTTTTGTTCCATCGGCTTCAGCTCGTCGAAATACCCCCGGAAGGAAATTTTTAAACGGCTGCATTCACTTGTCGGGGAAATAATTGCAGTCTTATCCGTTTTAGTGAAAATCGTGCGTTTCAGCAGCTGAAAAACACGTTTTGACGAAAAATTTGTTGAAATCTTGCATTTTGACGCTGTCCGACACCGTCGATGGCTGCATGGCATCATTTTGTAGTACCGCACGCATTTTTTATACCGATCCGACGCTGTTTTTTGATTCACATCTTTCGCCCTATGGTCGACGTTCTCCGAAGAACCGTTGATCGCACCTGGAAAATTCCGGTGCCATCGGCTTCAGCTCGTCGAAATACACCGAGCAAAGAAATTTGAAACAGCTGTGAACTGTTGCGGGTGAGTTCTATCCAAGTTTAGCTATTACTAAGAAAAATTTTGTGATATGAACGAAGCTATCTCGAGAACCGTTGATCGCACCTGGAAAATTCCGGTGCCATCGGCTTCAGCTCGTCAAAATACACCTAGTAAAGAAGTTTAAAACAGCTGTGAACTGTTGCGGGTGAGTTATATCCAAGATTAGCTATTACTATGAAAAATTTTCTGATATGAACGAAGTTATCTCGAGAACCGTTGATCGCACCTGGAAAATTCCGGTGCCATCGGCTTCAGCTCGTCGAAATACACCGAGCAAAGAAATTTGAAACAGCTGTGAACTGTTGCGGGTGAGTTCTATCCAAGTTTAGCTATTACTAAGAAAAATTTTGTGATATGAACGAAGCTATCTCGAGAACCGTTGATCGCACCTGGAAAATTCCGGTGCCATCGGCTTCAGCTCGTCAAAATACACCTAGTAAAGAAGTTTAAAACAGCTGTGAACGGTTGCGGGTGAGTTATATCCAAGTTTAGCTATTACTAAGAAAAATTTTGTCATATGAACGAAGCTATCTCGAGAACCGTTGATCGCACCTGGAAAATTCCGGTGCCATCGGCTTCAGCTCGTCGAAATACATCGAGCAATGACGTTTCAAACAGCTGTGAACCGTTGTGGGTGCGTTATATCCAAGTTTAGCTATTACTATGAAAAATTTTCTGATATGAACGAAGTTATCTCGAGAACCGTTGATCGCACCTGGAAAATTCCGGTGCCATCGGCTTCAGCTCGTCGAAATACACCCAGTAAAGAAGTTTAAAACAGCTGTGAACTGTTGCGGGTGAGTTATATCCAAGATTAGCTATTACTATGAAAAATTTTCTGATATGAACGAAGTTATCTCGAGAACCGTTGATCGCACATCTAAAATTTTTGTTCCATCGGCTTCAGCTCGTCGAAATACCCCCGGAAGGAAATTTTCAAACGGCTGCATTCACTTGTCGGGGAAATAATTGCAGTCTTATCCGTTTTAGTGAAAATCGTGCGTTTCAGCAGCTGAAAAACACGTTTTGACGAAAAATTTGTTGAAATCTTGCATTTTGACGCTGTACGACACCGTCGATGGCTGCATGGCATCATTTTGTAGTACCGCACGCATTTTTTATACCGATCCGACGCTGTTTTTGATGTGAAACATCTATAGGCGCACCCCTAAACTGAATCGTTGGCCTGGCGATACTTGCCGTGGCGAGCATTCGCCAGGCTATACTAAGGTATGCCTATCTATATTCTGTGTAGTAGAGTGTACGGCGTGGCTTCTCACTCAGTTCGACGTTGTTGTTTACTACGGTACACATAACCTGCGTTTTATTTAATTTTTCATTTTAATTTTTGACAATAAAATATGTGTGACAGTGATAACTCAGAAGATCAAAGTGATCAACCTTGTGCAAAGAAAGTGAAACTACACTATGGTATACTACCAAGTCATCAGTAAGTAGATCGTATTTTTCAAGTCTCCATAAATGTAATTATTATATTTTTATATTTAATTAATTATATTCATATTAATCATATTAATAATTTATATAAATTATATTAATATTATCTTCAATTAAGGATTCTTTTATTATTCATGAAGGAATTAATATAGAAAAATTTATTAATAAAATTTATACTTGCAAATCTTTAGTCATATATTGCAATAATTAACTAAGATTTGAGTTCATGAGTATATTGAAGCCACACTTAAATTTTTTTTTTTTGTGTATTTCAATATCATATTGTTTTAAATATTTCAGTTCCCAACAATCATCAGAAGGATCACAAAATATTATTATTGAAACTGGACGTCACCCTGATCAGTTAAACACAAGGCATACTATCAATGTTGTGTCAGACTTTATTAATCGAATAGTACCAGACTATTTTAAACTATTGCATCTATTGGAAATGTGTGTTCTTCACATGTTAAACTACAAGACGGAAGTGAATTAATTATGATTGTAATATACATTTCACCTAATAACAAAATGGATCATCTCATTTCATTTTTACATGAAAGGTTATTTCCTTATAGTCAAACAGGTTCAATAATTCTTAAAGCGAATAAACATAAACTACCATTATTTTTAGCTGCATATTTCAGTGTAAATTTTGCAAGAGCTGAATCAATGCCATTAATGACATTTCTTCAAAAAGAATTTCAATGGCAAATCAATAACGATCCAAAAGAATCTACTACCAAATATGGAACAACAATAGATGCTGTATTTGTGAGATATCTTGATGGTGTTTCATCCAATACTTTTGTAACGTACTTTAGTTATCATCGACCAATCGTCACAGTAATACCGGCAGAGGAAAAATCGAATATAACTATTATTGAAGCCACAGATGAAAATATTTAAATTGTGGCAACTTGATACTAATATCGAATTTTTATATCATGTAAATAAATGTTTATTAAATAAAGTTACCATTTACTGTAAGAATCTCGTAATACTTCATTTTTTCTTTTATTCACATCTTTCGCCCTATGGTCGACGTTCTCCGAAGAACCGTTGATCGCACCTGGAAAATTCCGGTGCCATCGGCTTCAGTTCGTCGAAATACACCGAGCAAAGAAGTTTGAAACAGCTGTGAACTGTTGCGGGTGAGTTATATCCAAGTTTAGCTATTACTAAGAAAAATTTTCTGATATGAACGAAGTTATCTCGAGAACCGTTGATCGCACCTGGAAAATTCCGGGGCCATCGGCTTCAGCTCGTCAAAATACACCTAGTAAAGAAGTTTAAAACAGCTGTGAACTGTTGCGGGTGAGTTATATCCAAGTTTAGCTATTACTAAGAAAAATTTTGTCATATGAACGAAGCTATCTCGAGAACCGTTGATCGCACCTGGAAAATTCCGGTGCCATCGGCTTCAGCTCGTCGAAATACATCGAGCAATGACGTTTCAAACAGCTGTGAACCGTTGTGGGTGCGTTATATCCAAGTTTAGCTATTACTATGAAAAATTTTCTGATATGAACGAAGTTATCTCGAGAACCGTTGATCGCACCTGGAAAATTCCGGTGCCATCGGCTTCAGCTCGTCGAAATACACCCAGTAAAGAAGTTTAAAACAGCTGTGAACTGTTGCGGGTGAGTTATATCCAAGATTAGCTATTACTATGAAAAATTTTCTGATATGAACGAAGTTATCTCGAGAACCGTTGATCGCACATCTAAAATTTTTGTTCCATCGGCTTCAGCTCGTCGAAATACCCCCGGTAGGGAATTTTTAAACGGCTGCATTCACTTGTCGGGGAAATAATTGCAGTCTTATCCGTTTTAGTGAAAATTGGGCGTTTCAGCAGCTGAAAAACACGTTTTGACGAAAAATTTGTTGAAATCTTGCATTTTGACGCTGTACGACACCGTCGATGGCTGCATGGCATCATTTTGTAGTACCGCACGCATTTTTTATACAGATCCGACGCTGTTTTTTGATTCACATCTTTCGCCCTATGGTCGACGTTCTCCGAAGAACCGTTGATCGCACATGGAAAATTCCGGTGCCATCGGCTTCAGCTCGTCGAAATACACCTAGTAAAGAAGTTTAAAACAGCTGTGAACTGTTGCGGGTGAGTTATATCCAAGATTAGCTATTACTATGAAAAATTTTCTGATATGAACGAAGTTATCTCGAGAACCGTTGATCGCACATCTAAAATTTTTGTTCCATCGGCTTCAGCTCGTCGAAATACACCGAGCAAAGAAATTTGAAACAGCTGTGAACTGTTGCGGGTGAGTTCTATCCAAGTTTAGCTATTACTAAGAAAAATTTTGTGATATGAACGAAGCTATCTCGAGAACCGTTGATCGCACCTGGAAAATTCCGGTGCCATCGGCTTCAGCTCGTCAAAATACACCTAGTAAAGAAGTTTAAAATAGCTGTGAACTGTTGCGGGTGAGTTATATCCAAGTTTAGCTATTACTAAGAAAAATTTTGTCATATGAACGAAGCTATCTCGAGAACCGTTGATCGCACCTGGAAAATTCCGGTGCCATCGGCTTCAGCTCGTCGAAATACACCGAGCAAAGAAGTTTGAAACAGCTGTGAACTGTTGCGGGTGAGTTATATCCAAGTTTAGCTATTACTAAGAAAAATTTTCTGATATGAACGAAGTTATCTCGAGAACCGTTGATCGCACCTGGAAAATTCCGGGGCCATCGGCTTCAGCTCGTCAAAATACACCTAGTAAAGAAGTTTAAAACAGCTGTGAACTGTTGCGGGTGAGTTATATCCAAGTTTAGCTATTACTAAGAAAAATTTTGTCATATGAACGAAGCTATCTCGAGAACCGTTGATCGCACCTGGAAAATTCCGGTGCCATCGGCTTCAGCTCGTCGAAATACATCGAGCAATGACGTTTCAAACAGCTGTGAACCGTTGTGGGTGCGTTATATCCAAGTTTAGCTATTACTATGAAAAATTTTCTGATATGAACGAAGTTATCTCGAGAACCGTTGATCGCACCTGGAAAATTCCGGTGCCATCGGCTTCAGCTCGTCGAAATACACCCAGTAAAGAAGTTTAAAACAGCTGTGAACTGTTGCGGGTGAGTTATATCCAAGATTAGCTATTACTATGAAAAATTTTCTGATATGAACGAAGTTATCTCGAGAACCGTTGATCGCACATCTAAAATTTTTGTTCCATCGGCTTCAGCTCGTCGAAATACCCCCGGTAGGGAATTTTTAAACGGCTGCATTCACTTGTCGGGGAAATAATTGCAGTCTTATCCGTTTTAGTGAAAATTGGGCGTTTCAGCAGCTGAAAAACACGTTTTGACGAAAAATTTGTTGAAATCTTGCATTTTGACGCTGTACGACACCGTCGATGGCTGCATGGCATCATTTTGTAGTACCGCACGCATTTTTTATACAGATCCGACGCTGTTTTTTGATTCACATCTTTCGCCCTATGGTCGACGTTCTCCGAAGAACCGTTGATCGCACATGGAAAATTCCGGTGCCATCGGCTTCAGCTCGTCGAAATACACCTAGTAAAGAAGTTTAAAACAGCTGTGAACTGTTGCGGGTGAGTTATATCCAAGATTAGCTATTACTATGAAAAATTTTCTGATATGAACGAAGTTATCTCGAGAACCGTTGATCGCACATCTAAAATTTTTGTTCCATCGGCTTCAGCTCGTCGAAATACACCGAGCAAAGAAATTTGAAACAGCTGTGAACTGTTGCGGGTGAGTTCTATCCAAGTTTAGCTATTACTAAGAAAAATTTTGTGATATGAACGAAGCTATCTCGAGAACCGTTGATCGCACCTGGAAAATTCCGGTGCCATCGGCTTCAGCTCGTCAAAATACACCTAGTAAAGAAGTTTAAAATAGCTGTGAACTGTTGCGGGTGAGTTATATCCAAGTTTAGCTATTACTAAGAAAAATTTTGTCATATGAACGAAGCTATCTCGAGAACCGTTGATCGCACCTGGAAAATTCCGGTGCCATCGGCTTCAGCTCGTCGAAATACATCGAGCAATGACGTTTCAAACAGCTGTGAACCGTTGTGGGTGCGTTATATCCAAGTTTAGCTATTACTATGAAAAATTTTCTGATATGAACGAAGTTATCTCGAGAACCGTTGATCGCACCTGGAAAATTCCGGTGCCATCGGCTTCAGCTCGTCGAAATACACCGAGCAAAGAAATTTGAAACAGCTGTGAACTGTTGCGGGTGAGTTCTATCCAAGTTTAGCTATTACTAAGAAAAATTTTGTGATATGAACGAAGCTATCTCGAGAACCGTTGATCGCACCTGGAAAATTCCGGTGCCATCGGCTTCAGCTCGTCAAAATACACCTAGTAAAGAAGTTTAAAACAGCTGTGAACTGTTGCGGGTGAGTTATATCCAAGTTTAGCTATTACTAAGAAAAATTTTGTCATATGAACGAAGCTATCTCGAGAACCGTTGATCGCACCTGGAAAATTCCGGTGCCATCGGCTTCAGCTCGTCGAAATACATCGAGCAATGACGTTTCAAACAGCTGTGAACCGTTGTGGGTGCGTTATATCCAAGTTTAGCTATTACTATGAAAAATTTTCTGATATGAACGAAGTTATCTCGAGAACCGGTGATCGCACCTGGAAAATTCCGGTGCCATCGGCTTCAGCTCGTCGAAATACACCCAGTAAAGAAGTTTAAAACAGCTGTGAACTGTTGCGGGTGAGTTATATCCAAGATTAGCTATAACTATGAAAAATTTTCTGATATGAACGAAGTTATCTCGAGAACCGTTGATCGCACATCTAAAATTTTTGTTCCATCGGCTTCAGCTCGTCGAAATACCCCCGGTAGGGAATTTTTAAACGGCTGCATTCACTTGTCGGGGAAATAATTGCAGTCTTATCCGTTTTAGTGAAAATTGGGCGTTTCAGCAGCTGAAAAACACGTTTTGACGAAAAATTTGTTGAAATCTTGCATTTTGACGCTGTACGACACCGTCGATGGCTGCATGGCATCATTTTGTAGTACCGCACGCATTTTTTATACCGATCCGACGCTGTTTTTGATGTGAAACATCTATAGGCGCACCCCTAAACTGAATCGTTGGCCTGGCGATACTTGCCGTGGCGAGCATTCGCCAGGCTATACTAAGGTATGCCTATCTATATTCTGTGTAGTAGAGTGTACGGCGTGGCTTCTCACTCAGTTCGACGTTGTTGTTTACTACGGTACACATAACCTGCGTTTTATTTAATTTTTCATTTTAATTTTTGACAATAAAATATGTGTGACAGTGATAACTCAGAAGATCAAAGTGATCAACCTTGTGCAAAGAAAGTGAAACTACACTATGGTATACTACCAAGTCATCAGTAAGTAGATCGTATTTTTCAAGTCTCCATAAATGTAATTATTATATTTTTATATTTAATTAATTATATTCATATTAATCATATTAATAATTTATATAAATTATATTAATATTATCTTCAATTAAGGATTCTTTTATTATTCATGAAGGAATTAATATAGAAAAATTTATTAATAAAATTTATACTTGCAAATCTTTAGTCATATATTGCAATAATTAACTAAGATTTGAGTTCATGAGTATATTGAAGCCACACTTAAATTTTTTTTTTTTGTGTATTTCAATATCATATTGTTTTAAATATTTCAGTTCCCAACAATCATCAGAAGGATCACAAAATATTATTATTGAAACTGGACGTCACCCTGATCAGTTAAACACAAGGCATACTATCAATGTTGTGTCAGACTTTATTAATCGAATAGTACCAGACTATTTTAAACTATTGCATCTATTGGAAATGTGTGTTCTTCACATGTTAAACTACAAGACGGAAGTGAATTAATTATGATTGTAATATACATTTCACCTAATAACAAAATGGATCATCTCATTTCATTTTTACATGAAAGGTTATTTCCTTATAGTCAAACAGGTTCAATAATTCTTAAAGCGAATAAACATAAACTACCATTATTTTTAGCTGCATATTTCAGTGTAAATTTTGCAAGAGCTGAATCAATGCCATTAATGACATTTCTTCAAAAAGAATTTCAATGGCAAATCAATAACGATCCAAAAGAATCTACTACCAAATATGGAACAACAATAGATGCTGTATTTGTGAGATATCTTGATGGTGTTTCATCCAATACTTTTGTAACGTACTTTAGTTATCATCGACCAATCGTCACAGTAATACCGGCAGAGGAAAAATCGAATATAACTATTATTGAAGCCACAGATGAAAATATTTAAATTGTGGCAACTTGATACTAATATCGAATTTTTATATCATGTAAATAAATGTTTATTAAATAAAGTTACCATTTACTGTAAGAATCTCGTAATACTTCATTTTTTCTTTTATTCACATCTTTCGCCCTATGGTCGACGTTCTCCGAAGAACCGTTGATCGCACCTGGAAAATTCCGGTGCCATCGGCTTCAGTTCGTCGAAATACACCGAGCAAAGAAGTTTGAAACAGCTGTGAACTGTTGCGGGTGAGTTATATCCAAGTTTAGCTATTACTAAGAAAAATTTTCTGATATGAACGAAGTTATCTCGAGAACCGTTGATCGCACATCTAAAATTTTTGTTCCATCGGCTTCAGCTCGTCGAAATACCCCCGGAAGGAAATTTTTAAACGGCTGCATTCACTTGTCGGGGAAATAATTGCAGTCTTATCCGTTTTAGTGAAAATCGTGCGTTTCAGCAGCTGAAAAACACGTTTTGACGAAAAATTTGTTGAAATCTTGCATTTTGACGCTGTCCGACACCGTCGATGGCTGCATGGCATCATTTTGTAGTACCGCACGCATTTTTTATACCGATCCGACGCTGTTTTTTGATTCACATCTTTCGCCCTATGGTCGACGTTCTCCGAAGAACCGTTGATTGCACCTGGAAAATTCCGGTGCCATCGGCTTCAGCTCGTCGAAATACACCGAGCAAAGAAATTTGAAACAGCTGTGAACTGTTGCGGGTGAGTTCTATCCAAGTTTAGCTATTACTAAGAAAAATTTTGTGATATGAACGAAGCTATCTCGAGAACCGTTGATCGCACCTGGAAAATTCCGGGGCCATCGGCTTCAGCTCGTCAAAATACACCTAGTAAAGAAGTTTAAAACAGCTGTGAACTGTTGCGGGTGAGTTATATCCAAGTTTAGCTATTACTAAGAAAAATTTTGTCATATGAACGAAGCTATCTCGAGAACCGTTGATCGCACCTGGAAAATTCCGGTGCCATCGGCTTCAGCTCGTCGAAATACATCGAGCAATGACGTTTCAAACAGCTGTGAACCGTTGTGGGTGCGTTATATCCAAGTTTAGCTATTACTATGAAAAATTTTCTGATATGAACGAAGTTATCTCGAGAACCGTTGATCGCACCTGGAAAATTCCGGTGCCATCGGCTTCAGCTCGTCGAAATACACCCAGTAAAGAAGTTTAAAACAGCTGTGAACTGTTGCGGGTGAGTTATATCCAAGATTAGCTATTACTATGAAAAATTTTCTGATATGAACGAAGTTATCTCGAGAACCGTTGATCGCACATCTAAAATTTTTGTTCCATCGGCTTCAGCTCGTCGAAATACCCCCGATAGGGAATTTTTAAACGGCTGCATTCACTTGTCGGGGAAATAATTGCAGTCTTATCCGTTTTAGTGAAAATTGGGCGTTTCAGCAGCTGAAAAACACGTTTTGACGAAAAATTTGTTGAAATCTTGCATTTTGACGCTGTACGACACCGTCGATGGCTGCATGGCATCATTTTGTAGTACCGCACGCATTTTTTATACAGATCCGACGCTGTTTTTTGATTCACATCTTTCGCCCTATGGTCGACGTTCTCCGAAGAACCGTTGATCGCACATGGAAAATTCCGGTGCCATCGGCTTCAGCTCGTCGAAATACACCTAGTAAAGAAGTTTAAAACAGCTGTGAACTGTTGCGGGTGAGTTATATCCAAGATTAGCTATTACTATGAAAAATTTTCTGATATGAACGAAGTTATCTCGAGAACCGTTGATCGCACATCTAAAATTTTTGTTCCATCGGCTTCAGCTCGTCGAAATACACCGAGCAAAGAAATTTGAAACAGCTGTGAACTGTTGCGGGTGAGTTCTATCCAAGTTTAGCTATTACTAAGAAAAATTTTGTGATATGAACGAAGCTATCTCGAGAACCGTTGATCGCACCTGGAAAATTCCGGTGCCATCGGCTTCAGCTCGTCAAAATACACCTAGTAAAGAAGTTTAAAATAGCTGTGAACTGTTGCGGGTGAGTTATATCCAAGTTTAGCTATTACTAAGAAAAATTTTGTCATATGAACGAAGCTATCTCGAGAACCGTTGATCGCACCTGGAAAATTCCGGTGCCATCGGCTTCAGCTCGTCGAAATACATCGAGCAATGACGTTTCAAACAGCTGTGAACCGTTGTGGGTGCGTTATATCCAAGTTTAGCTATTACTATGAAAAATTTTCTGATATGAACGAAGTTATCTCGAGAACCGTTGATCGCACCTGGAAAATTCCGGTGCCATCGGCTTCAGCTCGTCGAAATACACCGAGCAAAGAAATTTGAAACAGCTGTGAACTGTTGCGGGTGAGTTCTATCCAAGTTTAGCTATTACTAAGAAAAATTTTGTGATATGAACGAAGCTATCTCGAGAACCGTTGATCGCACCTGGAAAATTCCGGTGCCATCGGCTTCAGCTCGTCAAAATACACCTAGTAAAGAAGTTTAAAACAGCTGTGAACTGTTGCGGGTGAGTTATATCCAAGTTTAGCTATTACTAAGAAAAATTTTGTCATATGAACGAAGCTATCTCGAGAACCGTTGATCGCACCTGGAAAATTCCGGTGCCATCGGCTTCAGCTCGTCGAAATACATCGAGCAATGACGTTTCAAACAGCTGTGAACCGTTGTGGGTGCGTTATATCCAAGTTTAGCTATTACTATGAAAAATTTTCTGATATGAACGAAGTTATCTCGAGAACCGGTGATCGCACCTGGAAAATTCCGGTGCCATCGGATTCAGCTCGTCGAAATACACCCAGTAAAGAAGTTTAAAACAGCTGTGAACTGTTGCGGGTGAGTTATATCCAAGATTAGCTATAACTATGAAAAATTTTCTGATATGAACGAAGTTATCTCGAGAACCGTTGATCGCACATCTAAAATTTTTGTTCCATCGGCTTCAGCTCGTCGAAATACCCCCGGTAGGGAATTTTTAAACGGCTGCATTCACTTGTCGGGGAAATAATTGCAGTCTTATCCGTTTTAGTGAAAATTGGGCGTTTCAGCAGCTGAAAAACACGTTTTGACGAAAAATTTGTTGAAATCTTGCATTTTGACGCTGTACGACACCGTCGATGGCTGCATGGCATCATTTTGTAGTACCGCACGCATTTTTTATACCGATCCGACGCTGTTTTTTGATTCACATCTTTCGCCCTATGGTCGACGTTCTCCGAAGAACCGTTGATCGCACTTGGAAAATTCCGGTGCCATCGGCTTCAGCTCGTCGAAATACACCTAGTAAAGAAGTTTAAAACAGCTGTGAACTGTTGCGGGTGAGTTATATCCAAGATTAGCTATTACTATGAAAAATTTTCTGATATGAACGAAGTTATCTCGAGAACCGTTGATCGCACATCTAAAATTTTTGTTCCATCGGCTTCAGCTCGTCGAAATACACCTAGTAACGAAGTTTGAAACAGCTGTGAACTGTTGCGGGTGTGTTATATCCAAGTTTAGCTATTACTAAGAAAAATTTTCTGATATGAACGAAGCTATCTCGAGAACCGTTGATCGCACCTGGAAAATTCCGGTGCCATCGGCTTCAGCTCGTCGAAATACCCCCGGAAGGAAATTTTCAAACGGCTGCATTCACTTGTCGGGGAAATAATTGCAGTCTTATCCGTTTTAGTGAAAATCGTGCGTTTCAGCAGCTGAAAAACACGTTTTGACGAAAAATTTGTTGAAATCTTGCATTTTGACGCTGTCCGACACCGTCGATGGCTGCATGGCATCATTTTGTAGTACCGCACGCATTTTTTATACCGATCCGACGCTGTTTTTTGATTCACATCTTTCGCCCTATGGTCGACGTTCTCCGAAGAACCGTTGATCGCACCTGGAAAATTCCGGTGCCATCGGCTTCAGCTCGTCGAAATACACCGAGCAAAGAAATTTGAAACAGCTGTGAACTGTTGCGGGTGAGTTCTATCCAAGTTTAGCTATTACTAAGAAAAATTTTGTGATATGAACGAAGCTATCTCGAGAACCGTTGATCGCACCTGGAAAATTCCGGTGCCATCGGCTTCAGCTCGTCAAAATACACCTAGTAAAGAAGTTTAAAACAGCTGTGAACTGTTGCGGGTGAGTTATATCCAAGTTTAGCTATTACTAAGAAAAATTTTGTCATATGAACGAAGCTATCTCGAGAACCGTTGATCGCACCTGGAAAATTCCGGTGCCATCGGCTTCAGCTCGTCGAAATACATCGAGCAATGACGTTTCAAACAGCTGTGAACCGTTGTGGGTGCGTTATATCCAAGTTTAGCTATTACTATGAAAAATTTTCTGATATGAACGAAGTTATCTCGAGAACCGTTGATCGCACCTGGAAAATTCCGGTGCCATCGGCTTCAGCTCGTCGAAATACACCCAGTAAAGAAGTTTAAAACAGCTGTGAACTGTTGCGGGTGAGTTATATCCAAGATTAGCTATTACTATGAAAAATTTTCTGATATGAACGAAGTTATCTCGAGAACCGTTGATCGCACATCTAAAATTTTTGTTCCATCGGCTTCAGCTCGTCGAAATACCCCCGGTAGGGAATTTTTAAACGGCTGCATTCACTTGTCGGGGAAATAATTGCAGTCTTATCCGTTTTAGTGAAAATTGGGCGTTTCAGCAGCTGAAAAACACGTTTTGACGAAAAATTTGTTGAAATCTTGCATTTTGACGCTGTACGACACCGTCGATGGCTGCATGGCATCATTTTGTAGTACCGCACGCATTTTTTATACCGATCCGACGCTGTTTTTTTATTCACATCTTTCGCCCTATGGTCGACGTTCTCCGAAGAACCGTTGATAGCACCTGGAAAATTCCGGTGCCATCGGCTTCAGCTCGTCGAAATACACCTAGTAAAGAAGTTTGAAACAGCTGTGAACTGTTGCGGGTGAGTTATATCCAAGTTTAGCTATTACTAAGAAAAATTTTGTGATATGAACGAAGCTATCTCGAGAACCGTTGATCGCACCTGGAAAATTCCGGTGCCATCGGCTTCAGCTCGTGGAAATACATCGAGCAAAGACGTTTCAAACAGCTGTGAACTGTTGAGGGTGCGTTATATCCAAGTTTAGCTATTACTAAGAAAAATTTTCTGATATGAACGAAGCTATCTCGAGAACCGTTGATCGCACCTGGAAAATTCCGGTGCCATCGGCTTCAGCTCGTCGAAATACACCCAGTAAAGAAGTTTAAAACAGCTGTGAACTGTTGCGGGTGAGTTATATCCAAAATTAGCTATTACTATGAAAAATTTTCTGATATGAACGAAGTTATCTCGAGAACCGTTGATCGCACATCTAAAATTTTTGTTCCATCGGCTTCAGCTCGTCGAAATACCCCCGGAAGGAAATTTTTAAACGGCTGCATTCACTTGTCGGGGAAATAATTGCAGTCTTATCCGTTTTAGTGAAAATCGTGCGTTTCAGCAGCTGAAAAACACGTTTTGACGAAAAATTTGTTGAAATCTTGCATTTTGACGCTGTCCGACACCGTCGATGGCTGCATGGCATCATTTTGTAGTACCGCACGCATTTTTTATACCGATCCGACGCTGTTTTTTGATTCACATCTTTCGCCCTATGGTCGACGTTCTCCGAAGAACCGTTGATCGCACCTGGAAAATTCCGGTGCCATCGGCTTCAGCTCGTCGAAATACACCGAGCAAAGAAATTTGAAACAGCTGTGAACGGTTGCGGGTGAGTTCTATCCAAGTTTAGCTATTACTAAGAAAAATTTTGTGATATGAACGAAGCTATCTCGAGAACCGTTGATCGCACCTGGAAAATTCCGGTGCCATCGGCTTCAGCTCGTCAAAATACACCTAGTAAAGAAGTTTAAAACAGCTGTGAACTGTTGCGGGTGAGTTATATCCAAGTTTAGCTATTACTAAGAAAAATTTTGTCATATGAACGAAGCTATCTCGAGAACCGTTGATCGCACCTGGAAAATTCCGGTGCCATCGGCTTCAGCTCGTCGAAATACATCGAGCAATGACGTTTCAAACAGCTGTGAACCGTTGTGGGTGCGTTATATCCAAGTTTAGCTATTACTATGAAAAATTTTCTGATATGAACGAAGTTATCTCGAGAACCGTTGATCGCACCTGGAAAATTCCGGTGCCATCGGCTTCAGCTCGTCGAAATACACCCAGTAAAGAAGTTTAAAACAGCTGTGAACTGTTGCGGGTGAGTTATATCCAAGATTAGCTATTACTATGAAAAATTTTCTGATATGAACGAAGTTATCTCGAGAACCGTTGATCGCACATCTAAAATTTTTGTTCCATCGGCTTCAGCTCGTCGAAATACCCCCGGAAGGAAATTTTCAAACGGCTGCATTCACTTGTCGGGGAAATAATTGCAGTCTTATCCGTTTTAGTGAAAATCGTGCGTTTCAGCAGCTGAAAAACACGTTTTGACGAAAAATTTGTTGAAATCTTGCATTTTGACGCTGTACGACACCGTCGATGGCTGCATGGCATCATTTTGTAGTACCGCACGCATTTTTTATACCGATCCGACGCTGTTTTTGATGTGAAACATCTATAGGCGCACCCCTAAACTGAATCGTTGGCCTGGCGATACTTGCCGTGGCGAGCATTCGCCAGGCTATACTAAGGTATGCCTATCTATATTCTGTGTAGTAGAGTGTACGGCGTGGCTTCTCACTCAGTTCGACGTTGTTGTTTACTACGGTACACATAACCTGCGTTTTATTTAATTTTTCATTTTAATTTTTGACAATAAAATATGTGTGACAGTGATAACTCAGAAGATCAAAGTGATCAACCTTGTGCAAAGAAAGTGAAACTACACTATGGTATACTACCAAGTCATCAGTAAGTAGATCGTATTTTTCAAGTCTCCATAAATGTAATTATTATATTTTTATATTTAATTAATTATATTCATATTAATCATATTAATAATTTATATAAATTATATTAATATTATCTTCAATTAAGGATTCTTTTATTATTCATGAAGGAATTAATATAGAAAAATTTATTAATAAAATTTATACTTGCAAATCTTTAGTCATATATTGCAATAATTAACTAAGATTTGAGTTCATGAGTATATTGAAGCCACACTTAAATTTTTTTTTTTTGTGTATTTCAATATCATATTGTTTTAAATATTTCAGTTCCCAACAATCATCAGAAGGATCACAAAATATTATTATTGAAACTGGACGTCACCCTGATCAGTTAAACACAAGGCATACTATCAATGTTGTGTCAGACTTTATTAATCGAATAGTACCAGACTATTTTAAACTATTGCATCTATTGGAAATGTGTGTTCTTCACATGTTAAACTACAAGACGGAAGTGAATTAATTATGATTGTAATATACATTTCACCTAATAACAAAATGGATCATCTCATTTCATTTTTACATGAAAGGTTATTTCCTTATAGTCAAACAGGTTCAATAATTCTTAAAGCGAATAAACATAAACTACCATTATTTTTAGCTGCATATTTCAGTGTAAATTTTGCAAGAGCTGAATCAATGCCATTAATGACATTTCTTCAAAAAGAATTTCAATGGCAAATCAATAACGATCCAAAAGAATCTACTACCAAATATGGAACAACAATAGATGCTGTATTTGTGAGATATCTTGATGGTGTTTCATCCAATACTTTTGTAACGTACTTTAGTTATCATCGACCAATCGTCACAGTAATACCGGCAGAGGAAAAATCGAATATAACTATTATTGAAGCCACAGATGAAAATATTTAAATTGTGGCAACTTGATACTAATATCGAATTTTTATATCATGTAAATAAATGTTTATTAAATAAAGTTACCATTTACTGTAAGAATCTCGTAATACTTCATTTTTTCTTTTATTCACATCTTTCGCCCTATGGTCGACGTTCTCCGAAGAACCGTTGATCGCACCTGGAAAATTCCGGTGCCATCGGCTTCAGTTCGTCGAAATACACCGAGCAAAGAAGTTTGAAACAGCTGTGAACTGTTGCGGGTGAGTTATATCCAAGTTTAGCTATTACTAAGAAAAATTTTCTGATATGAACGAAGTTATCTCGAGAACCGTTGATCGCACATCTAAAATTTTTGTTCCATCGGCTTCAGCTCGTCGAAATACCCCCGGAAGGAAATTTTTAAACGGCTGCATTCACTTGTCGGGGAAATAATTGCAGTCTTATCCGTTTTAGTGAAAATCGTGCGTTTCAGCAGCTGAAAAACACGTTTTGACGAAAAATTTGTTGAAATCTTGCATTTTGACGCTGTCCGACACCGTCGATGGCTGCATGGCATCATTTTGTAGTACCGCACGCATTTTTTATACCGATCCGACGCTGTTTTTTGATTCACATCTTTCGCCCTATGGTCGACGTTCTCCGAAGAACCGTTGATTGCACCTGGAAAATTCCGGTGCCATCGGCTTCAGCTCGTCGAAATACACCGAGCAAAGAAATTTGAAACAGCTGTGAACTGTTGCGGGTGAGTTCTATCCAAGTTTAGCTATTACTAAGAAAAATTTTGTGATATGAACGAAGCTATCTCGAGAACCGTTGATCGCACCTGGAAAATTCCGGGGCCATCGGCTTCAGCTCGTCAAAATACACCTAGTAAAGAAGTTTAAAACAGCTGTGAACTGTTGCGGGTGAGTTATATCCAAGTTTAGCTATTACTAAGAAAAATTTTGTCATATGAACGAAGCTATCTCGAGAACCGTTGATCGCACCTGGAAAATTCCGGTGCCATCGGCTTCAGCTCGTCGAAATACATCGAGCAATGACGTTTCAAACAGCTGTGAACCGTTGTGGGTGCGTTATATCCAAGTTTAGCTATTACTATGAAAAATTTTCTGATATGAACGAAGTTATCTCGAGAACCGTTGATCGCACCTGGAAAATTCCGGTGCCATCGGCTTCAGCTCGTCGAAATACACCCAGTAAAGAAGTTTAAAACAGCTGTGAACTGTTGCGGGTGAGTTATATCCAAGATTAGCTATTACTATGAAAAATTTTCTGATATGAACGAAGTTATCTCGAGAACCGTTGATCGCACATCTAAAATTTTTGTTCCATCGGCTTCAGCTCGTCGAAATACCCCCGGTAGGGAATTTTTAAACGGCTGCATTCACTTGTCGGGGAAATAATTGCAGTCTTATCCGTTTTAGTGAAAATTGGGCGTTTCAGCAGCTGAAAAACACGTTTTGACGAAAAATTTGTTGAAATCTTGCATTTTGACGCTGTACGACACCGTCGATGGCTGCATGGCATCATTTTGTAGTACCGCACGCATTTTTTATACAGATCCGACGCTGTTTTTTGATTCACATCTTTCGCCCTATGGTCGACGTTCTCCGAAGAACCGTTGATCGCACATGGAAAATTCCGGTGCCATCGGCTTCAGCTCGTCGAAATACACCTAGTAAAGAAGTTTAAAACAGCTGTGAACTGTTGCGGGTGAGTTATATCCAAGATTAGCTATTACTATGAAAAATTTTCTGATATGAACGAAGTTATCTCGAGAACCGTTGATCGCACATCTAAAATTTTTGTTCCATCGGCTTCAGCTCGTCGAAATACACCGAGCAAAGAAATTTGAAACAGCTGTGAACTGTTGCGGGTGAGTTCTATCCAAGTTTAGCTATTACTAAGAAAAATTTTGTGATATGAACGAAGCTATCTCGAGAACCGTTGATCGCACCTGGAAAATTCCGGTGCCATCGGCTTCAGCTCGTCAAAATACACCTAGTAAAGAAGTTTAAAATAGCTGTGAACTGTTGCGGGTGAGTTATATCCAAGTTTAGCTATTACTAAGAAAAATTTTGTCATATGAACGAAGCTATCTCGAGAACCGTTGATCGCACCTGGAAAATTCCGGTGCCATCGGCTTCAGCTCGTCGAAATACATCGAGCAATGACGTTTCAAACAGCTGTGAACCGTTGTGGGTGCGTTATATCCAAGTTTAGCTATTACTATGAAAAATTTTCTGATATGAACGAAGTTATCTCGAGAACCGTTGATCGCACCTGGAAAATTCCGGTGCCATCGGCTTCAGCTCGTCGAAATACACCGAGCAAAGAAATTTGAAACAGCTGTGAACTGTTGCGGGTGAGTTCTATCCAAGTTTAGCTATTACTAAGAAAAATTTTGTGATATGAACGAAGCTATCTCGAGAACCGTTGATCGCACCTGGAAAATTCCGGTGCCATCGGCTTCAGCTCGTCAAAATACACCTAGTAAAGAAGTTTAAAACAGCTGTGAACTGTTGCGGGTGAGTTATATCCAAGTTTAGCTATTACTAAGAAAAATTTTGTCATATGAACGAAGCTATCTCGAGAACCGTTGATCGCACCTGGAAAATTCCGGTGCCATCGGCTTCAGCTCGTCGAAATACATCGAGCAATGACGTTTCAAACAGCTGTGAACCGTTGTGGGTGCGTTATATCCAAGTTTAGCTATTACTATGAAAAATTTTCTGATATGAACGAAGTTATCTCGAGAACCGGTGATCGCACCTGGAAAATTCCGGTGCCATCGGCTTCAGCTCGTCGAAATACACCCAGTAAAGAAGTTTAAAACAGCTGTGAACTGTTGCGGGTGAGTTATATCCAAGATTAGCTATAACTATGAAAAATTTTCTGATATGAACGAAGTTATCTCGAGAACCGTTGATCGCACATCTAAAATTTTTGTTCCATCGGCTTCAGCTCGTCGAAATACCCCCGGTAGGGAATTTTTAAACGGCTGCATTCACTTGTCGGGGAAATAATTGCAGTCTTATCCGTTTTAGTGAAAATTGGGCGTTTCAGCAGCTGAAAAACACGTTTTGACGAAAAATTTGTTGAAATCTTGCATTTTGACGCTGTACGACACCGTCGATGGCTGCATGGCATCATTTTGTAGTACCGCACGCATTTTTTATACCGATCCGACGCTGTTTTTGATGTGAAACATCTATAGGCGCACCCCTAAACTGAATCGTTGGCCTGGCGATACTTGCCGTGGCGAGCATTCGCCAGGCTATACTAAGGTATGCCTATCTATATTCTGTGTAGTAGAGTGTACGGCGTGGCTTCTCACTCAGTTCGACGTTGTTGTTTACTACGGTACACATAACCTGCGTTTTATTTAATTTTTCATTTTAATTTTTGACAATAAAATATGTGTGACAGTGATAACTCAGAAGATCAAAGTGATCAACCTTGTGCAAAGAAAGTGAAACTACACTATGGTATACTACCAAGTCATCAGTAAGTAGATCGTATTTTTCAAGTCTCCATAAATGTAATTATTATATTTTTATATTTAATTAATTATATTCATATTAATCATATTAATAATTTATATAAATTATATTAATATTATCTTCAATTAAGGATTCTTTTATTATTCATGAAGGAATTAATATAGAAAAATTTATTAATAAAATTTATACTTGCAAATCTTTAGTCATATATTGCAATAATTAACTAAGATTTGAGTTCATGAGTATATTGAAGCCACACTTAAATTTTTTTTTTTTGTGTATTTCAATATCATATTGTTTTAAATATTTCAGTTCCCAACAATCATCAGAAGGATCACAAAATATTATTATTGAAACTGGACGTCACCCTGATCAGTTAAACACAAGGCATACTATCAATGTTGTGTCAGACTTTATTAATCGAATAGTACCAGACTATTTTAAACTATTGCATCTATTGGAAATGTGTGTTCTTCACATGTTAAACTACAAGACGGAAGTGAATTAATTATGATTGTAATATACATTTCACCTAATAACAAAATGGATCATCTCATTTCATTTTTACATGAAAGGTTATTTCCTTATAGTCAAACAGGTTCAATAATTCTTAAAGCGAATAAACATAAACTACCATTATTTTTAGCTGCATATTTCAGTGTAAATTTTGCAAGAGCTGAATCAATGCCATTAATGACATTTCTTCAAAAAGAATTTCAATGGCAAATCAATAACGATCCAAAAGAATCTACTACCAAATATGGAACAACAATAGATGCTGTATTTGTGAGATATCTTGATGGTGTTTCATCCAATACTTTTGTAACGTACTTTAGTTATCATCGACCAATCGTCACAGTAATACCGGCAGAGGAAAAATCGAATATAACTATTATTGAAGCCACAGATGAAAATATTTAAATTGTGGCAACTTGATACTAATATCGAATTTTTATATCATGTAAATAAATGTTTATTAAATAAAGTTACCATTTACTGTAAGAATCTCGTAATACTTCATTTTTTCTTTTATTCACATCTTTCGCCCTATGGTCGACGTTCTCCGAAGAACCGTTGATCGCACCTGGAAAATTCCGGTGCCATCGGCTTCAGTTCGTCGAAATACACCGAGCAAAGAAGTTTGAAACAGCTGTGAACTGTTGCGGGTGAGTTATATCCAAGTTTAGCTATTACTAAGAAAAATTTTCTGATATGAACGAAGTTATCTCGAGAACCGTTGATCGCACATCTAAAATTTTTGTTCCATCGGCTTCAGCTCGTCGAAATACCCCCGGAAGGAAATTTTTAAACGGCTGCATTCACTTGTCGGGGAAATAATTGCAGTCTTATCCGTTTTAGTGAAAATCGTGCGTTTCAGCAGCTGAAAAACACGTTTTGACGAAAAATTTGTTGAAATCTTGCATTTTGACGCTGTCCGACACCGTCGATGGCTGCATGGCATCATTTTGTAGTACCGCACGCATTTTTTATACCGATCCGACGCTGTTTTTTGATTCACATCTTTCGCCCTATGGTCGACGTTCTCCGAAGAACCGTTGATTGCACCTGGAAAATTCCGGTGCCATCGGCTTCAGCTCGTCGAAATACACCGAGCAAAGAAATTTGAAACAGCTGTGAACTGTTGCGGGTGAGTTCTATCCAAGTTTAGCTATTACTAAGAAAAATTTTGTGATATGAACGAAGCTATCTCGAGAACCGTTGATCGCACCTGGAAAATTCCGGGGCCATCGGCTTCAGCTCGTCAAAATACACCTAGTAAAGAAGTTTAAAACAGCTGTGAACTGTTGCGGGTGAGTTATATCCAAGTTTAGCTATTACTAAGAAAAATTTTGTCATATGAACGAAGCTATCTCGAGAACCGTTGATCGCACCTGGAAAATTCCGGTGCCATCGGCTTCAGCTCGTCGAAATACATCGAGCAATGACGTTTCAAACAGCTGTGAACCGTTGTGGGTGCGTTATATCCAAGTTTAGCTATTACTATGAAAAATTTTCTGATATGAACGAAGTTATCTCGAGAACCGTTGATCGCACCTGGAAAATTCCGGTGCCATCGGCTTCAGCTCGTCGAAATACACCCAGTAAAGAAGTTTAAAACAGCTGTGAACTGTTGCGGGTGAGTTATATCCAAGATTAGCTATTACTATGAAAAATTTTCTGATATGAACGAAGTTATCTCGAGAACCGTTGATCGCACATCTAAAATTTTTGTTCCATCGGCTTCAGCTCGTCGAAATACCCCCGGTAGGGAATTTTTAAACGGCTGCATTCACTTGTCGGGGAAATAATTGCAGTCTTATCCGTTTTAGTGAAAATTGGGCGTTTCAGCAGCTGAAAAACACGTTTTGACGAAAAATTTGTTGAAATCTTGCATTTTGACGCTGTACGACACCGTCGATGGCTGCATGGCATCATTTTGTAGTACCGCACGCATTTTTTATACAGATCCGACGCTGTTTTTTGATTCACATCTTTCGCCCTATGGTCGACGTTCTCCGAAGAACCGTTGATCGCACATGGAAAATTCCGGTGCCATCGGCTTCAGCTCGTCGAAATACACCTAGTAAAGAAGTTTAAAACAGCTGTGAACTGTTGCGGGTGAGTTATATCCAAGATTAGCTATTACTATGAAAAATTTTCTGATATGAACGAAGTTATCTCGAGAACCGTTGATCGCACATCTAAAATTTTTGTTCCATCGGCTTCAGCTCGTCGAAATACACCGAGCAAAGAAATTTGAAACAGCTGTGAACTGTTGCGGGTGAGTTCTATCCAAGTTTAGCTATTACTAAGAAAAATTTTGTGATATGAACGAAGCTATCTCGAGAACCGTTGATCGCACCTGGAAAATTCCGGTGCCATCGGCTTCAGCTCGTCAAAATACACCTAGTAAAGAAGTTTAAAATAGCTGTGAACTGTTGCGGGTGAGTTATATCCAAGTTTAGCTATTACTAAGAAAAATTTTGTCATATGAACGAAGCTATCTCGAGAACCGTTGATCGCACCTGGAAAATTCCGGTGCCATCGGCTTCAGCTCGTCGAAATACATCGAGCAATGACGTTTCAAACAGCTGTGAACCGTTGTGGGTGCGTTATATCCAAGTTTAGCTATTACTATGAAAAATTTTCTGATATGAACGAAGTTATCTCGAGAACCGTTGATCGCACCTGGAAAATTCCGGTGCCATCGGCTTCAGCTCGTCGAAATACACCGAGCAAAGAAATTTGAAACAGCTGTGAACTGTTGCGGGTGAGTTCTATCCAAGTTTAGCTATTACTAAGAAAAATTTTGTGATATGAACGAAGCTATCTCGAGAACCGTTGATCGCACCTGGAAAATTCCGGTGCCATCGGCTTCAGCTCGTCAAAATACACCTAGTAAAGAAGTTTAAAACAGCTGTGAACTGTTGCGGGTGAGTTATATCCAAGTTTAGCTATTACTAAGAAAAATTTTGTCATATGAACGAAGCTATCTCGAGAACCGTTGATCGCACCTGGAAAATTCCGGTGCCATCGGCTTCAGCTCGTCGAAATACATCGAGCAATGACGTTTCAAACAGCTGTGAACCGTTGTGGGTGCGTTATATCCAAGTTTAGCTATTACTATGAAAAATTTTCTGATATGAACGAAGTTATCTCGAGAACCGGTGATCGCACCTGGAAAATTCCGGTGCCATCGGCTTCAGCTCGTCGAAATACACCCAGTAAAGAAGTTTAAAACAGCTGTGAACTGTTGCGGGTGAGTTATATCCAAGATTAGCTATAACTATGAAAAATTTTCTGATATGAACGAAGTTATCTCGAGAACCGTTGATCGCACATCTAAAATTTTTGTTCCATCGGCTTCAGCTCGTCGAAATACCCCCGGTAGGGAATTTTTAAACGGCTGCATTCACTTGTCGGGGAAATAATTGCAGTCTTATCCGTTTTAGTGAAAATTGGGCGTTTCAGCAGCTGAAAAACACGTTTTGACGAAAAATTTGTTGAAATCTTGCATTTTGACGCTGTACGACACCGTCGATGGCTGCATGGCATCATTTTGTAGTACCGCACGCATTTTTTATACCGATCCGACGCTGTTTTTTGATTCACATCTTTCGCCCTATGGTCGACGTTCTCCGAAGAACCGTTGATCGCACTTGGAAAATTCCGGTGCCATCGGCTTCAGCTCGTCGAAATACACCTAGTAAAGAAGTTTAAAACAGCTGTGAACTGTTGCGGGTGAGTTATATCCAAGATTAGCTATTACTATGAAAAATTTTCTGATATGAACGAAGTTATCTCGAGAACCGTTGATCGCACATCTAAAATTTTTGTTCCATCGGCTTCAGCTCGTCGAAATACACCTAGTAACGAAGTTTGAAACAGCTGTGAACTGTTGCGGGTGTGTTATATCCAAGTTTAGCTATTACTAAGAAAAATTTTCTGATATGAACGAAGCTATCTCGAGAACCGTTGATCGCACCTGGAAAATTCCGGTGCCATCGGCTTCAGCTCGTCGAAATACCCCCGGAAGGAAATTTTCAAACGGCTGCATTCACTTGTCGGGGAAATAATTGCAGTCTTATCCGTTTTAGTGAAAATCGTGCGTTTCAGCAGCTGAAAAACACGTTTTGACGAAAAATTTGTTGAAATCTTGCATTTTGACGCTGTCCGACACCGTCGATGGCTGCATGGCATCATTTTGTAGTACCGCACGCATTTTTTATACCGATCCGACGCTGTTTTTTGATTCACATCTTTCGCCCTATGGTCGACGTTCTCCGAAGAACCGTTGATCGCACCTGGAAAATTCCGGTGCCATCGGCTTCAGCTCGTCGAAATACACCGAGCAAAGAAATTTGAAACAGCTGTGAACTGTTGCGGGTGAGTTCTATCCAAGTTTAGCTATTACTAAGAAAAATTTTGTGATATGAACGAAGCTATCTCGAGAACCGTTGATCGCACCTGGAAAATTCCGGTGCCATCGGCTTCAGCTCGTCAAAATACACCTAGTAAAGAAGTTTAAAACAGCTGTGAACTGTTGCGGGTGAGTTATATCCAAGTTTAGCTATTACTAAGAAAAATTTTGTCATATGAACGAAGCTATCTCGAGAACCGTTGATCGCACCTGGAAAATTCCGGTGCCATCGGCTTCAGCTCGTCGAAATACATCGAGCAATGACGTTTCAAACAGCTGTGAACCGTTGTGGGTGCGTTATATCCAAGTTTAGCTATTACTATGAAAAATTTTCTGATATGAACGAAGTTATCTCGAGAACCGTTGATCGCACCTGGAAAATTCCGGTGCCATCGGCTTCAGCTCGTCGAAATACACCCAGTAAAGAAGTTTAAAACAGCTGTGAACTGTTGCGGGTGAGTTATATCCAAGATTAGCTATTACTATGAAAAATTTTCTGATATGAACGAAGTTATCTCGAGAACCGTTGATCGCACATCTAAAATTTTTGTTCCATCGGCTTCAGCTCGTCGAAATACCCCCGGTAGGGAATTTTTAAACGGCTGCATTCACTTGTCGGGGAAATAATTGCAGTCTTATCCGTTTTAGTGAAAATTGGGCGTTTCAGCAGCTGAAAAACACGTTTTGACGAAAAATTTGTTGAAATCTTGCATTTTGACGCTGTACGACACCGTCGATGGCTGCATGGCATCATTTTGTAGTACCGCACGCATTTTTTATACCGATCCGACGCTGTTTTTTTATTCACATCTTTCGCCCTATGGTCGACGTTCTCCGAAGAACCGTTGATAGCACCTGGAAAATTCCGGTGCCATCGGCTTCAGCTCGTCGAAATACACCTAGTAAAGAAGTTTGAAACAGCTGTGAACTGTTGCGGGTGAGTTATATCCAAGTTTAGCTATTACTAAGAAAAATTTTGTGATATGAACGAAGCTATCTCGAGAACCGTTGATCGCACCTGGAAAATTCCGGTGCCATCGGCTTCAGCTCGTGGAAATACATCGAGCAAAGACGTTTCAAACAGCTGTGAACTGTTGTGGGTGCGTTATATCCAAGTTTAGCTATTACTAAGAAAAATTTTCTGATATGAACGAAGCTATCTCGAGAACCGTTGATCGCACCTGGAAAATTCCGGTGCCATCGGCTTCAGCTCGTCGAAATACACCCAGTAAAGAAGTTTAAAACAGCTGTGAACTGTTGCGGGTGAGTTATATCCAAAATTAGCTATTACTATGAAAAATTTTCTGATATGAACGAAGTTATCTCGAGAACCGTTGATCGCACATCTAAAATTTTTGTTCCATCGGCTTCAGCTCGTCGAAATACCCCCGGAAGGAAATTTTTAAACGGCTGCATTCACTTGTCGGGGAAATAATTGCAGTCTTATCCGTTTTAGTGAAAATCGTGCGTTTCAGCAGCTGAAAAACACGTTTTGACGAAAAATTTGTTGAAATCTTGCATTTTGACGCTGTCCGACACCGTCGATGGCTGCATGGCATCATTTTGTAGTACCGCACGCATTTTTTATACCGATCCGACGCTGTTTTTTGATTCACATCTTTCGCCCTATGGTCGACGTTCTCCGAAGAACCGTTGATCGCACCTGGAAAATTCCGGTGCCATCGGCTTCAGCTCGTCGAAATACACCGAGCAAAGAAATTTGAAACAGCTGTGAACGGTTGCGGGTGAGTTCTATCCAAGTTTAGCTATTACTAAGAAAAATTTTGTGATATGAACGAAGCTATCTCGAGAACCGTTGATCGCACCTGGAAAATTCCGGTGCCATCGGCTTCAGCTCGTCAAAATACACCTAGTAAAGAAGTTTAAAACAGCTGTGAACTGTTGCGGGTGAGTTATATCCAAGTTTAGCTATTACTAAGAAAAATTTTGTCATATGAACGAAGCTATCTCGAGAACCGTTGATCGCACCTGGAAAATTCCGGTGCCATCGGCTTCAGCTCGTCGAAATACACCCAGTAAAGAAGTTTAAAACAGCTGTGAACTGTTGCGGGTGAGTTATATCCAAGATTAGCTATTACTATGAAAAATTTTCTGATATGAACGAAGTTATCTCGAGAACCGTTGATCGCACATCTAAAATTTTTGTTCCATCGGCTTCAGCTCGTCGAAATACCCCCGGTAGGGAATTTTTAAACGGCTGCATTCACTTGTCGGGGAAATAATTGCAGTCTTATCCGTTTTAGTGAAAATTGGGCGTTTCAGCAGCTGAAAAACACGTTTTGACGAAAAATTTGTTGAAATCTTGCATTTTGACGCTGTACGACACCGTCGATGGCTGCATGGCATCATTTTGTAGTACCGCACGCATTTTTTATACCGATCCGACGCTGTTTTTTTATTCACATCTTTCGCCCTATGGTCGACGTTCTCCGAAGAACCGTTGATAGCACCTGGAAAATTCCGGTGCCATCGGCTTCAGCTCGTCGAAATACACCTAGTAAAGAAGTTTGAAACAGCTGTGAACTGTTGCGGGTGAGTTATATCCAAGTTTAGCTATTACTAAGAAAAATTTTGTGATATGAACGAAGCTATCTCGAGAACCGTTGATCGCACCTGGAAAATTCCGGTGCCATCGGCTTCAGCTCGTGGAAATACATCGAGCAAAGACGTTTCAAACAGCTGTGAACTGTTGTGGGTGCGTTATATCCAAGTTTAGCTATTACTAAGAAAAATTTTCTGATATGAACGAAGCTATCTCGAGAACCGTTGATCGCACCTGGAAAATTCCGGTGCCATCGGCTTCAGCTCGTCGAAATACACCCAGTAAAGAAGCTTAAAACAGCTGTGAACTGTTGCGGGTGAGTTATATCCAAAATTAGCTATTACTATGAAAAATTTTCTGATATGAACGAAGTTATCTCGAGAACCGTTGATCGCACATCTAAAATTTTTGTTCCATCGGCTTCAGCTCGTCGAAATACCCCCGGAAGGAAATTTTTAAACGGCTGCATTCACTTGTCGGGGAAATAATTGCAGTCTTATCCGTTTTAGTGAAAATCGTGCGTTTCAGCAGCTGAAAAACACGTTTTGACGAAAAATTTGTTGAAATCTTGCATTTTGACGCTGTCCGACACCGTCGATGGCTGCATGGCATCATTTTGTAGTACCGCACGCATTTTTTATACCGATCCGACGCTGTTTTTTGATTCACATCTTTCGCCCTATGGTCGACGTTCTCCGAAGAACCGTTGATCGCACCTGGAAAATTCCGGTGCCATCGGCTTCAGCTCGTCGAAATACACCGAGCAAAGAAATTTGAAACAGCTGTGAACTGTTGCGGGTGAGTTCTATCCAAGTTTAGCTATTACTAAGAAAAATTTTGTGATATGAACGAAGCTATCTCGAGAACCGTTGATCGCACCTGGAAAATTCCGGTGCCATCGGCTTCAGCTCGTCAAAATACACCTAGTAAAGAAGTTTAAAACAGCTGTGAACTGTTGCGGGTGAGTTATATCCAAGATTAGCTATTACTATGAAAAATTTTCTGATATGAACGAAGTTATCTCGAGAACCGTTGATCGCACCTGGAAAATTCCGGTGCCATCGGCTTCAGCTCGTCGAAATACACCGAGCAAAGAAATTTGAAACAGCTGTGAACTGTTGCGGGTGAGTTCTATCCAAGTTTAGCTATTACTAAGAAAAATTTTGTGATATGAACGAAGCTATCTCGAGAACCGTTGATCGCACCTGGAAAATTCCGGTGCCATCGGCTGCAGCTCGTCGAAATACACCGAGCAAAGAAATTTGAAACAGCTGTGAACTGTTGCGGGTGAGTTCTATCCAAGTTTAGCTATTACTAAGAAAAATTTTGTGATATGAACGAAGCTATCTCGAGAACCGTTGATCGCACCTGGAAAATTCCGGTGCCATCGGCTTCAGCTCGTCAAAATACACCTAGTAAAGAAGTTTAAAACAGCTGTGAACTGTTGCGGGTGAGTTATATCCAAGTTTAGCTATTACTAAGAAAAGATTTGTCATATGAACGAAGCTATCTCGAGAACCGTTGATCGCACCTGGAAAATTCCGGTGCCATCGCCTTCAGCTCGTCGAAATACACCCAGTAAAGAAGTTTAAAACAGCTGTGAACTGTTGCGGGTGAGTTATATCCAAGATTAGCTATTACTATGAAAAATTTTCTGATATGAACGAAGTTATCTCGAGAACCGTTGATCGCACATCTAAAATTTTTGTTCCATCGGCTTCAGCTCGTCGAAATACACCTAGTAACGAAGTTTGAAACAGCTGTGAACTGTTGCGGGTGTGTTATATCCAAGTTTAGCTATTACTAAGAAAAATTTTCTGATATGAACGAAGCTATCTCGAGAACCGTTGATCGCACCTGGAAAATTCCGGTGCCATCGGCTTCAGCTCGTCGAAATACATCGAGCAATGACGTTTCAAACAGCTGTGAACCGTTGTGGGTGCGTTATATCCAAGTTTAGCTATTACTATGAAAAATTTTCTGATATGAACGAAGTTATCTCGAGAACCGTTGATCGCACCTGGAAAATTCCGGTGCCATCGGCTTCAGCTCGTCGAAATACACCCAGTAAAGAAGTTGAAAACAGCTGTGAACTGTTGCGGGTGAGTTATATCCAAGATTAGCTATTACTATGAAAAATTTTCTGATATGAACGAAGTTATCTCGAGAACCGTTGATCGCACATCTAAAATTTTTGTTCCATCGGCTTCAGCTCGTCGAAATACCCCCGGTAGGGAATTTTTAAACGGCTGCATTCACTTGTCGGGGAAATAATTGCAGTCTTATCCGTTTTAGTGAAAATTGGGCGTTTCAGCAGCTGAAAAACACGTTTTGACGAAAAATTTGTTGAAATCTTGCATTTTGACGCTGTCCGACACCGTCGATGGCTGCATGGCATCATTTTGTAGTACCGCACGCATTTTTTATACCGATCCGACGCTGTTTTTTGATTCACATCTTTCGCCCTATGGTCGACGTTCTCCGAAGAACCGTTGATCGCACCTGGAAAATTCCGGTGCCATCGGCTTCAGCTCGTCGAAATACACCGAGCAAAGAAATTTGAAACAGCTGTGAACTGTTGCGGGTGAGTTCTATCCAAGTTTAGCTATTACTAAGAAAAATTTTGTGATATGAACGAAGCTATCTCGAGAACCGTTGATCGCACCTGGAAAATTCCGGTGCCATCGGCTTCAGCTCGTCAAAATACACCTAGTAAAGAAGTTTAAAACAGCTGTGAACTGTTGCGGGTGAGTTATATCCAAGATTAGCTATTACTATGAAAAATTTTCTGATATGAACGAAGTTATCTCGAGAACCGTTGATCGCACCTGGAAAATTCCGGTGCCATCGGCTTCAGCTCGTCGAAATACACCGAGCAAAGAAATTTGAAACAGCTGTGAACTGTTGCGGGTGAGTTCTATCCAAGTTTAGCTATTACTAAGAAAAATTTTGTGATATGAACGAAGCTATCTCGAGAACCGTTGATCGCACCTGGAAAATTCCGGTGCCATCGGCTTCAGCTCGTCAAAATACACCTAGTAAAGAAGTTTAAAACAGCTGTGAACTGTTGCGGGTGAGTTATATCCAAGTTTAGCTATTACTAAGAAAAATTTTGTCATATGAACGAAGCTATCTCGAGAACCGTTGATCGCACCTGGAAAATTCCGGTGCCATCGGCTTCAGCCCGTCGAAATACATCGAGCAATGACGTTTCAAACAGCTGTGAACCGTTGTGGGTGCGTTATATCCAAGTTTAGCTATTACTATGAAAAATTTTCTGATATGAACGAAGTTATCTCGAGAACCGTTGATCGCACCTGGAAAATTCCGGTGCCATCGGCTTCAGCTCGTCGAAATACACCCAGTAAAGAAGTTTAAAACAGCTGTGAACTGTTGCGGGTGAGTTATATCCAAGATTAGCTATTACTATGAAAAATTTTCTGATATGAACGAAGTTATCTCGAGAACCGTTGATCGCACATCTAAAATTTTTGTTCCATCGGCTTCAGCTCGTCGAAATACCCCCGGTAGGGAATTTTTAAACGGCTGCATTCACTTGTCGGGGAAATAATTGCAGTCTTATCCGTTTTAGTGAAAATTGGGCGTTTCAGCAGCTGAAAAACACGTTTTGACGAAAAATTTGTTGAAATCTTGCATTTTGACGCTGTACGACACCGTCGATGGCTGCATGGCATCATTTTGTAGTACCGCACGCATTTTTTATACCGATCCGACGCTGTTTTTTGATTCACATCTTTCGCCCTATGGTCGACGTTCTCCGAAGAACCGTTGATCGCACTTGGAAAATTCCGGTGCCATCGGCTTCAGCTCGTCGAAATACACCTAGTAAAGAAGTTTAAAACAGCTGTGAACTGTTGCGGGTGAGTTATATCCAAGATTAGCTATTACTATGAAAAATTTTCTGATATGAACGAAGTTATCTCGAGAACCGTTGATCGCACATCTAAAATTTTTGTTCCATCGGCTTCAGCTCGTCGAAATACACCTAGTAACGAAGTTTGAAACAGCTGTGAACTGTTGCGGGTGTGTTATATCCAAGTTTAGCTATTACTAAGAAAAATTTTCTGATATGAACGAAGCTATCTCGAGAACCGTTGATCGCACCTGGAAAATTCCGGTGCCATCGGCTTCAGCTCGTCGAAATACCCCCGGAAGGAAATTTTCAAACGGCTGCATTCACTTGTCGGGGAAATAATTGCAGTCTTATCCGTTTTAGTGAAAATCGTGCGTTTCAGCAGCTGAAAAACACGTTTTGACGAAAAATTTGTTGAAATCTTGCATTTTGACGCTGTCCGACACCGTCGATGGCTGCATGGCATCATTTTGTAGTACCGCACGCATTTTTTATACCGATCCGACGCTGTTTTTTGATTCACATCTTTCGCCCTATGGTCGACGTTCTCCGAAGAACCGTTGATCGCACCTGGAAAATTCCGGTGCCATCGGCTTCAGCTCGTCGAAATACACCGAGCAAAGAAATTTGAAACAGCTGTGAACTGTTGCGGGTGAGTTCTATCCAAGTTTAGCTATTACTAAGAAAAATTTTGTGATATGAACGAAGCTATCTCGAGAACCGTTGATCGCACCTGGAAAATTCCGGTGCCATCGGCTTCAGCTCGTCAAAATACACCTAGTAAAGAAGTTTAAAACAGCTGTGAACTGTTGCGGGTGAGTTATATCCAAGTTTAGCTATTACTAAGAAAAGATTTGTCATATGAACGAAGCTATCTCGAGAACCGTTGATCGCACCTGGAAAATTCCGGTGCCATCGGCTTCAGCTCGTCGAAATACATCGAGCAATGACGTTTCAAACAGCTGTGAACTGTTGCGGGTGAGTTCTATCCAAGTTTAGCTATTACTAAGAAAAATTTTGTGATATGAACGAAGCTATCTCGAGAACCGTTGATCGCACCTGGAAAATTCCGGTGCCATCGGCTTCAGCTCGTCAAAATACACCTAGTAAAGAAGTTTAAAACAGCTGTGAACTGTTGCGGGTGAGTTATATCCAAGATTAGCTATTACTATGAAAAATTTTCTGATATGAACGAAGTTATCTCGAGAACCGTTGATCGCACATCTAAAATTTTTGTTCCATCGGCTTTAGCTCGTCGAAATACCCCCGGAAGGAAATTTTCAAACGGCTGCATTCACTTGTCGGGGAAATAATTGCAGTCTTATCCGTTTTGGTGAAAATCGTGCGTTTCAGCAGCTGAAAAACACGTTTTGACGAAAAATTTGTTGAAATCTTGCATTTTGACGCTGTACGACACCGTCGATGGCTGCATGGCATCATTTTGTAGTACCGCACGCATTTTTTATACCGATCCGACGCTGTTTGTTGATTCACATCTTTCGCCCTATGGTCGACGTTCTCCGAAGAACCGTTGATCGCACCTGGAAAATTCCGGTGCCATCGGCTTCAGCTCGTCGAAATACACCTAGTAAAGGAGTTTAAAACAGCTGTGAACTGTTGCGGGTTAGTTATATCCAAGATTAGCTATTACTATGAAAAATTTTCTGATATGAACGAAGTTATCTCGAGAACCGTTGATCGCACATCTAAAATTTTTGTTCCATCGGCTTCAGCTCGTCGAAGTACACCTAGTAACGAAGTTTGAAACAGCTGTGAACTGTTGCGGGTGTGTTATATCCAAGTTTAGCTATTACTAAGAAAAATTTTCTGATATGAACGAAGCTATCTCGAGAACCGTTGATCGCACCTGGAAAATTCCGGTGCCATCGGCTTCAGCTCATCAAAATACACCTAGTAAAGGATTTTAAAACAGCTGTGAACTGTTGCGGGTGAGTTATATCCAAGATTAGCTATTACTATGAAAAATTTTCTGATATGAACGAAGTTATCTCGAGAACCGTTGATCGCACATCTAAAATTTTTGTTCCATCGGCTTCAGCTCGTCGAAATACACCTAGTAACGAAGTTTGAAACAGCTGTGAACTGTTGCGGGTGTGTCTATATCCAAGTTTAGCTATTACTAAGAAAAATTTTCTGATATGAACGAAGCTATCTCGAGAACCGTTGATCGCACCTGGAAAATTCCGGTGCCATCGGCTTCACCTCGTCGAAATACACCCAGTAAAGAAGTTTAAAACAGCTGTGAACTGTTGCGGGTGAGTTATATCCAAAATTAGCTATTACTATGAAAAATTTTCTGATATGAACGAAGTTATCTCGAGAACCGTTGATCGCACATCTAAAATTTTTGTTCCATCGGCTTCAGCTCGTCGAAATACCCCCGGAAGGAAATTTTTAAACGGCTGCATTCACTTGTCGGGGAAATAATTGCAGTCTTATCCGTTTTAGTGAAAATCGTGCGTTTCAGCAGCTGAAAAACACGTTTTGACGAAAAATTTGTTGAAATCTTGCATTTTGACGCTGTCCGACACCGTCGATGGCTGCATGGCATCATTTTGTAGTACCGCACGCATTTTTTATACCGATCCGACGCTGTTTTTTGATTCACATCTTTCGCCCTATGGTCGACGTTCTCCGAAGAACCGTTGATCGCACCTGGAAAATTCCGGTGCCATCGGCTTCAGCTCGTCGAAATACACCTAGTAAAGAAGTTTAAAACAGCTGTGAACTGTTGCGGGTGAGTTATATCCAAGATTAGCTATTACTATGAAAAATTTTCTGATATGAACGAAGTTATCTCGAGAACCGTTGATCGCACATCTTAAATTTTTGTTCCATCGGCTTCAGCTCGTCGAAATACACCTAGTAACGAAGTTTGAAACAGCTCTGAACTGTTGCGGGTGTGTTATATCCAAGTTTAGCTATTACTAAGAAAAATTTTCTGATATGAACGAAGCTATCTCGAGAACCGTTGATCGCACCTGGAAAATTCCGGTGCCATCGGCTTCAGCTCGTCGAAATACATCGAGCAAATACGTTTCAAACAGCTGTGAACTGTTGTGGGTGCGTTATATCCAAGTTTAGCTATTACTAAGAAAAATTTTCTGATATGAACGAAGCTATCTCGAGAACCGTTGATCGCACCTGGAAAATTCCGGTGCCATCGCCTTCACCTCGTCGAAATACACCCAGTAAAGAAGTTTAAAACAGCTGTGAACTGTTGCGGGTGAGTTATATCCAAAATTAGCTATTACTATGAAAAATTTTCTGATATGAACGAAGTTATCTCGAGAACCGTTGATCGCACATCTAAAATTTTTGTTCCATCGGCTTCAGCTCGTCGAAATACCCCCGGAAGGAAATTTTTAAACGGCTGCATTGACTTGTCGGGGAAATAATTGCAGTCTTATCCGTTTTAGTGAAAATCGTGCGTTTCAGCAGCTGAAAAACACGTTTTGACGAAAAATTTGTTGAAATCTTGCATTTTGACGCTGTCCGACACCGTCGATGGCTGCATGGCATCATTTTGTAGTACCGCACGCATTTTTTATACCGATCCGACGCTGTTTTTTGATTCACATCTTTCGCCCTATGGTCGACGTTCTCCGAAGAACCGTTGATCGCACCTGGAAAATTCCGGTGCCATCGGCTTCAGCTCGTCGAAATACACCGAGCAAAGAAATTTGAAACAGCTGTGAACTGTTGCGGGTGAGTTCTATCCAAGTTTAGCTATTACTAAGAAAAATTTTGTGATATGAACGAAGCTATCTCGAGAACCGTTGATCGCACCTGGAAAATTCCGGGGCCATCGGCTTCAGCTCGTCAAAATACACCTAGTAAAGAAGTTTAAAACAGCTGTGAACTGTTGCGGGTGAGTTATATCCAAGTTTAGCTATTACTAAGAAAAATTTTCTGATATGAACGAAGCTATCTCGAGAACTGTTGATCGCACCTGGAAAATTCCGGTGCCATCGGCTTCAGCTCGTCGAAATACACCGAGCAAAGAAATTTGAAACAGCTGTGAACTGTTGCGGGTGAGTTCTATCCAAGTTTAGCTATTACTAAGAAAAATTTTGTGATATGAACGAAGCTATCTCGAGAACCGTTGATCGCACCTGGAAAATTCCGGGGCCATCGGCTTCAGCTCGTCAAAATACACCTAGTAAAGAAGTTTAAAACAGCTGTGAACTGTTGCGGGTGAGTTATATCCAAGTTTAGCTATTACTAAGAAAAATTTTCTGATATGAACGAAGCTATCTCGAGAACTGTTGATCGCACCTGGAAAATTCCGGTGCCATCGGCTTCAGCTCGTCGGAATACCCCTAGTAAAGAAGTTTAAAACAGCTGTGAACTGTTGCGGGTGAGTTATATCCAAGATTAGCTATTACTATGAAAAATTTTCGGATATGAACGAAGTTATCTCGAGAACCGTTGATCGCACATCTAAAATTTTTGTTCCATCGGCTTCAGCTCGTCGAAATACACCTAGTAAAGAAGTTTAAAACAGCTGTGAACTGTTGCGGGTGAGTTATATCCAAGATTAGCTATTACTATGAAAAATTTTCTGATATGAACGAAGTTATCTCGAGAACCTTTGATCGCACATCTAAAATTTTTGTTCCATCGGCTTCAGCTCGTCGAAATACCCCCGGAAGGAAATTTTCAAACGGCTGCATTCACTTGTCGGGGAAATAATTGCAGTCTTATCCGTTTTAGTGAAAATCGTGCGTTTCAGCAGCTGAAAAACACGTTTTGACGAAAAATTTGTTGAAATCTTGCATTTTGACGCTGTACGACACCGTCGATGGCTGCATGGCATCATTTTGTAGTACCGCACGCATTTTTTATACCGATCCGACGCTGTTTTTTGATTCACATCTTTCGCCCTATGGTCGACGTTCTCCGAAGAACCGTTGATCGCACTTGGAAAATTCCGGTGCCATCGGCTTCAGCTCGTCGAAATACACCTAGTAAAGAAGTTTAAAACAGCTGTGAACTGTTGCGGGTGAGTTATATCCAAGATTAGCTATTACTATGAAAAATTTTCTGATATGAACGAAGTTATCTCGAGAACCGTTGATCGCACATCTTAAATTTTTGTTCCATCGGCTTCAGCTCGTCGAAATACACCTAGTAACGAAGTTTGAAACAGCTGTGAACTGTTGCGGGTGTGTTATATCCAAGTTTAGCTATTACTAAGAAAAATTTTCTGATATGAACGAAGCTATCTCGAGAACCGTTGATCGCACCTGGAAAATTCCGGTGCCATCGGCTTCACCTCGTCGAAATACACCCAGTAAAGAAGTTTAAAACAGCTGTGAACTGTTGCGGGTGAGTTATATCCAAAATTAGCTATTACTATGAAAAATTTTCTGATATGAACGAAGTTATCTCGAGAACCGTTGATCGCACATCTAAAATTTTTGTTCCATCGGCTTCAGCTCGTCGAAATACCCCCGGAAGGAAATTTTTAAACGGCTGCATTCACTTGTCGGGGAAATAATTGCAGTCTTATCCGTTTTAGTGAAAATCGTGCGTTTCAGCAGCTGAAAAACACGTTTTGACGAAAAATTTGTTGAAATCTTGCATTTTGACGCTGTCCGACGCCGTCGATGGCTGCATGGCATCATTTTGTAGTACCGCACGCATTTTTTATACCGATCCGACGCTGTTTTTTGATTCACATCTTTCGCCCTATGGTCGACGTTCTCCGAAGAACCGTTGATCGCACCTGGAAAATTCCGGTGCCATCGGCTTCAGCTCGTCGAAATACACCGAGCAAAGAAATTTGAAACAGCTGTGAACTGTTGCGGGTGAGTTCTATCCAAGTTTAGCTATTACTAAGAAAAATTTTGTGATATGAACGAAGCTATCTCGAGAACCGTTGATCGCACCTGGAAAATTCCGGTGCCATCGGCTTCAGCTCGTCAAAATACACCTAGTAAAGAAGTTTAAAACAGCTGTGAACTGTTGCGGGTGAGTTATATCCAAGTTTAGCTATTACTAAGAAAAATTTTGTCATATGAACGAAGCTATCTCGAGAACCGTTGATCGCACCTGGAAAATTCCGGTGCCATCGGCTTCAGCTCGTCGAAATACATCGAGCAAAGACGTTTCAAACAGCTGTGAACTGTTGTGGGTGCGTTATATCCAAGTTTAGCTATTACTAAGAAAAATTTTCTGATATGAACGAAGCTATCTCGAGAACCGTTGATCGCACCTGGAAAATTCCGGTGCCATCGGCTTCAGCTCGTCGAAATACACCCAGTAAAGAAGTTTAAAACAGCTGTGAACTGTTGCGGGTGAGTTATATCCAAAATTAGCTATTACTATGAAAAATTTTCTGATATGAACGAAGTTATCTCGAGAACCGTTGATCGCACATCTAAAATTTTTGTTCCATCGGCTTCAGCTCGTCGAAATACCCCCGGAAGGAAATTTTTAAACGGCTGCATTCACTTGTCGGGGAAATAATTGCAGTCTTATCCGTTTTAGTGAAAATCGTGCGTTTCAGCAGCTGAAAAACACGTTTTGACGAAAAATTTGTTGAAATCTTGCATTTTGACGCTGTCCGACACCGTCGATGGCTGCATGGCATCATTTTGTAGTACCGCACGCATTTTTTATACCGATCCGACGCTGTTTTTTGATTCACATCTTTCGCCCTATGGTCGACGTTCTCCGAAGAACCGTTGATCGCACCTGGAAAATTCCGGTGCCATCGGCTTCAGCTCGTCGAAATACACCGAGCAAAGAAATTTGAAACAGCTGTGAACTGTTGCGGGTGAGTTCTATCCAAGTTTAGCTATTACTAAGAAAAATTTTGTGATATGAACGAAGCTATCTCGAGAACCGTTGATCGCACCTGGAAAATTCCGGTGCCATCGGCTTCAGCTCGTCAAAATACACCTAGTAAAGAAGTTTAAAACAGCTGTGAACTGTTGCGGGTGAGTTATATCCAAGATTAGCTATTACTATGAAAAATTTTCTGATATGAACGAAGTTATCTCGAGAACCGTTGATCGCACATCTAAAATTTTTGTTCCATCGGCTTTAGCTCGTCGAAATACCCCCGGAAGGAAATTTTCAAACGGCTGCATTCACTTGTCGGGGAAATAATTGCAGTCTTATCCGTTTTGGTGAAAATCGTGCGTTTCAGCAGCTGAAAAACACGTTTTGACGAAAAATTTGTTGAAATCTTGCATTTTGACGCTGTACGACACCGTCGATGGCTGCATGGCATCATTTTGTAGTACCGCACGCATTTTTTATACCGATCCGACGCTGTTTGTTGATTCACATCTTTCGCCCTATGGTCGACGTTCTCCGAAGAACCGTTGATCGCACCTGGAAAATTCCGGTGCCATCGGCTTCAGCTCGTCGAAATACACCTAGTAAAGGAGTTTAAAACAGCTGTGAACTGTTGCGGGTTAGTTATATCCAAGATTAGCTATTACTATGAAAAATTTTCTGATATGAACGAAGTTATCTCGAGAACCGTTGATCGCACATCTAAAATTTTTGTTCCATCGGCTTCAGCTCGTCGAAGTACACCTAGTAACGAAGTTTGAAACAGCTGTGAACTGTTGCGGGTGTGTTATATCCAAGTTTAGCTATTACTAAGAAAAATTTTCTGATATGAACGAAGCTATCTCGAGAACCGTTGATCGCACCTGGAAAATTCCGGTGCCATCGGCTTCACCTCGTCGAAATACACCCAGTAAAGAAGTTTAAAACAGCTGTGAACTGTTGCGGGTGAGTTATATCCAAAATTAGCTATTACTATGAAAAATTTTCTGATATGAACGAAGTTATCTCGAGAACCGTTGATCGCACATCTAAAATTTTTGTTCCATCGGCTTCAGCTCGTCGAAATACCCCCGGAAGGAAATTTTTAAACGGCTGCATTCACTTGTCGGGGAAATAATTGCAGTCTTATCCGTTTTAGTGAAAATCGTGCGTTTCAGCAGCTGAAAAACACGTTTTGACGAAAAATTTGTTGAAATCTTGCATTTTGACGCTGTCCGACACCGTCGATGGCTGCATGGCATCATTTTGTAGTACCGCACGCATTTTTTATACCGATCCGACGCTGTTTTTTGATTCACATCTTTCGCCCTATGGTCGACGTTCTCCGAAGAACCGTTGATCGCACCTGGAAAATTCCGGTGCCATCGGCTTCAGCTCGTCGAAATACACCGAGCAAAGAAATTTGAAACAGCTGTGAACTGTTGCGGGTGAGTTCTATCCAAGTTTAGCTATTACTAAGAAAAATTTTGTGATATGAACGAAGCTATCTCGAGAACCGTTGATCGCACCTGGAAAATTCCGGGGCCATCGGCTTCAGCTCGTCAAAATACACCTAGTAAAGAAGTTTAAAACAGCTGTGAACTGTTGCGGGTGAGTTATATCCAAGTTTAGCTATTACTAAGAAAAATTTTCTGATATGAACGAAGCTATCTCGAGAACTGTTGATCGCACCTGGAAAATTCCGGTGCCATCGGCTTCAGCTCGTCGGAATACCCCTAGTAAAGAAGTTTAAAACAGCTGTGAACTGTTGCGGGTGAGTTATATCCAAGATTAGCTATTACTATGAAAAATTTTCTGATATGAACGAAGTTATCTCGAGAACCGTTGATCGCACATCTAAAATTTTTGTTCCATCGGCTTCAGCTCGTCGAAATACACCTAGTAAAGAAGTTTAAAACAGCTGTGAACTGTTGCGGGTGAGTTATATCCAAGATTAGCTATTACTATGAAAAATTTTCTGATATGAACGAAGTTATCTCGAGAACCGTTGATCGCACATCTAAAATTTTTGTTCCATCGGCTTCAGCTCGTCGAAATACCCCCGGAAGGAAATTTTCAAACGGCTGCATTCACTTGTCGGGGAAATAATTGCAGTCTTATCCGTTTTAGTGAAAATCGTGCGTTTCAGCAGCTGAAAAACACGTTTTGACGAAAAATTTGTTGAAATCTTGCATTTTGACGCTGTACGACACCGTCGATGGCTGCATGGCATCATTTTGTAGTACCGCACGCATTTTTTATACCGATCCGACGCTGTTTTTTGATTCACATCTTTCGCCCTATGGTCGACGTTCTCCGAAGAACCGTTGATCGCACTTGGAAAATTCCGGTGCCATCGGCTTCAGCTCGTCGAAATACACCTAGTAAAGAAGTTTAAAACAGCTGTGAACTGTTGCGGGTGAGTTATATCCAAGATTAGCTATTACTATGAAAAATTTTCTGATATGAACGAAGTTATCTCGAGAACCGTTGATCGCACATCTTAAATTTTTGTTCCATCGGCTTCAGCTCGTCGAAATACACCTAGTAACGAAGTTTGAAACAGCTCTGAACTGTTGCGGGTGTGTTATATCCAAGTTGAGCTATTACTAAGAAAAATTTTCTGATATGAACGAAGCTATCTCGAGAACCGTTGATCGCACCTGGAAAATTCCGGTGCCATCGGCTTCAGCTCGTCGAAATACATCGAGCAAATACGTTTCAAACAGCTGTGAACTGTTGTGGGTGCGTTATATCCAAGTTTAGCTATTACTAAGAAAAATTTTCTGATATGAACGAAGCTATCTCGAGAACCGTTGATCGCACCTGGAAAATTCCGGTGCCATCGGCTTCACCTCGTCGAAATACACCCAGTAAAGAAGTTTAAAACAGCTGTGAACTGTTGCGGGTGAGTTATATCCAAAATTAGCTATTACTATGAAAAATTTTCTGATATGAACGAAGTTATCTCGAGAACCGTTGATCGCACATCTAAAATTTTTGTTCCATCGGCTTCAGCTCGTCGAAATACCCCCGGAAGGAAATTTTTAAACGGCTGCATTGACTTGTCGGGGAAATAATTGCAGTCTTATCCGTTTTAGTGAAAATCGTGCGTTTCAGCAGCTGAAAAACACGTTTTGACGAAAAATTTGTTGAAATCTTGCATTTTGACGCTGTCCGACACCGTCGATGGCTGCATGGCATCATTTTGTAGTACCGCACGCATTTTTTATACCGATCCGACGCTGTTTTTTGATTCACATCTTTCGCCCTATGGTCGACGTTCTCCGAAGAACCGTTGATCGCACCTGGAAAATTCCGGTGCCATCGGCTTCAGCTCGTCGAAATACACCGAGCAAAGAAATTTGAAACAGCTGTGAACTGTTGCGGGTGAGTTCTATCCAAGTTTAGCTATTACTAAGAAAAATTTTGTGATATGAACGAAGCTATCTCGAGAACCGTTGATCGCACCTGGAAAATTCCGGGGCCATCGGCTTCAGCTCGTCAAAATACACCTAGTAAAGAAGTTTAAAACAGCTGTGAACTGTTGCGGGTGAGTTATATCCAAGTTTAGCTATTACTAAGAAAAATTTTCTGATATGAACGAAGCTATCTCGAGAACTGTTGATCGCACCTGGAAAATTCCGGTGCCATCGGCTTCAGCTCGTCGGAATACCCCTAGTAAAGAAGTTTAAAACAGCTGTGAACTGTTGCGGGTGAGTTATATCCAAGATTAGCTATTACTATGAAAAATTTTCTGATATGAACGAAGTTATCTCGAGAACCGTTGATCGCACATCTAAAATTTTTGTTCCATCGGCTTCAGCTCGTCGAAATACACCTAGTAAAGAAGTTTAAAACAGCTGTGAACTGTTGCGGGTGAGTTATATCCAAGATTAGCTATTACTATGAAAAATTTTCTGATATGAACGAAGTTATCTCGAGAACCGTTGATCGCACATCTAAAATTTTTGTTCCATCGGCTTCAGCTCGTCGAAATACCCCCGGAAGGAAATTTTCAAACGGCTGCATTCACTTGTCGGGGAAATAATTGCAGTCTTATCCGTTTTAGTGAAAATCGTGCGTTTCAGCAGCTGAAAAACACGTTTTGACGAAAAATTTGTTGAAATCTTGCATTTTGACGCTGTACGACACCGTCGATGGCTGCATGGCATCATTTTGTAGTACCGCACGCATTTTTTATACCGATCCGACGCTGTTTTTTGATTCACATCTTTCGCCCTATGGTCGACGTTCTCCGAAGAACCGTTGATCGCACTTGGAAAATTCCGGTGCCATCGGCTTCAGCTCGTCGAAATACACCTAGTAAAGAAGTTTAAAACAGCTGTGAACTGTTGCGGGTGAGTTATATCCAAGATTAGCTATTACTATGAAAAATTTTCTGATATGAACGAAGTTATCTCGAGAACCGTTGATCGCACATCTTAAATTTTTGTTCCATCGGCTTCAGCTCGTCGAAATACACCTAGTAACGAAGTTTGAAACAGCTCTGAACTGTTGCGGGTGTGTTATATCCAAGTTGAGCTATTACTAAGAAAAATTTTCTGATATGAACGAAGCTATCTCGAGAACCGTTGATCGCACCTGGAAAATTCCGGTGCCATCGGCTTCAGCTCGTCGAAATACATCGAGCAAATACGTTTCAAACAGCTGTGAACTGTTGTGGGTGCGTTATATCCAAGTTTAGCTATTACTAAGAAAAATTTTCTGATATGAACGAAGCTATCTCGAGAACCGTTGATCGCACCTGGAAAATTCCGGTGCCATCGGCTTCACCTCGTCGAAATACACCCAGTAAAGAAGTTTAAAACAGCTGTGAACTGTTGCGGGTGAGTTATATCCAAAATTAGCTATTACTATGAAAAATTTTCTGATATGAACGAAGTTATCTCGAGAACCGTTGATCGCACATCTAAAATTTTTGTTCCATCGGCTTCAGCTCGTCGAAATACCCCCGGAAGGAAATTTTTAAACGGCTGCATTGACTTGTCGGGGAAATAATTGCAGTCTTATCCGTTTTAGTGAAAATCGTGCGTTTCAGCAGCTGAAAAACACGTTTTGACGAAAAATTTGTTGAAATCTTGCATTTTGACGCTGTCCGACACCGTCGATGGCTGCATGGCATCATTTTGTAGTACCGCACGCATTTTTTATACCGATCCGACGCTGTTTTTTGATTCACATCTTTCGCCCTATGGTCGACGTTCTCCGAAGAACCGTTGATCGCACCTGGAAAATTCCGGTGCCATCGGCTTCAGCTCGTCGAAATACACCGAGCAAAGAAATTTGAAACAGCTGTGAACTGTTGCGGGTGAGTTCTATCCAAGTTTAGCTATTACTAAGAAAAATTTTGTGATATGAACGAAGCTATCTCGAGAACCGTTGATCGCACCTGGAAAATTCCGGGGCCATCGGCTTCAGCTCGTCAAAATACACCTAGTAAAGAAGTTTAAAACAGCTGTGAACTGTTGCGGGTGAGTTATATCCAAGTTTAGCTATTACTAAGAAAAATTTTCTGATATGAACGAAGCTATCTCGAGAACTGTTGATCGCACCTGGAAAATTCCGGTGCCATCGGCTTCAGCTCGTCGGAATACCCCTAGTAAAGAAGTTTAAAACAGCTGTGAACTGTTGCGGGTGAGTTATATCCAAGATTAGCTATTACTATGAAAAATTTTCGGATATGAACGAAGTTATCTCGAGAACCGTTGATCGCACATCTTAAATTTTTGTTCCATCGGCTTCAGCTCGTCGAAATACACCTAGTAACGAAGTTTGAAACAGCTCTGAACTGTTGCGGGTGTGTTATATCCAAGTTTAGCTATTACTAAGAAAAATTTTCTGATATGAACGAAGCTATCTCGAGAACCGTTGATCGCACCTGGAAAATTCCGGTGCCATCGGCTTCAGCTCGTCGAAATACATCGAGCAAATACGTTTCAAACAGCTGTGAACTGTTGTGGGTGCGTTATATCCAAGTTTAGCTATTACTAAGAAAAATTTTCTGATATGAACGAAGCTATCTCGAGAACCGTTGATCGCACCTGGAAAATTCCGGTGCCATCGGCTTCAGCTCGTCGAGATACATCGAGCAAAGACGTTTCAAACAGCTGTGAACTGTTGTGGGTGCGTTATATCCAAGTTTAGCTAGTACTAAGAAAAATTTTCCGATATGAACGAAGCTATCTCGAGAACCGTTGATCGCACCTGGAAAATTCCGGTGCCATCGGCTTCAGCTCGTCAAAATACACCTAGTAAAGGAGTTTAAAACAGCTGTGAACTGTTGCGGGTGAGTTATATCCAAGATTAGCTATTACTATGAAAAATTTTCTGATATGAACGAAGTTATCTCGAGAACCGTTGATCGCACATCTAAAATTTTTGTTCCATCGGCTTCAGCTCGTCGAAATACACCTAGTAACGAAGTTTGAAACAGCTGTGAACTGTTGCGGGTGTGTTATATCCAAGTTTAGCTATTACTAAGAAAAATTTTCTGATATGAACGAAGCTATCTCGAGAACCGTTGATCGCACCTGGAAAATTCCGGTGCCATCGGCTTCACCTCGTCGAAATACACCCAGTAAAGAAGTTTAAAACAGCTGTGAACTGTTGCGGGTGAGTTATATCCAAAATTAGCTATTACTATGAAAAATTTTCTGATATGAACGAAGTTATCTCGAGAACCGTTGATCGCACATCTAAAATTTTTGTTCCATCGGCTTCAGCTCGTCGAAATACCCCCGGAAGGAAATTTTTAAACGGCTGCATTCACTTGTCGGGGAAATAATTGCAGTCTTATCCGTTTTAGTGAAAATCGTGCGTTTCAGCAGCTGAAAAACACGTTTTGACGAAAAATTTGTTGAAATCTTGCATTTTGACGCTGTCCGACACCGTCGATGGCTGCATGGCATCATTTTGTAGTACCGCACGCATTTTTTATACCGATCCGACGCTGTTTTTTGATTCACATCTTTCGCCCTATGGTCGACGTTCTCCGAAGAACCGTTGATCGCACCTGGAAAATTCCGGTGCCATCGGCTTCAGCTCGTCGAAATACACCGAGCAAAGAAATTTGAAACAGCTGTGAACTGTTGCGGGTGAGTTCTATCCAAGTTTAGCTATTACTAAGAAAAATTTTGTGATATGAACGAAGCTATCTCGAGAACCGTTGATCGCACCTGGAAAATTCCGGTGCCATCGGCTTCAGCTCGTCAAAATACACCTAGTAAAGAAGTTTAAAACAGCTGTGAACTGTTGCGGGTGAGTTATATCCAAGTTTAGCTATTACTAAGAAAAATTTTGTCATATGAACGAAGCTATCTCGAGAACCGTTGATCGCACCTGGAAAATTCCGGTGCCATCGGCTTCAGCTCGTCGAAATACATCGAGCAAAGACGTTTCAAACAGCTGTGAACTGTTGTGGGTGCGTTATATCCAAGTTTAGCTATTACTAAGAAAAATTTTCTGATATGAACGAAGCTATCTCGAGAACCGTTGATCGCACCTGGAAAATTCCGGTGCCATCGGCTTCACCTCGTCGAAATACACCCAGTAAAGAAGTTTAAAACAGCTGTGAACTGTTGCGGGTGAGTTATATCCAAAATTAGCTATTACTATGAAAAATTTTCTGATATGAACGAAGTTATCTCGAGAACCGTTGATCGCACATCTAAAATTTTTGTTCCATCGGCTTCAGCTCGTCGAAATACCCCCGGAAGGAAATTTTTAAACGGCTGCATTCACTTGTCGGGGAAATAATTGCAGTCTTATCCGTTTTAGTGAAAATCGTGCGTTTCAGCAGCTGAAAAACACGTTTTGACGAAAAATTTGTTGAAATCTTGCATTTTGACGCTGTCCGACACCGTCGATGGCTGCATGGCATCATTTTGTAGTACCGCACGCATTTTTTATACCGATCCGACGCTGTTTTTTGATTCACATCTTTCGCCCTATGGTCGACGTTCTCCGCAGAACCGTTGATCGCACCTGGAAAATTCCGGTGCCATCGGCTTCAGCTCGTCGAAATACACCGAGCAAAGAAATTTGAAACAGCTGTGAACTGTTGCGGGTGAGTTCTATCCAAGTTTAGCTATTACTAAGAAAAATTTTGTGATATGAACGAAGCTATCTCGAGAACCGTTGATCGCACCTGGAAAATTCCGGGGCCATCGGCTTCAGCTCGTCAAAATACACCTAGTAAAGAAGTTTAAAACAGCTGTGAACTGTTGCGGGTGAGTTATATCCAAGTTTAGCTATTACTAAGAAAAATTTTGTCATATGAACGAAGCTATCTCGAGAACCGTTGATCGCACCTGGAAAATTCCGGTGCCATCGGCTTCAGCTCGTCGAAATACATCGAGCAATGACGTTTCAAACAGCTGTGAACCGTTGTGGGTGCGTTATATCCAAGTTTAGCTATTACTATGAAAAATTTTCTGATATGAACGAAGTTATCTCGAGAACCGTTGATCGCACCTGGAAAATTCCGGTGCCATCGGCTTCAGCTCGTCGAAATACACCCAGTAAAGAAGTTTAAAACAGCTGTGAACTGTTGCGGGTGAGTTATATCCAAGATTAGCTATTACTATGAAAAATTTTCTGATATGAACGAAGTTATCTCGAGAACCGTTGATCGCACATCTAAAATTTTTGTTCCATCGGCTTCAGCTCGTCGAAATACCCCCGGAAGGAAATTTTCAAACGGCTGCATTCACTTGTCGGGGAAATAATTGCAGTCTTATCCGTTTTAGTGAAAATTGGGCGTTTCAGCAGCTGAAAAACACGTTTTGACGAAAAATTTGTTGAAATCTTGCATTTTGACGCTGTCCGACACCGTCGATGGCTGCATGGCATCATTTTGTAGTACCGCACGCATTTTTTATACCGATCCGACGCTGTTTTTTGATTCACATCTTTCGCCCTATGGTCGACGTTCTCCGCAGAACCGTTGATCGCACCTGGAAAATTCCGGTGCCATCGGCTTCAGCTCGTCGAAATACACCGAGCAAAGAAATTTGAAACAGCTGTGAACTGTTGCGGGTGAGTTCTATCCAAGTTTAGCTATTACTAAGAAAAATTTTGTGATATGAACGAAGCTATCTCGAGAACCGTTGATCGCACCTGGAAAATTCCGGGGCCATCGGCTTCAGCTCGTCAAAATACACCTAGTAAAGAAGTTTAAAACAGCTGTGAACTGTTGCGGGTGAGTTATATCCAAGTTTAGCTATTACTAAGAAAAATTTTGTCATATGAACGAAGCTATCTCGAGAACCGTTGATCGCACCTGGAAAATTCCGGTGCCATCGGCTTCAGCTCGTCGAAATACATCGAGCAATGACGTTTCAAACAGCTGTGAACCGTTGTGGGTGCGTTATATCCAAGTTTAGCTATTACTATGAAAAATTTTCTGATATGAACGAAGTTATCTCGAGAACCGTTGATCGCACCTGGAAAATTCCGGTGCCATCGGCTTCAGCTCGTCGAAATACACCCAGTAAAGAAGTTTAAAACAGCTGTGAACTGTTGCGGGTGAGTTATATCCAAGATTAGCTATTACTATGAAAAATTTTCTGATATGAACGAAGTTATCTCGAGAACCGTTGATCGCACATCTAAAATTTTTGTTCCATCGGCTTCAGCTCGTCGAAATACCCCCGGAAGGAAATTTTCAAACGGCTGCATTCACTTGTCGGGGAAATAATTGCAGTCTTATCCGTTTTAGTGAAAATTGGGCGTTTCAGCAGCTGAAAAACACGTTTTGACGAAAAATTTGTTGAAATCTTGCATTTTGACGCTGTACGACACCGTCGATGGCTGCATGGCATCATTTTGTAGTACCGCACGCATTTTTTATACCGATCCGACGCTGTTTTTTGATTCACATCTTTCGCCCTATGGTCGACGTTCGCCGAAGAACCGTTGATCGCACTTGGAAAATTCCGGTGCCATCGGCTTCAGCTCTTCGAAATACACCTAGTAAAGAAGTTTAAAACAGCTGTGAACTGTTGCGGGTGAGTTATATCCAAGATTAGCTATTACTATGAAAAATTTTCTGATATGAACGAAGTTATCTCGAGAACCGTTGATCGCACATCTAAAATTTTTGTTCCATCGGCTTCAGCTCGTCGAAATACACCTAGTAACGAAGTTTGAAACAGCTGTGAACTGTTGCGGGTGTGTTATATCCAAGTTTAGCTATTACTAAGAAAAATTTTCTGATATGAACGAAGCTATCTCGAGAACTGTTGATCGCACCTGGAAAATTCCGGTGCCATCGGCTTCAGCTCGTCGGAATACCCCTAGTAAAGAAGTTTAAAACAGCTGTGAACTGTTGCGGGTGAGTTATATCCAAGATTAGCTATTACTATGAAAAATTTTCTGATATGAACGAAGTTATCTCGAGAACCGTTGATCGCACATCTAAAATTTTTGTTCCATCGGCTTCAGCTCGTCGAAATACACCCAGTAAAGAAGTTTAAAACAGCTGTGAACTGTTGCGGGTGAGTTATATCCAAGATTAGCTATTACTATGAAAAATTTTCTGATATGAACGAAGTTATCTCGAGAACCGTTGATCGCACATCTAAAATTTTTGTTCCATCGGCTTCAGCTCGTCGAAATACCCCCGGAAGGAAATTTTCAAACGGCTGCATTCACTTGTCGGGGAAATAATTGCAGTCTTATCCGTTTTAGTGAAAATTGGGCGTTTCAGCAGCTGAAAAACACGTTTTGACGAAAAATTTGTTGAAATCTTGCATTTTGACGCTGTACGACACCGTCGATGGCTGCATGGCATCATTTTGTAGTACCGCACGCATTTTTTATACCGATCCGACGCTGTTTTTTGATTCACATCTTTCGCCCTATGGTCGACGTTCTCCGAAGAACCGTTGATCGCACTTGGAAAATTCCGGTGCCATCGGCTTCAGCTCGTCGAAATACACCTAGTAAAGAAGTTTAAAACAGCTGTGAACTGTTGCGGGTGAGTTATATCCAAGATTAGCTATTACTATGAAAAATTTTCTGATATGAACGAAGTTATCTCGAGAACCGTTCATCGCACATCTAAAATTTTTGTTCCATCGGCTTCAGCTCGTCGAAATACACCTAGTAACGAAGTTTGAAACAGCTGTGAACTGTTGCGGGTGAGTTATATCCAAGTTTAGCTATTACTAAGAAAAATTTTCTGATATGAACGAAGCTATCTCGAGAACCGTTGATCGCACCTGGAAAATTCCGGTGCCATCGGCTTCAGCTCGTCGAAATACATCGAGCAAATACGTTTCAAACAGCTGTGAACTGTTGTGGGTGCGTTATATCCAAGTTTAGCTATTACTAAGAAAAAGTTTCTGATATGAACGAAGCTATCTCGAGAACCGTTGATCGCACCTGGAAAATTCCGGTGCCATCGGCTTCAGCTCGTCGAGATACATCGAGCAAAGACGTTTCAAACAGCTGTGAACTGTTGTGGGTGCGTTATATCCAAGTTTAGCTAGTACTAAGAAAAATTTTCTGATATGAACGAAGCTATCTCGAGAACCGTTGATCGCACCTGGAAAATTCCGGTGCCATCGGCTTCAGCTCGTCGAAATACACCTAGTAACGAAGTTTGAAACAGCTGTGAACTGTTGCGGGTGAGTTATATCCAAGTTTAGCTATTACTAAGAAAAATTTTCTGATATGAACGAAGCTATCTCGAGAACCGTTGATCGCACCTGGAAAATTCCGGTGCCATCGGCTTCAGCTCGTCGAAATACATCGAGCAAATACGTTTCAAACAGCTGTGAACTGTTGTGGGTGCGTTATATCCAAGTTTAGCTATTACTAAGAAAAAGTTTCTGATATGAACGAAGCTATCTCGAGAACCGTTGATCGCACCTGGAAAATTCCGGTGCCATCGGCTTCAGCTCGTCGAGATACATCGAGCAAAGACGTTTCAAACAGCTGTGAACTGTTGTGGGTGCGTTATATCCAAGTTTAGCTAGTACTAAGAAAAATTTTCTGATATGAACGAAGCTATCTCGAGAACCGTTGATCGCACCTGGAAAATTCCGGTGCCATCGGCTTCAGCTCGTCAAAATACAGCTAGTAAAGAAGTTTAAAACAGCTGTGAACTGTTGCGGGTGAGTTATATCCAAGATTAGCTATTACTATGAAAAATTTTCTGATATGAACGAAGTTATCTCGAGAACCGTTCATCGCACATCTAAAATTTTTGTTCCATCGGCTTCAGCTCGTCGAAATACACCTAGTAACGAAGTTTGAAACAGCTGTGAACTGTTGCGGGTGAGTTATATCCAAGTTTAGCTATTACTAAGAAAAATTTTCTGATATGAACGAAGCTATCTCGAGAACCGTTGATCGCACCTGGAAAATTCCGGTGCCATCGGCTTCAGCTCGTCGAAATACATCGAGCAAATACGTTTCAAACAGCTGTGAACTGTTGTGGGTGCGTTATATCCAAGTTTAGCTATTACTAAGAAAAAGTTTCTGATATGAACGAAGCTATCTCGAGAACCGTTGATCGCACCTGGAAAATTCCGGTGCCATCGGCTTCAGCTCGTCGAGATACATCGAGCAAAGACGTTTCAAACAGCTGTGAACTGTTGTGGGTGCGTTATATCCAAGTTTAGCTAGTACTAAGAAAAATTTTCTGATATGAACGAAGCTATCTCGAGAACCGTTGATCGCACCTGGAAAATTCCGGTGCCATCGGCTTCAGCTCGTCAAAATACAGCTAGTAAAGGAGTTTAAAACAGCTGTGAACTGTTGCGGGTGAGTTATATCCAAGATTAGCTATTACTATGAAAAATTTTCTGATATGAACGAAGTTATCTCGAGAACCGTTGATCGCACATCTAAAATTTTTGTTCCATCGGCTTCAGCTCGTCGAAATACACCTAGTAACGAAGTTTGAAACAGCTGTGAACTGTTGCGGGTGTGTTATATCCAAGTTTAGCTATTACTAAGAAAAATTTTCTGATATGAACGAAGCTATCTCGAGAACCGTTGATCGCACCTGGAAAATTCCGGTGCCATCGGCTTCACCTCGTCGAAATACACCCAGTAAAGAAGTTTAAAACAGCTGTGAACTGTTGCGGGTGAGTTATATCCAAAATTAGCTATTACTATGAAAAATTTTCTGATATGAACGAAGTTATCTCGAGAACCGTTGATCGCACATCTAAAATTTTTGTTCCATCGGCTTCAGCTCGTCGAAATACCCCCGGAAGGAAATTTTTAAACGGCTGCATTCACTTGTCGGGGAAATAATTGCAGTCTTATCCGTTTTAGTGAAAATCGTGCGTTTCAGCAGCTGAAAAACACGTTTTGACGAAAAATTTGTTGAAATCTTGCATTTTGACGCTGTCCGACACCGTCGATGGCTGCATGGCATCATTTTGTAGTACCGCACGCATTTTTTATACCGATCCGACGCTGTTTTTTGATTCACATCTTTCGCCCTATGGTCGACGTTCTCCGAAGAACCGTTGATCGCACCTGGAAAATTCCGGTGCCATCGGCTTCAGCTCGTCGAAATACACCGAGCAAAGAAATTTGAAACAGCTGTGAACTGTTGCGGGTGAGTTCTATCCAAGTTTAGCTATTACTAAGAAAAATTTTGTGATATGAACGAAGCTATCTCGAGAACCGTTGATCGCACCTGGAAAATTCCGGTGCCATCGGCTTCAGCTCGTCAAAATACACCTAGTAAAGAAGTTTAAAACAGCTGTGAACTGTTGCGGGTGAGTTATATCCAAGTTTAGCTATTACTAAGAAAAATTTTGTCATATGAACGAAGCTATCTCGAGAACCGTTGATCGCACCTGGAAAATTCCGGTGCCATCGGCTTCAGCTCGTCGAAATACATCGAGCAAAGACGTTTCAAACAGCTGTGAACTGTTGTGGGTGCGTTATATCCAAGTTTAGCTATTACTAAGAAAAATTTTCTGATATGAACGAAGCTATCTCGAGAACCGTTGATCGCACCTGGAAAATTCCGGTGCCATCGGCTTCACCTCGTCGAAATACACCCAGTAAAGAAGTTTAAAACAGCTGTGAACTGTTGCGGGTGAGTTATATCCAAGATTAGCTATTACTATGAAAAATTTTCTGATATGAACGAAGTTATCTCGAGAACCGTTGATCGCACATCTAAAATTTTTGTTCCATCGGCTTCAGCTCGTCGAAATACCCCCGGAAGGAAATTTTCAAACGGCTGCATTCACTTGTCGGGGAAATAATTGCAGTCTTATCCGTTTTAGTGAAAATTGGGCGTTTCAGCAGCTGAAAAACACGTTTTGACGAAAAATTTGTTGAAATCTTGCATTTTGACGCTGTACGACACCGTCGATGGCTGCATGGCATCATTTTGTAGTACCGCACGCATTTTTTATACCGATCCGACGCTGTTTTTTGATTCACATCTTTCGCCCTATGGTCGACGTTCTCCGAAGAACCGTTGATCGCACTTGGAAAATTCCGGTGCCATCGGCTTCAGCTCTTCGAAATACACCTAGTAAAGAAGTTTAAAACAGCTGTGAACTGTTGCGGGTGAGTTATATCCAAGATTAGCTATTACTATGAAAAATTTTCTGATATGAACGAAGTTATCTCGAGAACCGTTGATCGCACATCTAAAATTTTTGTTCCATCGGCTTCAGCTCGTCGAAATACACCTAGTAACGAAGTTTGAAACAGCTGTGAACTGTTGCGGGTGTGTTATATCCAAGTTTAGCTATTACTAAGAAAAATTTTCTGATATGAACGAAGCTATCTCGAGAACCGTTGATCGCACCTGGAAAATTCCGGTGCCATCGGCTTCACCTCGTCGAAATACACCCAGTAAAGAAGTTTAAAACAGCTGTGAACTGTTGCGGGTGAGTTATATCCAAAATTAGCTATTACTATGAAAAATTTTCTGATATGAACGAAGTTATCTCGAGAACCGTTGATCGCACATCTAAAATTTTTGTTCCATCGGCTTCAGCTCGTCGAAATACCCCCGGAAGGAAATTTTTAAACGGCTGCATTCACTTGTCGGGGAAATAATTGCAGTCTTATCCGTTTTAGTGAAAATCGTGCGTTTCAGCAGCTGAAAAACACGTTTTGACGAAAAATTTGTTGAAATCTTGCATTTTGACGCTGTCCGACACCGTCGATGGCTGCATGGCATCATTTTGTAGTACCGCACGCATTTTTTATACCGATCCGACGCTGTTTTTTGATTCACATCTTTCGCCCTATGGTCGACGTTCTCCGAAGAACCGTTGATCGCACCTGGAAAATTCCGGTGCCATCGGCTTCAGCTCGTCGAAATACACCGAGCAAAGAAATTTGAAACAGCTGTGAACTGTTGCGGGTGAGTTCTATCCAAGTTTAGCTATTACTAAGAAAAATTTTGTGATATGAACGAAGCTATCTCGAGAACCGTTGATCGCACCTGGAAAATTCCGGTGCCATCGGCTTCAGCTCGTCAAAATACACCTAGTAAAGAAGTTTAAAACAGCTGTGAACTGTTGCGGGTGAGTTATATCCAAGTTTAGCTATTACTAAGAAAAATTTTGTCATATGAACGAAGCTATCTCGAGAACCGTTGATCGCACCTGGAAAATTCCGGTGCCATCGGCTTCAGCTCGTCGAAATACATCGAGCAAAGACGTTTCAAACAGCTGTGAACTGTTGTGGGTGCGTTATATCCAAGTTTAGCTATTACTAAGAAAAATTTTCTGATATGAACGAAGCTATCTCGAGAACCGTTGATCGCACCTGGAAAATTCCGGTGCCATCGGATTCACCTCGTCGAAATACACCCAGTAAAGAAGTTTAAAACAGCTGTGAACTGTTGCGGGTGAGTTATATCCAAAATTAGCTATTACTATGAAAAATTTTCTGATATGAACGAAGTTATCTCGAGAACCGTTGATCGCACATCTAAAATTTTTGTTCCATCGGCTTCAGCTCGTCGAAATACCCCCGGAAGGAAATTTTTAAACGGCTGCATTCACTTGTCGGGGAAATAATTGCAGTCTTATCCGTTTTAGTGAAAATCGTGCGTTTCAGCAGCTGAAAAACACGTTTTGACGAAAAATTTGTTGAAATCTTGCATTTTGACGCTGTCCGACACCGTCGATGGCTGCATGGCATCATTTTGTAGTACCGCACGCATTTTTTATACCGATCCGACGCTGTTTTTTGATTCACATCTTTCGCCCTATGGTCGACGTTCTCCGAAGAACCGTTGATCGCACCTGGAAAATTCCGGTGCCATCGGCTTCAGCTCGTCGAAATACACCGAGCAAAGAAATTTGAAACAGCTGTGAACTGTTGCGGGTGAGTTCTATCCAAGTTTAGCTATTACTAAGAAAAATTTTGTGATATGAACGAAGCTATCTCGAGAACCGTTGATCGCACCTGGAAAATTCCGGGGCCATCGGCTTCAGCTCGTCAAAATACACCTAGTAAAGAAGTTTAAAACAGCTGTGAACTGTTGCGGGTGAGTTATATCCAAGTTTAGCTATTACTAAGAAAAATTTTGTCATATGAACGAAGCTATCTCGAGAACCGTTGATCGCACCTGGAAAATTCCGGTGCCATCGGCTTCAGCTCGTCGAAATACATCGAGCAATGACGTTTCAAACAGCTGTGAACCGTTGTGGGTGCGTTATATCCAAGTTTAGCTATTACTATGAAAAATTTTCTGATATGAACGAAGTTATCTCGAGAACCGTTGATCGCACCTGGAAAATTCCGGTGCCATCGGCTTCAGCTCGTCGAAATACACCCAGTAAAGAAGTTTAAAACAGCTGTGAACTGTTGCGGGTGAGTTATATCCAAGATTAGCTATTACTATGAAAAATTTTCTGATATGAACGAAGTTATCTCGAGAACCGTTGATCGCACATCTAAAATTTTTGTTCCATCGGCTTCAGCTCGTCGAAATACCCCCGGAAGGAAATTTTCAAACGGCTGCATTCACTTGTCGGGGAAATAATTGCAGTCTTATCCGTTTTAGTGAAAATTGGGCGTTTCAGCAGCTGAAAAACACGTTTTGACGAAAAATTTGTTGAAATCTTGCATTTTGACGCTGTACGACACCGTCGATGGCTGCATGGCATCATTTTGTAGTACCGCACGCATTTTTTATACCGATCCGACGCTTTTTTTTGATTCACATCTTTCGCCCTATGGTCGACGTTCTCCGAAGAACCGTTGATCGCACTTGGAAAATTCCGGTGCCATCGGCTTCAGCTCTTCGAAATACACCTAGTAAAGAAGTTTAAAACAGCTGTGAACTGTTGCGGGTGAGTTATATCCAAGATTAGCTATTACTATGAAAAATTTTCTGATATGAACGAAGTTATCTCGAGAACCGTTGATCGCACATCTAAAATTTTTGTTCCATCGGCTTCAGCTCGTCGAAATACACCTAGTAACGAAGTTTGAAACAGCTGTGAACTGTTGCGGGTGTGTTATATCCAAGTTTAGCTATTACTAAGAAAAATTTTCTGATATGAACGAAGCTATCTCGAGAACTGTTGATCGCACCTGGAAAATTCCGGTGCCATCGGCTTCAGCTCGTCGGAATACCCCTAGTAAAGAAGTTTAAAACAGCTGTGAACTGTTGCGGGTGAGTTATATCCAAGATTAGCTATTACTATGAAAAATTTTCTGATATGAACGAAGTTATCTCGAGAACCGTTGATCGCACATCTAAAATTTTTGTTCCATCGGCTTCAGCTCGTCGAAATACACCCAGTAAAGAAGTTTAAAACAGCTGTGAACTGTTGCGGGTGAGTTATATCCAAGATTAGCTATTACTATGAAAAATTTTCTGATATGAACGAAGTTATCTCGAGAACCGTTGATCGCACATCTAAAATTTTTGTTCCATCGGCTTCAGCTCGTCGAAATACCCCCGGAAGGAAATTTTCAAACGGCTGCATTCACTTGTCGGGGAAATAATTGCAGTCTTATCCGTTTTAGTGAAAATTGGGCGTTTCAGCAGCTGAAAAACACGTTTTGACGAAAAATTTGTTGAAATCTTGCATTTTGACGCTGTACGACACCGTCGATGGCTGCATGGCATCATTTTGTAGTACCGCACGCATTTTTTATACCGATCCGACGCTGTTTTTTGATTCACATCTTTCGCCCTATGGTCGACGTTCTCCGAAGAACCGTTGATCGCACTTGGAAAATTCCGGTGCCATCGGCTTCAGCTCGTCGAAATACACCTAGTAAAGAAGTTTAAAACAGCTGTGAACTGTTGCGGGTGAGTTATATCCAAGATTAGCTATTACTATGAAAAATTTTCTGATATGAACGAAGTTATCTCGAGAACCGTTGATCGCACATCTAAAATTTTTGTTCCATCGGCTTCAGCTCGTCGAAATACACCTAGTAACGAAGTTTGAAACAGCTGTGAACTGTTGCGGGTGTGTTATATCCAAGTTTAGCTATTACTAAGAAAAATTTTCTGATATGAACGAAGCTATCTCGAGAACTGTTGATCGCACCTGGAAAATTCCGGTGCCATCGGCTTCAGCTCGTCGGAATACCCCTAGTAAAGAAGTTTAAAACAGCTGTGAACTGTTGCGGGTGAGTTATATCCAAGATTAGCTATTACTATGAAAAATTTTCTGATATGAACGAAGTTATCTCGAGAACCGTTGATCGCACATCTAAAATTTTTGTTCCATCGGCTTCAGCTCGTCGAAATACCCCCGGAAGGAAATTTTTAAACGGCTGCATTCACTTGTCGGGGAAATAATTGCAGTCTTATCCGTTTTAGTGAAAATCGTGCGTTTCAGCAGCTGAAAAACACGTTTTGACGAAAAATTTGTTGAAATCTTGCATTTTGACGCTGTACGACACCGTCGATGGCTGCATGGCATCATTTTGTAGTACCGCACGCATTTTTTATACCGATCCGACGCTGTTTTTTGATTCACATCTTTCGCCCTATGGTCGACGTTCTCCGAAGAACCGTTGATCGCACTTGGAAAATTCCGGTGCCATCGGCTTCAGCTCGTCGAAATACACCTAGTAAAGAAGTTTAAAACAGCTGTGAACTGTTGCGGGTGAGTTATATCCAAGATTAGCTATTACTATGAAAAATTTTCTGATATGAACGAAGTTATCTCGAGAACCGTTGATCGCACATCTAAAATTTTTGTTCCATCGGCTTCAGCTCGTCGAAATACACCTAGTAACGAAGTTTGAAACAGCTGTGAACTGTTGCGGGTGTGTTATATCCAAGTTTAGCTATTACTAAGAAAAATTTTCTGATATGAACGAAGCTATCTCGAGAACTGTTGATCGCACCTGGAAAATTCCGGTGCCATCGGCTTCAGCTCGTCGGAATACCCCTAGTAAAGAAGTTTAAAACAGCTGTGAACTGTTGCGGGTGAGTTATATCCAAGATTAGCTATTACTATGAAAAATTTTCTGATATGAACGAAGTTATCTCGAGAACCGTTGATCGCACATCTAAAATTTTTGTTCCATCGGCTTCAGCTCGTCGAAATACACCTAGTAAAGAAGTTTAAAACAGCTGTGAACTGTTGCGGGTGAGTTATATCCAAGATTAGCTATTACTATGAAAAATTTTCTGATATGAACGAAGTTATCTCGAGAACCGTTCATCGCACATCTAAAATTTTTGTTCCATCGGCTTCAGCTCGTCGAAATACACCTAGTAACGAAGTTTGAAACAGCTGTGAACTGTTGCGGGTGAGTTATATCCAAGTTTAGCTATTACTAAGAAAAATTTTCTGATATGAACGAAGCTATCTCGAGAACCGTTGATCGCACCTGGAAAATTCCGGTGCCATCGGCTTCAGCTCGTCGAAATACATCGAGCAAAGACGTTTCAAACAGCTGTGAACTGTTGCGGGTGAGTTCTATCCAAGTTTAGCTATTACTAAGAAAAATTTTGTGATATGAACGAAGCTATCTCGAGAACCGTTGATCGCACCTGGAAAATTCCGGTGCCATCGGCTTCAGCTCGTCGAAATACACCTAGTAAAGAAGTTTGAAACAGCTGTGAACTGTTGCGGGTGAGTTATATCCAAGTTTAGCTATTACTAAGAAAAATTTTCTGATATGAACGAAGCTATCTCGAGAACCGTTGATCGCACCTGGAAAATTCCGGTGCCATCGGCTTCAGCTCGTCGAAATACCCCCGGAAGGAAATTTTCAAACGGCTGCATTCACTTGTCGGGGAAATAATTGCAGTCTTATCCGTTTTAGTGAAAATCGTGCGTTTCAGCAGCTGAAAAACACGTTTTGACGAAAAATTTGTTGAAATCTTGCATTTTGACGCTGTACGACACCGTCGATGGCTGCATGGCATCATTTTGTAGTACCGCACGCATTTTTTATACCGATCCGACGCTGTTATTTGATTCACATCTTTCGCCCTATGGTCGACGTTCTCCGAAGAACCGTTGATCGCACTTGGAAAATTCCGGTGCCATCGGCTTCAGCTCTTCGAAATACACCTAGTAAAGAAGTTTAAAACAGCTGTGAACTGTTGCGGGTGAGTTATATCCAAGATTAGCTATTACTATGAAAAATTTTCTGATATGAACGAAGTTATCTCGAGAACCGTTGATCGCACATCTAAAATTTTTGTTCCATCGGCTTCAGCTCGTCGAAATACACCTAGTAACGAAGTTTGAAACAGCTGTGAACTGTTGCGGGTGTGTTATATCCAAGTTTAGCTATTACTAAGAAAAATTTTCTGATATGAACGAAGCTATCTCGAGAACTGTTGATCGCACCTGGAAAATTCCGGTGCCATCGGCTTCAGCTCGTCGGAATACCCCTAGTAAAGAAGTTTAAAACAGCTGTGAACTGTTGCGGGTGAGTTATATCCAAGATTAGCTATTACTATGAAAAATTTTCTGATATGAACGAAGTTATCTCGAGAACCGTTGATCGCACATCTAAAATTTTTGTTCCATCGGCTTCAGCTCGTCGAAATACACCCAGTAAAGAAGTTTAAAACAGCTGTGAACTGTTGCGGGTGAGTTATATCCAAGATTAGCTATTACTATGAAAAATTTTCTGATATGAACGAAGTTATCTCGAGAACCGTTGATCGCACATCTAAAATTTTTGTTCCATCGGCTTCAGCTCGTCGACATACCCCCGGAAGGAAATTTTCAAACGGCTGCATTCACTTGTCGGGGAAATAATTGCAGTCTTATCCGTTTTAGTGAAAATTGGGCGTTTCAGCAGCTGAAAAACACGTTTTGACGAAAAATTTGTTGAAATCTTGCATTTTGACGCTGTACGACACCGTCGATGGCTGCATGGCATCATTTTGTAGTACCGCACGCATTTTTTATACCGATCCGACGCTGTTTTTTGATTCACATCTTTCGCCCTATGGTCGACGTTCTCCGAAGAACCGTTGATCGCACTTGGAAAATTCCGGTGCCATCGGCTTCAGCTCGTCGAAATACACCTAGTAAAGAAGTTTAAAACAGCTGTGAACTGTTGCGGGTGAGTTATATCCAAGATTAGCTATTACTATGAAAAATTTTCTGATATGAACGAAGTTATCTCGAGAACCGTTGATCGCACATCTAAAATTTTTGTTCCATCGGCTTCAGCTCGTCGAAATACACCTAGTAAAGAAGTTTAAAACAGCTGTGAACTGTTGCGGGTGAGTTATATCCAAGATTAGCTATTACTATGAAAAATTTTCTGATATGAACGAAGTTATCTCGAGAACCGTTCATCGCACATCTAAAATTTTTGTTCCATCGGCTTCAGCTCGTCGAAATACACCTAGTAACGAAGTTTGAAACAGCTGTGAACTGTTGCGGGTGAGTTATATCCAAGTTTAGCTATTACTAAGAAAAATTTTCTGATATGAACGAAGCTATCTCGAGAACCGTTGATCGCACCTGGAAAATTCCGGTGCCATCGGCTTCAGCTCGTCGAAATACATCGAGCAAAGACGTTTCAAACAGCTGTGAACTGTTGTGGGTGCGTTATATCCAAGTTTAGCTATTACTAAGAAAAATTTTCTGATATGAACGAAGCTATCTCGAGAACCGTTGATCGCACCTGGAAAATTCCGGTGCCATCGGCTTCAGCTCGTCGAAATACATCGAGCAAAGACGTTTCAAACAGCTGTGAACTGTTGTGGGTGCGTTATATCCAAGTTTAGCTATTACTAAGAAAAATTTTCTGATATGAACGAAGCTATCTCGAGAACCGTTGATCGCACCTGGAAAATTTCGGTGCCATCGGCTTCAGCTCGTCAAAATACACCTAGTAAAGGAGTTTAAAACAGCTGTGAACTGTTGCGGGTGAGTTATATCCAAGATTAGCTATTACTATGAAAAATTTTCTGATATGAACGAAGTTATCTCGAGAACCGTTGATCGCACATCTAAAATTTTTGTTCCATCGGCTTCAGCTCGTCGAAATACACCTAGTAACGAAGTTTGAAACAGCTGTGAACTGTTGCGGGTGTGTTATATCCAAGTTTAGCTATTACTAAGAAAAATTTTCTGATATGAACGAAGCTATCTCGAGAACCGTTGATCGCACCTGGAAAATTCCGGTGCCATCGGCTTCACCTCGTCGAAATACACCCAGTAAAGAAGTTTAAAACAGCTGTGAACTGTTGCGGGTGAGTTATATCCAAGATTAGCTATTACTAAGAAAAATTTTCTGATATGAACGAAGCTATCTCGAGAACCGTTGATCGCACCTGGAAAATTCCGGTGCCATCGGCTTCAGCTCGTCGAAATACATCGAGCAAAGACGTTTCAAACAGCTGTGAACTGTTGTGGGTGCGTTATATCCAAGTTTAGCTATTACTAAGAAAAATTTTCTGATATGAACGAAGCTATCTCGAGAACCGTTGATCGCACCTGGAAAATTTCGGTGCCATCGGCTTCAGCTCGTCAAAATACACCTAGTAAAGGAGTTTAAAACAGCTGTGAACTGTTGCGGGTGAGTTATATCCAAGATTAGCTATTACTATGAAAAATTTTCTGATATGAACGAAGTTATCTCGAGAACCGTTGATCGCACATCTAAAATTTTTGTTCCATCAGCTTCAGCTCGTCGAAATACACCTAGTAACGAAGTTTGAAACAGCTGTGAACTGTTGCGGGTGTGTTATATCCAAGTTTAGCTATTACTAAGAAAAATTTTCTGATATGAACGAAGCTATCTCGAGAACCGTTGATCGCACCTGGAAAATTCCGGTGCCATCGGCTTCACCTCGTCGAAATACACCCAGTAAAGAAGTTTAAAACAGCTGTGAACTGTTGCGGGTGAGTTATATCCAAGATTAGCTATTACTATGAAAAATTTTCTGATATGAACGAAGTTATCTCGAGAACCGTTGATCGCACATCTAAAATTTTTGTTCCATCGGCTTCAGCTCGTCGAAATACCCCCGGAAGGAAATTTTCAAACGGCTGCATTCACTTGTCGGGGAAATAATTGCAGTCTTATCCGTTTTAGTGAAAATTGGGCGTTTCAGCAGCTGAAAAACACGTTTTGACGAAAAATTTGTTGAAATCTTGCATTTTGACGCTGTACGACACCGTCGATGGCTGCATGGCATCATTTTGTAGTACCGCACGCATTTTTTATACCGATCCGACGCTGTTTTTTGATTCACATCTTTCGCCCTATGGTCGACGTTCTCCGAAGAACCGTTGATCGCACCTGGAAAATTCCGGTGCCATCGGCTTCAGCTCGTCGAAATACACCGAGCAAAGAAATTTGAAACAGCTGTGAACTGTTGCGGGTGAGTTCTATCCAAGTTTAGCTATTACTAAGAAAAATTTTGTGATATGAACGAAGCTATCTCGAGAACCGTTGATCGCACCTGGAAAATTCCGGTGCCATCGGCTTCAGCTCGTCAAAATACACCTAGTAAAGAAGTTTAAAACAGCTGTGAACTGTTGCGGGTGTGTTATATCCAAGTTTAGCTATTACTAAGAAAAATTTTCTGATATGAACGAAGCTATCTCGAGAACTGTTGATCGCACCTGGAAAATTCCGGTGCCATCGGCTTCAGCTCGTCGGAATACCCCTAGTAAAGAAGTTTAAAACAGCTGTGAACTGTTGCGGGTGAGTTATATCCAAGATTAGCTATTACTATGAAAAATTTTCTGATATGAACGAAGTTATCTCGAGAACCGTTGATCGCACATCTAAAATTTTTGTTCCATCGGCTTCAGCTCGTCGAAATACACCCAGTAAAGAAGTTTAAAACAGCTGTGAACTGTTGCGGGTGAGTTATATCCAAGATTAGCTATTACTATGAAAAATTTTCTGATATGAACGAAGTTATCTCGAGAACCGTTGATCGCACATCTAAAATTTTTGTTCCATCGGCTTCAGCTCGTCGAAATACCCCCGGAAGGAAATTTTCAAACGGCTGCATTCACTTGTCGGGGAAATAATTGCAGTCTTATCCGTTTTAGTGAAAATTGGGCGTTTCAGCAGCTGAAAAACACGTTTTGACGAAAAATTTGTTGAAATCTTGCATTTTGACGCTGTACGACACCGTCGATGGCTGCATGGCATCATTTTGTAGTACCGCACGCATTTTTTATACCGATCCGACGCTTTTTTTTGATTCACATCTTTCGCCCTATGGTCGACGTTCTCCGAAGAACCGTTGATCGCACTTGGAAAATTCCGGTGCCATCGGCTTCAGCTCTTCGAAATACACCTAGTAAAGAAGTTTAAAACAGCTGTGAACTGTTGCGGGTGAGTTATATCCAAGATTAGCTATTACTATGAAAAATTTTCTGATATGAACGAAGTTATCTCGAGAACCGTTGATCGCACATCTAAAATTTTTGTTCCATCGGCTTCAGCTCGTCGAAATACACCTAGTAACGAAGTTTGAAACAGCTGTGAACTGTTGCGGGTGTGTTATATCCAAGTTTAGCTATTACTAAGAAAAATTTTCTGATATGAACGAAGCTATCTCGAGAACTGTTGATCGCACCTGGAAAATTCCGGTGCCATCGGCTTCAGCTCGTCGGAATACCCCTAGTAAAGAAGTTTAAAACAGCTGTGAACTGTTGCGGGTGAGTTATATCCAAGATTAGCTATTACTATGAAAAATTTTCTGATATGAACGAAGTTATCTCGAGAACCGTTGATCGCACATCTAAAATTTTTGTTCCATCGGCTTCAGCTCGTCGAAATACACCCAGTAAAGAAGTTTAAAACAGCTGTGAACTGTTGCGGGTGAGTTATATCCAAGATTAGCTATTACTATGAAAAATTTTCTGATATGAACGAAGTTATCTCGAGAACCGTTGATCGCACATCTAAAATTTTTGTTCCATCGGCTTCAGCTCGTCGAAATACCCCCGGAAGGAAATTTTCAAACGGCTGCATTCACTTGTCGGGGAAATAATTGCAGTCTTATCCGTTTTAGTGAAAATTGGGCGTTTCAGCAGCTGAAAAACACGTTTTGACGAAAAATTTGTTGAAATCTTGCATTTTGACGCTGTACGACACCGTCGATGGCTGCATGGCATCATTTTGTAGTACCGCACGCATTTTTTATACCGATCCGACGCTGTTTTTTGATTCACATCTTTCGCCCTATGGTCGACGTTCTCCGAAGAACCGTTGATCGCACTTGGAAAATTCCGGTGCCATCGGCTTCAGCTCGTCGAAATACACCTAGTAAAGAAGTTTAAAACAGCTGTGAACTGTTGCGGGTGAGTTATATCCAAGATTAGCTATTACTATGAAAAATTTTCTGATATGAACGAAGTTATCTCGAGAACCGTTGATCGCACATCTAAAATTTTTGTTCCATCGGCTTCAGCTCGTCGAAATACACCTAGTAACGAAGTTTGAAACAGCTGTGAACTGTTGCGGGTGTGTTATATCCAAGTTTAGCTATTACTAAGAAAAATTTTCTGATATGAACGAAGCTATCTCGAGAACTGTTGATCGCACCTGGAAAATTCCGGTGCCATCGGCTTCAGCTCGTCGGAATACCCCTAGTAAAGAAGTTTAAAACAGCTGTGAACTGTTGCGGGTGAGTTATATCCAAGATTAGCTATTACTATGAAAAATTTTCTGATATGAACGAAGTTATCTCGAGAACCGTTGATCGCACATCTAAAATTTTTGTTCCATCGGCTTCAGCTCGTCGAAATACCCCCGGAAGGAAATTTTTAAACGGCTGCATTCACTTGTCGGGGAAATAATTGCAGTCTTATCCGTTTTAGTGAAAATCGTGCGTTTCAGCAGCTGAAAAACACGTTTTGACGAAAAATTTGTTGAAATCTTGCATTTTGACGCTGTACGACACCGTCGATGGCTGCATGGCATCATTTTGTAGTACCGCACGCATTTTTTATACCGATCCGACGCTGTTTTTTGATTCACATCTTTCGCCCTATGGTCGACGTTCTCCGAAGAACCGTTGATCGCACTTGGAAAATTCCGGTGCCATCGGCTTCAGCTCGTCGAAATACACCTAGTAAAGAAGTTTAAAACAGCTGTGAACTGTTGCGGGTGAGTTATATCCAAGATTAGCTATTACTATGAAAAATTTTCTGATATGAACGAAGTTATCTCGAGAACCGTTGATCGCACATCTAAAATTTTTGTTCCATCGGCTTCAGCTCGTCGAAATACACCTAGTAACGAAGTTTGAAACAGCTGTGAACTGTTGCGGGTGTGTTATATCCAAGTTTAGCTATTACTAAGAAAAATTTTCTGATATGAACGAAGCTATCTCGAGAACTGTTGATCGCACCTGGAAAATTCCGGTGCCATCGGCTTCAGCTCGTCGGAATACCCCTAGTAAAGAAGTTTAAAACAGCTGTGAACTGTTGCGGGTGAGTTATATCCAAGATTAGCTATTACTATGAAAAATTTTCTGATATGAACGAAGTTATCTCGAGAACCGTTGATCGCACATCTAAAATTTTTGTTCCATCGGCTTCAGCTCGTCGAAATACACCTAGTAAAGAAGTTTAAAACAGCTGTGAACTGTTGCGGGTGAGTTATATCCAAGATTAGCTATTACTATGAAAAATTTTCTGATATGAACGAAGTTATCTCGAGAACCGTTCATCGCACATCTAAAATTTTTGTTCCATCGGCTTCAGCTCGTCGAAATACACCTAGTAACGAAGTTTGAAACAGCTGTGAACTGTTGCGGGTGAGTTATATCCAAGTTTAGCTATTACTAAGAAAAATTTTCTGATATGAACGAAGCTATCTCGAGAACCGTTGATCGCACCTGGAAAATTCCGGTGCCATCGGCTTCAGCTCGTCGAAATACATCGAGCAAAGACGTTTCAAACAGCTGTGAACTGTTGCGGGTGAGTTCTATCCAAGTTTAGCTATTACTAAGAAAAATTTTGTGATATGAACGAAGCTATCTCGAGAACCGTTGATCGCACCTGGAAAATTCCGGTGCCATCGGCTTCAGCTCGTCGAAATACACCTAGTAAAGAAGTTTGAAACAGCTGTGAACTGTTGCGGGTGAGTTATATCCAAGTTTAGCTATTACTAAGAAAAATTTTCTGATATGAACGAAGCTATCTCGAGAACCGTTGATCGCACCTGGAAAATTCCGGTGCCATCGGCTTCAGCTCGTCGAAATACCCCCGGAAGGAAATTTTCAAACGGCTGCATTCACTTGTCGGGGAAATAATTGCAGTCTTATCCGTTTTAGTGAAATTCGTGCGTTTCAGCAGCTGAAAAACACGTTTTGACGAAAAATTTGTTGAAATCTTGCATTTTGACGCTGTACGACACCGTCGATGGCTGCATGGCATCATTTTGTAGTACCGCACGCATTTTTTATACCGATCCGACGCTGTTATTTGATTCACATCTTTCGCCCTATGGTCGACGTTCTCCGAAGAACCGTTGATCGCACTTGGAAAATTCCGGTGCCATCGGCTTCAGCTCTTCGAAATACACCTAGTAAAGAAGTTTAAAACAGCTGTGAACTGTTGCGGGTGAGTTATATCCAAGATTAGCTATTACTATGAAAAATTTTCTGATATGAACGAAGTTATCTCGAGAACCGTTGATCGCACATCTAAAATTTTTGTTCCATCGGCTTCAGCTCGTCGAAATACACCTAGTAACGAAGTTTGAAACAGCTGTGAACTGTTGCGGGTGTGTTATATCCAAGTTTAGCTATTACTAAGAAAAATTTTCTGATATGAACGAAGCTATCTCGAGAACTGTTGATCGCACCTGGAAAATTCCGGTGCCATCGGCTTCAGCTCGTCGGAATACCCCTAGTAAAGAAGTTTAAAACAGCTGTGAACTGTTGCGGGTGAGTTATATCCAAGATTAGCTATTACTATGAAAAATTTTCTGATATGAACGAAGTTATCTCGAGAACCGTTGATCGCACATCTAAAATTTTTGTTCCATCGGCTTCAGCTCGTCGAAATACACCCAGTAAAGAAGTTTAAAACAGCTGTGAACTGTTGCGGGTGAGTTATATCCAAGATTAGCTATTACTATGAAAAATTTTCTGATATGAACGAAGTTATCTCGAGAACCGTTGATCGCACATCTAAAATTTTTGTTCCATCGGCTTCAGCTCGTCGACATACCCCCGGAAGGAAATTTTCAAACGGCTGCATTCACTTGTCGGGGAAATAATTGCAGTCTTATCCGTTTTAGTGAAAATTGGGCGTTTCAGCAGCTGAAAAACACGTTTTGACGAAAAATTTGTTGAAATCTTGCATTTTGACGCTGTACGACACCGTCGATGGCTGCATGGCATCATTTTGTAGTACCGCACGCATTTTTTATACCGATCCGACGCTGTTTTTTGATTCACATCTTTCGCCCTATGGTCGACGTTCTCCGAAGAACCGTTGATCGCACTTGGAAAATTCCGGTGCCATCGGCTTCAGCTCGTCGAAATACACCTAGTAAAGAAGTTTAAAACAGCTGTGAACTGTTGCGGGTGAGTTATATCCAAGATTAGCTATTACTATGAAAAATTTTCTGATATGAACGAAGTTATCTCGAGAACCGTTGATCGCACATCTAAAATTTTTGTTCCATCGGCTTCAGCTCGTCGAAATACACCTAGTAAAGAAGTTTAAAACAGCTGTGAACTGTTGCGGGTGAGTTATATCCAAGATTAGCTATTACTATGAAAAATTTTCTGATATGAACGAAGTTATCTCGAGAACCGTTCATCGCACATCTAAAATTTTTGTTCCATCGGCTTCAGCTCGTCGAAATACACCTAGTAACGAAGTTTGAAACAGCTGTGAACTGTTGCGGGTGAGTTATATCCAAGTTTAGCTATTACTAAGAAAAATTTTCTGATATGAACGAAGCTATCTCGAGAACCGTTGATCGCACCTGGAAAATTCCGGTGCCATCGGCTTCAGCTCGTCGAAATACATCGAGCAAAGACGTTTCAAACAGCTGTGAACTGTTGTGGGTGCGTTATATCCAAGTTTAGCTATTACTAAGAAAAATTTTCTGATATGAACGAAGCTATCTCGAGAACCGTTGATCGCACCTGGAAAATTCCGGTGCCATCGGCTTCAGCTCGTCGAAATACATCGAGCAAAGACGTTTCAAACAGCTGTGAACTGTTGTGGGTGCGTTATATCCAAGTTTAGCTATTACTAAGAAAAATTTTCTGATATGAACGAAGCTATCTCGAGAACCGTTGATCGCACCTGGAAAATTTCGGTGCCATCGGCTTCAGCTCGTCAAAATACACCTAGTAAAGGAGTTTAAAACAGCTGTGAACTGTTGCGGGTGAGTTATATCCAAGATTAGCTATTACTATGAAAAATTTTCTGATATGAACGAAGTTATCTCGAGAACCGTTGATCGCACATCTAAAATTTTTGTTCCATCGGCTTCAGCTCGTCGAAATACACCTAGTAACGAAGTTTGAAACAGCTGTGAACTGTTGCGGGTGTGTTATATCCAAGTTTAGCTATTACTAAGAAAAATTTTCTGATATGAACGAAGCTATCTCGAGAACCGTTGATCGCACCTGGAAAATTCCGGTGCCATCGGCTTCACCTCGTCGAAATACACCCAGTAAAGAAGTTTAAAACAGCTGTGAACTGTTGCGGGTGAGTTATATCCAAGATTAGCTATTACTAAGAAAAATTTTCTGATATGAACGAAGCTATCTCGAGAACCGTTGATCGCACCTGGAAAATTCCGGTGCCATCGGCTTCAGCTCGTCGAAATACATCGAGCAAAGACGTTTCAAACAGCTGTGAACTGTTGTGGGTGCGTTATATCCAAGTTTAGCTATTACTAAGAAAAATTTTCTGATATGAACGAAGCTATCTCGAGAACCGTTGATCGCACCTGGAAAATTTCGGTGCCATCGGCTTCAGCTCGTCAAAATACACCTAGTAAAGGAGTTTAAAACAGCTGTGAACTGTTGCGGGTGAGTTATATCCAAGATTAGCTATTACTATGAAAAATTTTCTGATATGAACGAAGTTATCTCGAGAACCGTTGATCGCACATCTAAAATTTTTGTTCCATCAGCTTCAGCTCGTCGAAATACACCTAGTAACGAAGTTTGAAACAGCTGTGAACTGTTGCGGGTGTGTTATATCCAAGTTTAGCTATTACTAAGAAAAATTTTCTGATATGAACGAAGCTATCTCGAGAACCGTTGATCGCACCTGGAAAATTCCGGTGCCATCGGCTTCACCTCGTCGAAATACACCCAGTAAAGAAGTTTAAAACAGCTGTGAACTGTTGCGGGTGAGTTATATCCAAGATTAGCTATTACTATGAAAAATTTTCTGATATGAACGAAGTTATCTCGAGAACCGTTGATCGCACATCTAAAATTTTTGTTCCATCGGCTTCAGCTCGTCGAAATACCCCCGGAAGGAAATTTTCAAACGGCTGCATTCACTTGTCGGGGAAATAATTGCAGTCTTATCCGTTTTAGTGAAAATTGGGCGTTTCAGCAGCTGAAAAACACGTTTTGACGAAAAATTTGTTGAAATCTTGCATTTTGACGCTGTAGGACACCGTCGATGGCTGCATGGCATCATTTTGTAGTACCGCACGCATTTTTTATACCGATCCGACGCTGTTTTTTGATTCACATCTTTCGCCCTATGGTCGACGTTCTCCGAAGAACCGTTGATCGCACCTGGAAAATTCCGGTGCCATCGGCTTCAGCTCGTCGAAATACACCGAGCAAAGAAATTTGAAACAGCTGTGAACTGTTGCGGGTGAGTTCTATCCAAGTTTAGCTATTACTAAGAAAAATTTTGTGATATGAACGAAGCTATCTCGAGAACCGTTGATCGCACCTGGAAAATTCCGGTGCCATCGGCTTCAGCTCGTCAAAATACACCTAGTAAAGAAGTTTAAAACAGCTGTGAACTGTTGCGGGTGTGTTATATCCAAGTTTAGCTATTACTAAGAAAAATTTTCTGATATGAACGAAGCTATCTCGAGAACTGTTGATCGCACCTGGAAAATTCCGGTGCCATCGGCTTCAGCTCGTCGGAATACCCCTAGTAAAGAAGTTTAAAACAGCTGTGAACTGTTGCGGGTGAGTTATATCCAAGATTAGCTATTACTATGAAAAATTTTCTGATATGAACGAAGTTATCTCGAGAACCGTTGATCGCACATCTAAAATTTTTGTTCCATCGGCTTCAGCTCGTCGAAATACACCCAGTAAAGAAGTTTAAAACAGCTGTGAACTGTTGCGGGTGAGTTATATCCAAGATTAGCTATTACTATGAAAAATTTTCTGATATGAACGAAGTTATCTCGAGAACCGTTGATCGCACATCTAAAATTTTTGTTCCATCGGCTTCAGCTCGTCGAAATACCCCCGGAAGGAAATTTTCAAACGGCTGCATTCACTTGTCGGGGAAATAATTGCAGTCTTATCCGTTTTAGTGAAAATTGGGCGTTTCAGCAGCTGAAAAACACGTTTTGACGAAAAATTTGTTGAAATCTTGCATTTTGACGCTGTACGACACCGTCGATGGCTGCATGGCATCATTTTGTAGTACCGCACGCATTTTTTATACCGATCCGACGCTGTTTTTTGATTCACATCTTTCGCCCTATGGTCGACGTTCTCCGAAGAACCGTTGATCGCACTTGGAAAATTCCGGTGCCATCGGCTTCAGCTCGTCGAAATACACCTAGTAAAGAAGTTTAAAACAGCTGTGAACTGTTGCGGGTGAGTTATATCCAAGATTAGCTATTACTATGAAAAATTTTCTGATATGAACGAAGTTATCTCGAGAACCGTTGATCGCACATCTAAAATTTTTGTTCCATCGGCTTCAGCTCGTCGAAATACACCTAGTAACGAAGTTTGAAACAGCTGTGAACTGTTGCGGGTGTGTTATATCCAAGTTTAGCTATTACTAAGAAAAATTTTCTGATATGAACGAAGCTATCTCGAGAACTGTTGATCGCACCTGGAAAATTCCGGTGCCATCGGCTTCAGCTCGTCGGAATACCCCTAGTAAAGAAGTTTAAAACAGCTGTGAACTGTTGCGGGTGAGTTATATCCAAGATTAGCTATTACTATGAAAAATTTTCTGATATGAACGAAGTTATCTCGAGAACCGTTGATCGCACATCTAAAATTTTTGTTCCATCGGCTTCAGCTCGTCGAAATACCCCCGGAAGGAAATTTTTAAACGGCTGCATTCACTTGTCGGGGAAATAATTGCAGTCTTATCCGTTTTAGTGAAAATCGTGCGTTTCAGCAGCTGAAAAACACGTTTTGACGAAAAATTTGTTGAAATCTTGCATTTTGACGCTGTACGACACCGTCGATGGCTGCATGGCATCATTTTGTAGTACCGCACGCATTTTTTATACCGATCCGACGCTGTTTTTTGATTCACATCTTTCGCCCTATGGTCGACGTTCTCCGAAGAACCGTTGATCGCACTTGGAAAATTCCGGTGCCATCGGCTTCAGCTCGTCGAAATACACCTAGTAAAGAAGTTTAAAACAGCTGTGAACTGTTGCGGGTGAGTTATATCCAAGATTAGCTATTACTATGAAAAATTTTCTGATATGAACGAAGTTATCTCGAGAACCGTTGATCGCACATCTAAAATTTTTGTTCCATCGGCTTCAGCTCGTCGAAATACACCTAGTAACGAAGTTTGAAACAGCTGTGAACTGTTGCGGGTGTGTTATATCCAAGTTTAGCTATTACTAAGAAAAATTTTCTGATATGAACGAAGCTATCTCGAGAACTGTTGATCGCACCTGGAAAATTCCGGTGCCATCGGCTTCAGCTCGTCGGAATACCCCTAGTAAAGAAGTTTAAAACAGCTGTGAACTGTTGCGGGTGAGTTATATCCAAGATTAGCTATTACTATGAAAAATTTTCTGATATGAACGAAGTTATCTCGAGAACCGTTGATCGCACATCTAAAATTTTTGTTCCATCGGCTTCAGCTCGTCGAAATACACCTAGTAAAGAAGTTTAAAACAGCTGTGAACTGTTGCGGGTGAGTTATATCCAAGATTAGCTATTACTATGAAAAATTTTCTGATATGAACGAAGTTATCTCGAGAACCGTTCATCGCACATCTAAAATTTTTGTTCCATCGGCTTCAGCTCGTCGAAATACACCTAGTAACGAAGTTTGAAACAGCTGTGAACTGTTGCGGGTGAGTTATATCCAAGTTTAGCTATTACTAAGAAAAATTTTCTGATATGAACGAAGCTATCTCGAGAACCGTTGATCGCACCTGGAAAATTCCGGTGCCATCGGCTTCAGCTCGTCGAAATACATCGAGCAAAGACGTTTCAAACAGCTGTGAACTGTTGCGGGTGAGTTCTATCCAAGTTTAGCTATTACTAAGAAAAATTTTGTGATATGAACGAAGCTATCTCGAGAACCGTTGATCGCACCTGGAAAATTCCGGTGCCATCGGCTTCAGCTCGTCGAAATACACCTAGTAAAGAAGTTTGAAACAGCTGTGAACTGTTGCGGGTGAGTTATATCCAAGTTTAGCTATTACTAAGAAAAATTTTCTGATATGAACGAAGCTATCTCGAGAACCGTTGATCGCACCTGGAAAATTCCGGTGCCATCGGCTTCAGCTCGTCGAAATACCCCCGGAAGGAAATTTTCAAACGGCTGCATTCACTTGTCGGGGAAATAATTGCAGTCTTATCCGTTTTAATGAAAATCGTGCGTTTCAGCAGCTGAAAAACACGTTTTGACGAAAAATTTGTTGAAATCTTGCATTTTGACGCTGTACGACACCGTCGATGGCTGCATGGCATCATTTTGTAGTACCGCACGCATTTTTTATACCGATCCGACGCTGTTTTTTTATTCACATCTTTCGCCCTATGGTCGACGTTCTCCGAAGAACCGTTGATCGCACCTGGAAAATTCCGGTGCCATCGGCTTCAGCTCGTCGAAATACACCTAGTAAAGAAGTTTGAAACAGCTGTGAACTGTTGCGGGTGAGTTATATCCAAGTTTAGCTATTACTAAGAAAAATTTTGTGATATGAACGAAGCTATCTCGAGAACCGTTGATCGCACCTGGAAAATTCCGGTGCCATCGGCTTCAGCTCGTCGAAATACATCGAGCAATGACGTTTCAAACAGCTGTGAACCGTTGTGGGTGCGTTATATCCAAGTTTAGCTATTACTATGAAAAATTTTCTGATATGAACGAAGTTATCTCGAGAACCGTTGATCGCACCTGGAAAATTCCGGTGCCATCGGCTTCAGCTCGTCGAAATACACCCAGTAAAGAAGTTTAAAACAGCTGTGAACTGTTGCGGGTGAGTTATATCCAAGATTAGCTATTACTATGAAAAATTTTCTGATATGAACGAAGTTATCTCGAGAACCGTTGATCGCACATCTAAAATTTTTGTTCCATCGGCTTCAGCTCGTCGAAATACCCCCGGAAGGAAATTTTCAAACGGCTGCATTCACTTGTCGGGGAAATAATTGCAGTCTTATCCGTTTTAGTGAAAATCGTGCGTTTCAGCAGCTGAAAAACACGTTTTGACGAAAAATTTGTTGAAATCTTGCATTTTGACGCTGTACGACACCGTCGATGGCTGCATGGCATCATTTTGTAGTACCGCACGCATTTTTTATACCGATCCGACGCTGTTATTTGATTCACATCTTTCGCCCTATGGTCGACGTTCTCCGAAGAACCGTTGATCGCACTTGGAAAATTCCGGTGCCATCGGCTTCAGCTCTTCGAAATACACCTAGTAAAGAAGTTTAAAACAGCTGTGAACTGTTGCGGGTGAGTTATATCCAAGATTAGCTATTACTATGAAAAATTTTCTGATATGAACGAAGTTATCTCGAGAACCGTTGATCGCACATCTAAAATTTTTGTTCCATCGGCTTCAGCTCGTCGAAATACACCTAGTAACGAAGTTTGAAACAGCTGTGAACTGTTGCGGGTGTGTTATATCCAAGTTTAGCTATTACTAAGAAAAATTTTCTGATATGAACGAAGCTATCTCGAGAACTGTTGATCGCACCTGGAAAATTCCGGTGCCATCGGCTTCAGCTCGTCGGAATACCCCTAGTAAAGAAGTTTAAAACAGCTGTGAACTGTTGCGGGTGAGTTATATCCAAGATTAGCTATTACTATGAAAAATTTTCTGATATGAACGAAGTTATCTCGAGAACCGTTGATCGCACATCTAAAATTTTTGTTCCATCGGCTTCAGCTCGTCGAAATACACCCAGTAAAGAAGTTTAAAACAGCTGTGAACTGTTGCGGGTGAGTTATATCCAAGATTAGCTATTACTATGAAAAATTTTCTGATATGAACGAAGTTATCTCGAGAACCGTTGATCGCACATCTAAAATTTTTGTTCCATCGGCTTCAGCTCGTCGAAATACCCCCGGAAGGAAATTTTCAAACGGCTGCATTCACTTGTCGGGGAAATAATTGCAGTCTTATCCGTTTTAGTGAAAATTGGGCGTTTCAGCAGCTGAAAAACACGTTTTGACGAAAAATTTGTTGAAATCTTGCATTTTGACGCTGTACGACACCGTCGATGGCTGCATGGCATCATTTTGTAGTACCGCACGCATTTTTTATACCGATCCGACGCTGTTTTTTGATTCACATCTTTCGCCCTATGGTCGACGTTCTCCGAAGAACCGTTGATCGCACTTGGAAAATTCCGGTGCCATCGGCTTCAGCTCGTCGAAATACACCTAGTAAAGAAGTTTAAAACAGCTGTGAACTGTTGCGGGTGAGTTATATCCAAGATTAGCTATTACTATGAAAAATTTTCTGATATGAACGAAGTTATCTCGAGAACCGTTGATCGCACATCTAAAATTTTTGTTCCATCGGCTTCAGCTCGTCGAAATACACCTAGTAAAGAAGTTTAAAACAGCTGTGAACTGTTGCGGGTGAGTTATATCCAAGATTAGCTATTACTATGAAAAATTTTCTGATATGAACGAAGTTATCTCGAGAACCGTTCATCGCACATCTAAAATTTTTGTTCCATCGGCTTCAGCTCGTCGAAATACACCTAGTAACGAAGTTTGAAACAGCTGTGAACTGTTGCGGGTGAGTTATATCCAAGTTTAGCTATTACTAAGAAAAATTTTCTGATATGAACGAAGCTATCTCGAGAACCGTTGATCGCACCTGGAAAATTCCGGTGCCATCGGCTTCAGCTCGTCGAAATACATCGAGCAAAGACGTTTCAAACAGCTGTGAACTGTTGTGGGTGCGTTATATCCAAGTTTAGCTATTACTAAGAAAAATTTTCTGATATGAACGAAGCTATCTCGAGAACCGTTGATCGCACCTGGAAAATTCCGGTGCCATCGGCTTCAGCTCGTCGAAATACATCGAGCAAAGACGTTTCAAACAGCTGTGAACTGTTGTGGGTGCGTTATATCCAAGTTTAGCTATTACTAAGAAAAATTTTCTGATATGAACGAAGCTATCTCGAGAACCGTTGATCGCACCTGGAAAATTTCGGTGCCATCGGCTTCAGCTCGTCAAAATACACCTAGTAAAGGAGTTTAAAACAGCTGTGAACTGTTGCGGGTGAGTTATATCCAAGATTAGCTATTACTATGAAAAATTTTCTGATATGAACGAAGTTATCTCGAGAACCGTTGATCGCACATCTAAAATTTTTGTTCCATCGGCTTCAGCTCGTCGAAATACACCTAGTAACGAAGTTTGAAACAGCTGTGAACTGTTGCGGGTGTGTTATATCCAAGTTTAGCTATTACTAAGAAAAATTTTCTGATATGAACGAAGCTATCTCGAGAACCGTTGATCGCACCTGGAAAATTCCGGTGCCATCGGCTTCACCTCGTCGAAATACACCCAGTAAAGAAGTTTAAAACAGCTGTGAACTGTTGCGGGTGAGTTATATCCAAGATTAGCTATTACTAAGAAAAATTTTCTGATATGAACGAAGCTATCTCGAGAACCGTTGATCGCACCTGGAAAATTCCGGTGCCATCGGCTTCAGCTCGTCGAAATACATCGAGCAAAGACGTTTCAAACAGCTGTGAACTGTTGTGGGTGCGTTATATCCAAGTTTAGCTATTACTAAGAAAAATTTTCTGATATGAACGAAGCTATCTCGAGAACCGTTGATCGCACCTGGAAAATTTCGGTGCCATCGGCTTCAGCTCGTCAAAATACACCTAGTAAAGGAGTTTAAAACAGCTGTGAACTGTTGCGGGTGAGTTATATCCAAGATTAGCTATTACTATGAAAAATTTTCTGATATGAACGAAGTTATCTCGAGAACCGTTGATCGCACATCTAAAATTTTTGTTCCATCGGCTTCAGCTCGTCGAAATACACCTAGTAACGAAGTTTGAAACAGCTGTGAACTGTTGCGGGTGTGTTATATCCAAGTTTAGCTATTACTAAGAAAAATTTTCTGATATGAACGAAGCTATCTCGAGAACCGTTGATCGCACCTGGAAAATTCCGGTGCCATCGGCTTCACCTCGTCGAAATACACCCAGTAAAGAAGTTTAAAACAGCTGTGAACTGTTGCGGGTGAGTTATATCCAAGATTAGCTATTACTATGAAAAATTTTCTGATATGAACGAAGTTATCTCGAGAACCGTTGATCGCACATCTAAAATTTTTGTTCCATCGGCTTCAGCTCGTCGAAATACCCCCGGAAGGAAATTTTCAAACGGCTGCATTCACTTGTCGGGGAAATAATTGCAGTCTTATCCGTTTTAGTGAAAATTGGGCGTTTCAGCAGCTGAAAAACACGTTTTGACGAAAAATTTGTTGAAATCTTGCATTTTGACGCTGTACGACACCGTCGATGGCTGCATGGCATCATTTTGTAGTACCGCACGCATTTTTTATACCGATCCGACGCTGTTTTTTGATTCACATCTTTCGCCCTATGGTCGACGTTCTCCGAAGAACCGTTGATCGCACCTGGAAAATTCCGGTGCCATCGGCTTCAGCTCGTCGAAATACACCGAGCAAAGACGTTTCAAACAGCTGTGAACTGTTGTGGGTGCGTTATATCCAAGTTTAGCTATTACTAAGAAAAATTTTCTGATATGAACGAAGCTATCTCGAGAACCGTTGATCGCACCTGGAAAATTCCGGTGCCATCGGCTTCAGCTCGTCGAAATACATCGAGCAAAGACGTTTCAAACAGCTGTGAACTGTTGTGGGTGCGTTATATCCAAGTTTAGCTATTACTAAGAAAAATTTTCTGATATGAACGAAGCTATCTCGAGAACCGTTGATCGCACCTGGAAAATTTCGGTGCCATCGGCTTCAGCTCGTCAAAATACACCTAGTAAAGGAGTTTAAAACAGCTGTGAACTGTTGCGGGTGAGTTATATCCAAGATTAGCTATTACTATGAAAAATTTTCTGATATGAACGAAGTTATCTCGAGAACCGTTGATCGCACATCTAAAATTTTTGTTCCATCGGCTTCAGCTCGTCGAAATACACCTAGTAACGAAGTTTGAAACAGCTGTGAACTGTTGCGGGTGTGTTATATCCAAGTTTAGCTATTACTAAGAAAAATTTTCTGATATGAACGAAGCTATCTCGAGAACCGTTGATCGCACCTGGAAAATTCCGGTGCCATCGGCTTCACCTCGTCGAAATACACCCAGTAAAGAAGTTTAAAACAGCTGTGAACTGTTGCGGGTGAGTTATATCCAAAATTAGCTATTACTATGAAAAATTTTCTGATATGAACGAAGTTATCTCGAGAACCGTTGATCGCACATCTAAAATTTTTGTTCCATCGGCTTCAGCTCGTCGAAATACCCCCGGAAGGAAATTTTTAAACGGCTGCATTCACTTGTCGGGGAAATAATTGCAGTCTTATCCGTTTTAGTGAAAATCGTGCGTTTCAGCAGCTGAAAAACACGTTTTGACGAAAAATTTGTTGAAATCTTGCATTTTGACGCTGTACGACACCGTCGATGGCTGCATGGCATCATTTTGTAGTACCGCACGCATTTTTTATACCGATCCGACGCTGTTTTTTGATTCACATCTTTCGCCCTATGGTCGACGTTCTCCGAAGAACCGTTGATCGCACCTGGAAAATTCCGGTGCCATCGGCTTCAGCTCGTCGAAATACACCGAGCAAAGAAATTTGAAACAGCTGTGAACTGTTGCGGGTGAGTTCTATCCAAGTTTAGCTATTACTAAGAAAAATTTTGTGATATGAACGAAGCTATCTCGAGAACCGTTGATCGCACCTGGAAAATTCCGGTGCCATCGGCTTCAGCTCGTCAAAATACACCTAGTAAAGAAGTTTAAAACAGCTGTGAACTGTTGCGGGTGAGTTATATCCAAGTTTAGCTATTACTAAGAAAAATTTTGTCATATGAACGAAGCTATCTCGAGAATCGTTGATCGCACCTGGAAAATTCCGGTGCCATCGGCTTCAGCTCGTCGAAATACATCGAGCAATGACGTTTCAAACAGCTGTGAACTGTTGTGGGTGCGTTATATCCAAGTTTAGCTATTACTATGAAAAATTTTCTGATATGAACGAAGTTATCTCGAGAACCGTTGATCGCACCTGGAAAATTCCGGTGCCATCGGCTTCAGCTCGTCGAAATACACCCAGTAAAGAAGTTTAAAACAGCTGTGAACTGTTGCGGGTGAGTTATATCCAAGATTAGCTATTACTATGAAAAATTTTCTGATATGAACGAAGTTATCTCGAGAACCGTTGATCGCACCTGGAAAATTCCGGTGCCATCGGCTTCACCTCGTCGAAATACACCCAGTAAAGAAGTTTAAAACAGCTGTGAACTGTTGCGGGTGAGTTATATCCAAAATTAGCTATTACTATGAAAAATTTTCTGATATGAACGAAGTTATCTCGAGAACCGTTGATCGCACATCTAAAATTTTTGTTCCATCGGCTTCAGCTCGTCGAAATACCCCCGGAAGGAAATTTTTAAACGGCTGCATTCACTTGTCGGGGAAATAATTACAGTCTTATCCGTTTTAGTGAAAATCGTGCGTTTCAGCAGCTGAAAAACACGTTTTGACGAAAAATTTGTTGAAATCTTGCATTTTGACGCTGTCCGACACCGTCGATGGCTGCATGGCATCATTTTGTAGTACCGCACGCATTTTTTATACCGATCCGACGCTGTTTTTTGATTCACATCTTTCGCCCTATGGTCGACGTTCTCCGAAGAACCGTTGATCGCACCTGGAAAATTCCGGTGCCATCGGCTTCAGCTCGTCGAAATACACCGAGCAAAGAAATTTGAAACAGCTGTGAACTGTTGCGGGTGAGTTCTATCCAAGTTTAGCTATTACTAAGAAAAATTTTGTGATATGAACGAAGCTATCTCTAGAACCGTTGATCGCACCTGGAAAATTCCGGTGCCATCGGCTTCAGCTCGTCAAAATACACCTAGTAAAGAAGTTTAAAACAGCTGTGAACTGTTGCGGGTGAGTTATATCCAAGTTTAGCTATTACTAAGAAAAATTTTGTCATATGAACGAAGCTATCTCGAGAACCGTTGATCGCACCTGGAAAATTCCGGTGCCATCGGCTTCAGCTCGTCGAAATACATCGAGCAATGACGTTTCAAACAGCTGTGAACTGTTGTGGGTGCGTTATATCCAAGTTTACCTATTACTATGAAAAATTTTCTGATATGAACGAAGTTATCTCGAGAACCGTTGATCGCACCTGGAAAATTCCGGTGCCATCGGCTTCACCTCGTCGAAATACACCCAGTAAAGAAGTTTAAAACAGCTGTGAACTGTTGCGGGTGAGTTATATCCAAGTTTAGCTATTACTAAGAAAAATTTTGTCATATGAACGAAGCTATCTCGAGAACCGTTGATCGCACCTGGAAAATTCCGGTGCCATCGGCTTCAGCTCGTCGAAATACATCGAGCAATGACGTTTCAAACAGCTGTGAACTGTTGTGGGTGCGTTATATCCAAGTTTAGCTATTACTATGAAAAATTTTCTGATATGAACGAAGTTATCTCGAGAACCGTTGATCGCACCTGGAAAATTCCGGTGCCATCGGCTTCAGCTCGTCGAAATACACCCAGTAAAGAAGTTTAAAACAGCTGTGAACTGTTGCGGGTGAGTTATATCCAAGATTAGCTATTACTATGAAAAATTTTCTGATATGAACGAAGTTATCTCGAGAACCGTTGATCGCACCTGGAAAATTCCGGTGCCATCGGCTTCACCTCGTCGAAATACACCCAGTAAAGAAGTTTAAAACAGCTGTGAACTGTTGCGGGTGAGTTATATCCAAAATTAGCTATTACTATGAAAAATTTTCTGATATGAACGAAGTTAGCTCGAGAACCGTTGATCGCACATCTAAAATTTTTGTTCCATCGGCTTCAGCTCGTCGAAATACCCCCGGAAGGAAATTTTTAAACGGCTGCATTCACTTGTCGGGGAAATAATTGCAGTCTTATCCGTTTTAGTGAAAATCGTGCGTTTCAGCAGCTGAAAAACACGTTTTGACGAAAAATTTGTTGAAATCTTGCATTTTGACGCTGTCCGACACCGTCGATGGCTGCATGGCATCATTTTGTAGTACCGCACGCATTTTTTATACCGATCCGACGCTGTTTTTTGATTCACATCTTTCGCCCTATGGTCGACGTTCTCCGAAGAACCGTTGATCGCACTTGGAAAATTCCGGTGCCATCGGCTTCAGCTCGTCGAAATACACCTAGTAAAGAAGTTTAAAACAGCTGTGAACTGTTGCGGGTGAGTTATATCCAAGATTAGCTATTACTATGAAAAATTTTCTGATATGAACGAAGTTATCTCGAGAACCGTTGATCGCACATCTAAAATTTTTGTTCCATCGGCTTCAGCTCGTCGAAATACACCTAGTAACGAAGTTTGAAACAGCTGTGAACTGTTGCGGGTGTGTTATATCCAAGTTTAGCTATTACTAAGAAAAATTTTCTGATATGAACGAAGCTATCTCGAGAACTGTTGATCGCACCTGGAAAATTCCGGTGCCATCGGCTTCAGCTCGTCGGAATACCCCTAGTAGAGAAGTTTAAAACAGCTGTGAACTGTTGCGGGTGAGTTATATCCAAGATTAGCTATTACTATGAAAAATTTTCTGATATGAACGAAGTTATCTCGAGAACCGTTGATCGCACATCTAAAATTTTTGTTCCATCGGCTTCAGCTCGTCGAAATACCCCCGGAAGGAAATTTTTAAACGGCTGCATTCACTTGTCGGGGAAATAATTGCAGTCTTATCCGTTTTAGTGAAAATCGTGCGTTTCAGCAGCTGAAAAACACGTTTTGACGAAAAATTTGTTGAAATCTTGCATTTTGACGCTGTACGACACCGTCGATGGCTGCATGGCATCATTTTGTAGTACCGCACGCATTTTTTATACCGATCCGACGCTGTTTTTTGATTCACATCTTTCGCCCTATGGTCGACGTTCTCCGAAGAACCGTTGATCGCACTTGGAAAATTCCGGTGCCATCGGCTTCAGCTCGTCGAAATACACCTAGTAAAGAAGTTTAAAACAGCTGTGAACTGTTGCGGGTGTGTTATATCCAAGATTAGCTATTACTATGAAAAATTTTCTGATATGAACGAAGTTATCTCGAGAACCGTTGATCGCACATCTAAAATTTTTGTTCCATCGGCTTCAGCTCGTCGAAATACACCTAGTAACGAAGTTTGAAACAGCTGTGAACTGTTGCGGGTGTGTTATATCCAAGTTTAGCTATTACTAAGAAAAATTTTCTGATATGAACGAAGCTATCTCGAGAACCGTTGATCGCACCTGGAAAATTCCGGTGCCATCGGCTTCACCTCGTCGAAATACACCCAGTAAAGAAGTTTAAAACAGCTGTGAACTGTTGCGGGTGAGTTATATCCAAGATTAGCTATTACTAAGAAAAATTTTCTGATATGAACGAAGCTATCTCGAGAACCGTTGATCGCACCTGGAAAATTCCGGTGCCATCGGCTTCAGCTCGTCGAAATACATCGAGCAAAGACGTTTCAAACAGCTGTGAACTGTTGTGGGTGCGTTATATCCAAGTTTAGCTATTACTAAGAAAAATTTTCTGATATGAACGAAGCTATCTCGAGAACCGTTGATCGCACCTGGAAAATTTCGGTGCCATCGGCTTCAGCTCGTCAAAATACACCTAGTAAAGGAGTTTAAAACAGCTGTGAACTGTTGCGGGTGAGTTATATCCAAGATTAGCTATTACTATGAAAAATTTTCTGATATGAACGAAGTTATCTCGAGAACCGTTGATCGCACATCTAAAATTTTTGTTCCATCGGCTTCAGCTCGTCGAAATACACCTAGTAACGAAGTTTGAAACAGCTGTGAACTGTTGCGGGTGTGTTATATCCAAGTTTAGCTATTACTAAGAAAAATTTTCTGATATGAACGAAGCTATCTCGAGAACCGTTGATCGCACCTGGAAAATTCCGGTGCCATCGGCTTCACCTCGTCGAAATACACCCAGTAAAGAAGTTTAAAACAGCTGTGAACTGTTGCGGGTGAGTTATATCCAAGATTAGCTATTACTATGAAAAATTTTCTGATATGAACGAAGTTATCTCGAGAACCGTTGATCGCACATCTAAAATTTTTGTTCCATCGGCTTCAGCTCGTCGAAATACCCCCGGAAGGAAATTTTTAAACGGCTGCATTCACTTGTCGGGGAAATAATTGCAGTCTTATCCGTTTTAGTGAAAATCGTGCGTTTCAGCAGCTGAAAAACACGTTTTGACGAAAAATTTGTTGAAATCTTGCATTTTGACGCTGTACGACACCGTCGATGGCTGCATGGCATCATTTTGTAGTACCGCACGCATTTTTTATACCGATCCGACGCTGTTTTTTGATTCACATCTTTCGCCCTATGGTCGACGTTCTCCGAAGAACCGTTGATCGCACTTGGAAAATTCCGGTGCCATCGGCTTCAGCTCGTCGAAATACACCTAGTAAAGAAGTTTAAAACAGCTGTGAACTGTTGCGGGTGTGTTATATCCAAGATTAGCTATTACTATGAAAAATTTTCTGATATGAACGAAGTTATCTCGAGAACCGTTGATCGCACATCTAAAATTTTTGTTCCATCGGCTTCAGCTCGTCGAAATACACCTAGTAACGAAGTTTGAAACAGCTGTGAACTGTTGCGGGTGTGTTATATCCAAGTTTAGCTATTACTAAGAAAAATTTTCTGATATGAACGAAGCTATCTCGAGAACCGTTGATCGCACCTGGAAAATTCCGGTGCCATCGGCTTCACCTCGTCGAAATACACCCAGTAAAGAAGTTTAAAACAGCTGTGAACTGTTGCGGGTGAGTTATATCCAAGATTAGCTATTACTAAGAAAAATTTTCTGATATGAACGAAGCTATCTCGAGAACCGTTGATCGCACCTGGAAAATTCCGGTGCCATCGGCTTCAGCTCGTCGAAATACATCGAGCAAAGACGTTTCAAACAGCTGTGAACTGTTGTGGGTGCGTTATATCCAAGTTTAGCTATTACTAAGAAAAATTTTCTGATATGAACGAAGCTATCTCGAGAACCGTTGATCGCACCTGGAAAATTTCGGTGCCATCGGCTTCAGCTCGTCAAAATACACCTAGTAAAGGAGTTTAAAACAGCTGTGAACTGTTGCGGGTGAGTTATATCCAAGATTAGCTATTACTATGAAAAATTTTCTGATATGAACGAAGTTATCTCGAGAACCGTTGATCGCACATCTAAAATTTTTGTTCCATCGGCTTCAGCTCGTCGAAATACACCTAGTAACGAAGTTTGAAACAGCTGTGAACTGTTGCGGGTGTGTTATATCCAAGTTTAGCTATTACTAAGAAAAATTTTCTGATATGAACGAAGCTATCTCGAGAACCGTTGATCGCACCTGGAAAATTCCGGTGCCATCGGCTTCACCTCGTCGAAATACACCCAGTAAAGAAGTTTAAAACAGCTGTGAACTGTTGCGGGTGAGTTATATCCAAGATTAGCTATTACTATGAAAAATTTTCTGATATGAACGAAGTTATCTCGAGAACCGTTGATCGCACATCTAAAATTTTTGTTCCATCGGCTTCAGCTCGTCGAAATACCCCCGGAAGGAAATTTTCAAACGGCTGCATTCACTTGTCGGGGAAATAATTGCAGTCTTATCCGTTTTAGTGAAAATTGGGCGTTTCAGCAGCTGAAAAACACGTTTTGACGAAAAATTTGTTGAAATCTTGCATTTTGACGCTGTACGACACCGTCGATGGCTGCATGGCATCATTTTGTAGTACCGCACGCATTTTTTATACCGATCCGACGCTGTTTTTTGATTCACATCTTTCGCCCTATGGTCGACGTTCTCCGAAGAACCGTTGATCGCACCTGGAAAATTCCGGTGCCATCGGCTTCAGCTCGTCGAAATACACCGAGCAAAGACGTTTCAAACAGCTGTGAACTGTTGTGGGTGCGTTATATCCAAGTTTAGCTATTACTAAGAAAAATTTTCTGATATGAACGAAGCTATCTCGAGAACCGTTGATCGCACCTGGAAAATTCCGGTGCCATCGGCTTCAGCTCGTCGAAATACATCGAGCAAAGACGTTTCAAACAGCTGTGAACTGTTGTGGGTGCGTTATATCCAAGTTTAGCTATTACTAAGAAAAATTTTCTGATATGAACGAAGCTATCTCGAGAACCGTTGATCGCACCTGGAAAATTTCGGTGCCATCGGCTTCAGCTCGTCAAAATACACCTAGTAAAGGAGTTTAAAACAGCTGTGAACTGTTGCGGGTGAGTTATATCCAAGATTAGCTATTACTATGAAAAATTTTCTGATATGAACGAAGTTATCTCGAGAACCGTTGATCGCACATCTAAAATTTTTGTTCCATCGGCTTCAGCTCGTCGAAATACACCTAGTAACGAAGTTTGAAACAGCTGTGAACTGTTGCGGGTGTGTTATATCCAAGTTTAGCTATTACTAAGAAAAATTTTCTGATATGAACGAAGCTATCTCGAGAACCGTTGATCGCACCTGGAAAATTCCGGTGCCATCGGCTTCACCTCGTCGAAATACACCCAGTAAAGAAGTTTAAAACAGCTGTGAACTGTTGCGGGTGAGTTATATCCAAAATTAGCTATTACTATGAAAAATTTTCTGATATGAACGAAGTTATCTCGAGAACCGTTGATCGCACATCTAAAATTTTTGTTCCATCGGCTTCAGCTCGTCGAAATACCCCCGGAAGGAAATTTTTAAACGGCTGCATTCACTTGTCGGGGAAATAATTGCAGTCTTATCCGTTTTAGTGAAAATCGTGCGTTTCAGCAGCTGAAAAACACGTTTTGACGAAAAATTTGTTGAAATCTTGCATTTTGACGCTGTACGACACCGTCGATGGCTGCATGGCATCATTTTGTAGTACCGCACGCATTTTTTATACCGATCCGACGCTGTTTTTTGATTCACATCTTTCGCCCTATGGTCGACGTTCTCCGAAGAACCGTTGATCGCACCTGGAAAATTCCGGTGCCATCGGCTTCAGCTCGTCGAAATACACCGAGCAAAGAAATTTGAAACAGCTGTGAACTGTTGCGGGTGAGTTCTATCCAAGTTTAGCTATTACTAAGAAAAATTTTGTGATATGAACGAAGCTATCTCGAGAACCGTTGATCGCACCTGGAAAATTCCGGTGCCATCGGCTTCAGCTCGTCAAAATACACCTAGTAAAGAAGTTTAAAACAGCTGTGAACTGTTGCGGGTGAGTTATATCCAAGTTTAGCTATTACTAAGAAAAATTTTGTCATATGAACGAAGCTATCTCGAGAACCGTTGATCGCACCTGGAAAATTCCGGTGCCATCGGCTTCAGCTCGTCGAAATACATCGAGCAATGACGTTTCAAACAGCTGTGAACTGTTGTGGGTGCGTTATATCCAAGTTTAGCTATTACTATGAAAAATTTTCTGATATGAACGAAGTTATCTCGAGAACCGTTGATCGCACCTGGAAAATTCCGGTGCCATCGGCTTCAGCTCGTCGAAATACACCCAGTAAAGAAGTTTAAAACAGCTGTGAACTGTTGCGGGTGAGTTATATCCAAGATTAGCTATTACTATGAAAAATTTTCTGATATGAACGAAGTTATCTCGAGAACCGTTGATCGCACCTGGAAAATTCCGGTGCCATCGGCTTCACCTCGTCGAAATACACCCAGTAAAGAAGTTTAAAACAGCTGTGAACTGTTGCGGGTGAGTTATATCCAAAATTAGCTATTACTATGAAAAATTTTCTGATATGAACGAAGTTATCTCGAGAACCGTTGATCGCACATCTAAAATTTTTGTTCCATCGGCTTCAGCTCGTCGAAATACCCCCGGAAGGAAATTTTTAAACGGCTGCATTCACTTGTCGGGGAAATAATTACAGTCTTATCCGTTTTAGTGAAAATCGTGCGTTTCAGCAGCTGAAAAACACGTTTTGACGAAAAATTTGTTGAAATCTTGCATTTTGACGCTGTCCGACACCGTCGATGGCTGCATGGCATCATTTTGTAGTACCGCACGCATTTTTTATACCGATCCGACGCTGTTTTTTGATTCACATCTTTCGCCCTATGGTCGACGTTCTCCGAAGAACCGTTGATCGCACCTGGAAAATTCCGGTGCCATCGGCTTCAGCTCGTCGAAATACACCGAGCAAAGAAATTTGAAACAGCTGTGAACTGTTGCGGGTGAGTTCTATCCAAGTTTAGCTATTACTAAGAAAAATTTTGTGATATGAACGAAGCTATCTCTAGAACCGTTGATCGCACCTGGAAAATTCCGGTGCCATCGGCTTCAGCTCGTCAAAATACACCTAGTAAAGAAGTTTAAAACAGCTGTGAACTGTTGCGGGTGAGTTATATCCAAGTTTAGCTATTACTAAGAAAAATTTTGTCATATGAACGAAGCTATCTCGAGAACCGTTGATCGCACCTGGAAAATTCCGGTGCCATCGGCTTCAGCTCGTCGAAATACATCGAGCAATGACGTTTCAAACAGCTGTGAACTGTTGTGGGTGCGTTATATCCAAGTTTACCTATTACTATGAAAAATTTTCTGATATGAACGAAGTTATCTCGAGAACCGTTGATCGCACCTGGAAAATTCCGGTGCCATCGGCTTCACCTCGTCGAAATACACCCAGTAAAGAAGTTTAAAACAGCTGTGAACTGTTGCGGGTGAGTTATATCCAAGTTTAGCTATTACTAAGAAAAATTTTGTCATATGAACGAAGCTATCTCGAGAACCGTTGATCGCACCTGGAAAATTCCGGTGCCATCGGCTTCAGCTCGTCGAAATACATCGAGCAATGACGTTTCAAACAGCTGTGAACTGTTGTGGGTGCGTTATATCCAAGTTTAGCTATTACTATGAAAAATTTTCTGATATGAACGAAGTTATCTCGAGAACCGTTGATCGCACCTGGAAAATTCCGGTGCCATCGGCTTCAGCTCGTCGAAATACACCCAGTAAAGAAGTTTAAAACAGCTGTGAACTGTTGCGGGTGAGTTATATCCAAGATTAGCTATTACTATGAAAAATTTTCTGATATGAACGAAGTTATCTCGAGAACCGTTGATCGCACCTGGAAAATTCCGGTGCCATCGGCTTCACCTCGTCGAAATACACCCAGTAAAGAAGTTTAAAACAGCTGTGAACTGTTGCGGGTGAGTTATATCCAAAATTAGCTATTACTATGAAAAATTTTCTGATATGAACGAAGTTAGCTCGAGAACCGTTGATCGCACATCTAAAATTTTTGTTCCATCGGCTTCAGCTCGTCGAAATACCCCCGGAAGGAAATTTTTAAACGGCTGCATTCACTTGTCGGGGAAATAATTGCAGTCTTATCCGTTTTAGTGAAAATCGTGCGTTTCAGCAGCTGAAAAACACGTTTTGACGAAAAATTTGTTGAAATCTTGCATTTTGACGCTGTCCGACACCGTCGATGGCTGCATGGCATCATTTTGTAGTACCGCACGCATTTTTTATACCGATCCGACGCTGTTTTTTGATTCACATCTTTCGCCCTATGGTCGACGTTCTCCGAAGAACCGTTGATCGCACTTGGAAAATTCCGGTGCCATCGGCTTCAGCTCGTCGAAATACACCTAGTAAAGAAGTTTAAAACAGCTGTGAACTGTTGCGGGTGAGTTATATCCAAGATTAGCTATTACTATGAAAAATTTTCTGATATGAACGAAGTTATCTCGAGAACCGTTGATCGCACATCTAAAATTTTTGTTCCATCGGCTTCAGCTCGTCGAAATACACCTAGTAACGAAGTTTGAAACAGCTGTGAACTGTTGCGGGTGTGTTATATCCAAGTTTAGCTATTACTAAGAAAAATTTTCTGATATGAACGAAGCTATCTCGAGAACTGTTGATCGCACCTGGAAAATTCCGGTGCCATCGGCTTCAGCTCGTCGGAATACCCCTAGTAGAGAAGTTTAAAACAGCTGTGAACTGTTGCGGGTGAGTTATATCCAAGATTAGCTATTACTATGAAAAATTTTCTGATATGAACGAAGTTATCTCGAGAACCGTTGATCGCACATCTAAAATTTTTGTTCCATCGGCTTCAGCTCGTCGAAATACCCCCGGAAGGAAATTTTTAAACGGCTGCATTCACTTGTCGGGGAAATAATTGCAGTCTTATCCGTTTTAGTGAAAATCGTGCGTTTCAGCAGCTGAAAAACACGTTTTGACGAAAAATTTGTTGAAATCTTGCATTTTGACGCTGTACGACACCGTCGATGGCTGCATGGCATCATTTTGTAGTACCGCACGCATTTTTTATACCGATCCGACGCTGTTTTTTGATTCACATCTTTCGCCCTATGGTCGACGTTCTCCGAAGAACCGTTGATCGCACTTGGAAAATTCCGGTGCCATCGGCTTCAGCTCGTCGAAATACACCTAGTAAAGAAGTTTAAAACAGCTGTGAACTGTTGCGGGTGTGTTATATCCAAGATTAGCTATTACTATGAAAAATTTTCTGATATGAACGAAGTTATCTCGAGAACCGTTGATCGCACATCTAAAATTTTTGTTCCATCGGCTTCAGCTCGTCGAAATACACCCAGTAAAGAAGTTTAAAACAGCTGTGAACTGTTGCGGGTGAGTTATATCCAAGATTAGCTATTACTATGAAAAATTTTCTGATATGAACGAAGTTATCTCGAGAACCGTTGATCGCACCTGGAAAATTCCGGTGCCATCGGCTTCACCTCGTCGAAATACACCCAGTAAAGAAGTTTAAAACAGCTGTGAACTGTTGCGGGTGAGTTATATCCAAAATTAGCTATTACTATGAAAAATTTTCTGATATGAACGAAGTTAGCTCGAGAACCGTTGATCGCACATCTAAAATTTTTGTTCCATCGGCTTCAGCTCGTCGAAATACCCCCGGAAGGAAATTTTTAAACGGCTGCATTCACTTGTCGGGGAAATAATTGCAGTCTTATCCGTTTTAGTGAAAATCGTGCGTTTCAGCAGCTGAAAAACACGTTTTGACGAAAAATTTGTTGAAATCTTGCATTTTGACGCTGTCCGACACCGTCGATGGCTGCATGGCATCATTTTGTAGTACCGCACGCATTTTTTATACCGATCCGACGCTGTTTTTTGATTCACATCTTTCGCCCTATGGTCGACGTTCTCCGAAGAACCGTTGATCGCACTTGGAAAATTCCGGTGCCATCGGCTTCAGCTCGTCGAAATACACCTAGTAAAGAAGTTTAAAACAGCTGTGAACTGTTGCGGGTGAGTTATATCCAAGATTAGCTATTACTATGAAAAATTTTCTGATATGAACGAAGTTATCTCGAGAACCGTTGATCGCACCTGGAAAATTCCGGTGCCATCGGCTTCAGCTCGTCGAAATACACCCAGTAAAGAAGTTTAAAACAGCTGTGAACTGTTGCGGGTGAGTTATATCCAAGATTAGCTATTACTAAGAAAAATTTTGTGATATGAACGAAGCTATCTCGAGAACCGTTGATCGCACCTGGAAAATTCCGGTGCCATCGGCTTCAGCTCGTCAAAATACACCTAGTAAAGAAGTTTAAAACAGCTGTGAACTGTTGCGGGTGAGTTATATCCAAGTTTAGCTATTACTAAGAAAAATTTTGTCATATGAACGAAGCTATCTCGAGAACCGTTGATCGCACCTGGAAAATTCCGGTGCCATCGGCTTCAGCTCGTCGAAATACATCGAGCAATGACGTTTCAAACAGCTGTGAACTGTTGTGGGTGCGTTATATCCAAGTTTAGCTATTACTATGAAAAATTTTCTGATATGAACGAAGTTATCTCGAGAACCGTTGATCGCACCTGGAAAATTCCGGTGCCATCGGCTTCAGCTCGTCGAAATACACCCAGTAAAGAAGTTTAAAACAGCTGTGAACTGTTGCGGGTGAGTTATATCCAAGATTAGCTATTACTATGAAAAATTTTCTGATATGAACGAAGTTATCTCGAGAACCGTTGATCGCACCTGGAAAATTCCGGTGCCATCGGCTTCACCTCGTCGAAATACACCCAGTAAAGAAGTTTAAAACAGCTGTGAACTGTTGCGGGTGAGTTATATCCAAAATTAGCTATTACTATGAAAAATTTTCTGATATGAACGAAGTTATCTCGAGAACCGTTGATCGCACATCTAAAATTTTTGTTCCATCGGCTTCAGCTCGTCGAAATACACCCAGTAAAGAAGTTTAAAACAGCTGTGAACTGTTGCGGGTGAGTTATATCCAAGATTAGCTATTACTATGAAAAATTTTCTGATATGAACGAAGTTATCTCGAGAACCGTTGATCGCACCTGGAAAATTCCGGTGCCATCGGCTTCACCTCGTCGAAATACACCCAGTAAAGAAGTTTAAAACAGCTGTGAACTGTTGCGGGTGAGTTATATCCAAAATTAGCTATTACTATGAAAAATTTTCTGATATGAACGAAGTTAGCTCGAGAACCGTTGATCGCACATCTAAAATTTTTGTTCCATCGGCTTCAGCTCGTCGAAATACCCCCGGAAGGAAATTTTTAAACGGCTGCATTCACTTGTCGGGGAAATAATTGCAGTCTTATCCGTTTTAGTGAAAATCGTGCGTTTCAGCAGCTGAAAAACACGTTTTGACGAAAAATTTGTTGAAATCTTGCATTTTGACGCTGTCCGACACCGTCGATGGCTGCATGGCATCATTTTGTAGTACCGCACGCATTTTTTATACCGATCCGACGCTGTTTTTTGATTCACATCTTTCGCCCTATGGTCGACGTTCTCCGAAGAACCGTTGATCGCACTTGGAAAATTCCGGTGCCATCGGCTTCAGCTCGTCGAAATACACCTAGTAAAGAAGTTTAAAACAGCTGTGAACTGTTGCGGGTGAGTTATATCCAAGATTAGCTATTACTATGAAAAATTTTCTGATATGAACGAAGTTATCTCGAGAACCGTTGATCGCACCTGGAAAATTCCGGTGCCATCGGCTTCAGCTCGTCGAAATACACCCAGTAAAGAAGTTTAAAACAGCTGTGAACTGTTGCGGGTGAGTTATATCCAAGATTAGCTATTACTAAGAAAAATTTTGTGATATGAACGAAGCTATCTCGAGAACCGTTGATCGCACCTGGAAAATTCCGGTGCCATCGGCTTCAGCTCGTCAAAATACACCTAGTAAAGAAGTTTAAAACAGCTGTGAACTGTTGCGGGTGAGTTATATCCAAGTTTAGCTATTACTAAGAAAAATTTTGTCATATGAACGAAGCTATCTCGAGAACCGTTGATCGCACCTGGAAAATTCCGGTGCCATCGGCTTCAGCTCGTCGAAATACATCGAGCAATGACGTTTCAAACAGCTGTGAACTGTTGTGGGTGCGTTATATCCAAGTTTAGCTATTACTATGAAAAATTTTCTGATATGAACGAAGTTATCTCGAGAACCGTTGATCGCACCTGGAAAATTCCGGTGCCATCGGCTTCAGCTCGTCGAAATACACCCAGTAAAGAAGTTTAAAACAGCTGTGAACTGTTGCGGGTGAGTTATATCCAAGATTAGCTATTACTATGAAAAATTTTCTGATATGAACGAAGTTATCTCGAGAACCGTTGATCGCACCTGGAAAATTCCGGTGCCATCGGCTTCACCTCGTCGAAATACACCCAGTAAAGAAGTTTAAAACAGCTGTGAACTGTTGCGGGTGAGTTATATCCAAAATTAGCTATTACTATGAAAAATTTTCTGATATGAACGAAGTTATCTCGAGAACCGTTGATCGCACATCTAAAATTTTTGTTCCATCGGCTTCAGCTCGTCGAAATACCCCCGGAAGGAAATTTTTAAACGGCTGCATTCACTTGTCGGGGAAATAATTACAGTCTTATCCGTTTTAGTGAAAATCGTGCGTTTCAGCAGCTGAAAAACACGTTTTGACGAAAAATTTGTTGAAATCTTGCATTTTGACGCTGTCCGACACCGTCGATGGCTGCATGGCATCATTTTGTAGTACCGCACGCATTTTTTATACCGATCCGACGCTGTTTTTTGATTCACATCTTTCGCCCTATGGTCGACGTTCTCCGAAGAACCGTTGATCGCACCTGGAAAATTCCGGTGCCATCGGCTTCAGCTCGTCGAAATACACCGAGCAAAGAAATTTGAAACAGCTGTGAACTGTTGCGGGTGAGTTCTATCCAAGTTTAGCTATTACTAAGAAAAATTTTGTGATATGAACGAAGCTATCTCTAGAACCGTTGATCGCACCTGGAAAATTCCGGTGCCATCGGCTTCAGCTCGTCAAAATACACCTAGTAAAGAAGTTTAAAACAGCTGTGAACTGTTGCGGGTGAGTTATATCCAAGTTTAGCTATTACTAAGAAAAATTTTGTCATATGAACGAAGCTATCTCGAGAACCGTTGATCGCACCTGGAAAATTCCGGTGCCATCGGCTTCAGCTCGTCGAAATACATCGAGCAATGACGTTTCAAACAGCTGTGAACTGTTGTGGGTGCGTTATATCCAAGTTTACCTATTACTATGAAAAATTTTCTGATATGAACGAAGTTATCTCGAGAACCGTTGATCGCACCTGGAAAATTCCGGTGCCATCGGCTTCACCTCGTCGAAATACACCCAGTAAAGAAGTTTAAAACAGCTGTGAACTGTTGCGGGTGAGTTATATCCAAGTTTAGCTATTACTAAGAAAAATTTTGTCATATGAACGAAGCTATCTCGAGAACCGTTGATCGCACCTGGAAAATTCCGGTGCCATCGGCTTCAGCTCGTCGAAATACATCGAGCAATGACGTTTCAAACAGCTGTGAACTGTTGTGGGTGCGTTATATCCAAGTTTAGCTATTACTATGAAAAATTTTCTGATATGAACGAAGTTATCTCGAGAACCGTTGATCGCACCTGGAAAATTCCGGTGCCATCGGCTTCAGCTCGTCGAAATACACCCAGTAAAGAAGTTTAAAACAGCTGTGAACTGTTGCGGGTGAGTTATATCCAAGATTAGCTATTACTATGAAAAATTTTCTGATATGAACGAAGTTATCTCGAGAACCGTTGATCGCACCTGGAAAATTCCGGTGCCATCGGCTTCACCTCGTCGAAATACACCCAGTAAAGAAGTTTAAAACAGCTGTGAACTGTTGCGGGTGAGTTATATCCAAAATTAGCTATTACTATGAAAAATTTTCTGATATGAACGAAGTTAGCTCGAGAACCGTTGATCGCACATCTAAAATTTTTGTTCCATCGGCTTCAGCTCGTCGAAATACCCCCGGAAGGAAATTTTTAAACGGCTGCATTCACTTGTCGGGGAAATAATTGCAGTCTTATCCGTTTTAGTGAAAATCGTGCGTTTCAGCAGCTGAAAAACACGTTTTGACGAAAAATTTGTTGAAATCTTGCATTTTGACGCTGTCCGACACCGTCGATGGCTGCATGGCATCATTTTGTAGTACCGCACGCATTTTTTATACCGATCCGACGCTGTTTTTTGATTCACATCTTTCGCCCTATGGTCGACGTTCTCCGAAGAACCGTTGATCGCACTTGGAAAATTCCGGTGCCATCGGCTTCAGCTCGTCGAAATACACCTAGTAAAGAAGTTTAAAACAGCTGTGAACTGTTGCGGGTGAGTTATATCCAAGATTAGCTATTACTATGAAAAATTTTCTGATATGAACGAAGTTATCTCGAGAACCGTTGATCGCACCTGGAAAATTCCGGTGCCATCGGCTTCACCTCGTCGAAATACACCCAGTAAAGAAGTTTAAAACAGCTGTGAACTGTTGCGGGTGAGTTATATCCAAAATTAGCTATTACTATGAAAAATTTTCTGATATGAACGAAGTTATCTCGAGAACCGTTGATCGCACATCTAAAATTTTTGTTCCATCGGCTTCAGCTCGTCGAAATACCCCCGGAAGGAAATTTTTAAACGGCTGCATTCACTTGTCGGGGAAATAATTACAGTCTTATCCGTTTTAGTGAAAATCGTGCGTTTCAGCAGCTGAAAAACACGTTTTGACGAAAAATTTGTTGAAATCTTGCATTTTGACGCTGTCCGACACCGTCGATGGCTGCATGGCATCATTTTGTAGTACCGCACGCATTTTTTATACCGATCCGACGCTGTTTTTTGATTCACATCTTTCGCCCTATGGTCGACGTTCTCCGAAGAACCGTTGATCGCACCTGGAAAATTCCGGTGCCATCGGCTTCAGCTCGTCGAAATACACCGAGCAAAGAAATTTGAAACAGCTGTGAACTGTTGCGGGTGAGTTCTATCCAAGTTTAGCTATTACTAAGAAAAATTTTGTGATATGAACGAAGCTATCTCTAGAACCGTTGATCGCACCTGGAAAATTCCGGTGCCATCGGCTTCAGCTCGTCAAAATACACCTAGTAAAGAAGTTTAAAACAGCTGTGAACTGTTGCGGGTGAGTTATATCCAAGTTTAGCTATTACTAAGAAAAATTTTGTCATATGAACGAAGCTATCTCGAGAACCGTTGATCGCACCTGGAAAATTCCGGTGCCATCGGCTTCAGCTCGTCGAAATACATCGAGCAATGACGTTTCAAACAGCTGTGAACTGTTGTGGGTGCGTTATATCCAAGTTTACCTATTACTATGAAAAATTTTCTGATATGAACGAAGTTATCTCGAGAACCGTTGATCGCACCTGGAAAATTCCGGTGCCATCGGCTTCACCTCGTCGAAATACACCCAGTAAAGAAGTTTAAAACAGCTGTGAACTGTTGCGGGTGAGTTATATCCAAGTTTAGCTATTACTAAGAAAAATTTTGTCATATGAACGAAGCTATCTCGAGAACCGTTGATCGCACCTGGAAAATTCCGGTGCCATCGGCTTCAGCTCGTCGAAATACATCGAGCAATGACGTTTCAAACAGCTGTGAACTGTTGTGGGTGCGTTATATCCAAGTTTAGCTATTACTATGAAAAATTTTCTGATATGAACGAAGTTATCTCGAGAACCGTTGATCGCACCTGGAAAATTCCGGTGCCATCGGCTTCAGCTCGTCGAAATACACCCAGTAAAGAAGTTTAAAACAGCTGTGAACTGTTGCGGGTGAGTTATATCCAAGATTAGCTATTACTATGAAAAATTTTCTGATATGAACGAAGTTATCTCGAGAACCGTTGATCGCACCTGGAAAATTCCGGTGCCATCGGCTTCACCTCGTCGAAATACACCCAGTAAAGAAGTTTAAAACAGCTGTGAACTGTTGCGGGTGAGTTATATCCAAAATTAGCTATTACTATGAAAAATTTTCTGATATGAACGAAGTTAGCTCGAGAACCGTTGATCGCACATCTAAAATTTTTGTTCCATCGGCTTCAGCTCGTCGAAATACCCCCGGAAGGAAATTTTTAAACGGCTGCATTCACTTGTCGGGGAAATAATTGCAGTCTTATCCGTTTTAGTGAAAATCGTGCGTTTCAGCAGCTGAAAAACACGTTTTGACGAAAAATTTGTTGAAATCTTGCATTTTGACGCTGTCCGACACCGTCGATGGCTGCATGGCATCATTTTGTAGTACCGCACGCATTTTTTATACCGATCCGACGCTGTTTTTTGATTCACATCTTTCGCCCTATGGTCGACGTTCTCCGAAGAACCGTTGATCGCACTTGGAAAATTCCGGTGCCATCGGCTTCAGCTCGTCGAAATACACCTAGTAAAGAAGTTTAAAACAGCTGTGAACTGTTGCGGGTGAGTTATATCCAAGATTAGCTATTACTATGAAAAATTTTCTGATATGAACGAAGTTATCTCGAGAACCGTTGATCGCACATCTAAAATTTTTGTTCCATCGGCTTCAGCTCGTCGAAATACACCTAGTAACGAAGTTTGAAACAGCTGTGAACTGTTGCGGGTGTGTTATATCCAAGTTTAGCTATTACTAAGAAAAATTTTCTGATATGAACGAAGCTATCTCGAGAACTGTTGATCGCACCTGGAAAATTCCGGTGCCATCGGCTTCAGCTCGTCGGAATACCCCTAGTAGAGAAGTTTAAAACAGCTGTGAACTGTTGCGGGTGAGTTATATCCAAGATTAGCTATTACTATGAAAAATTTTCTGATATGAACGAAGTTATCTCGAGAACCGTTGATCGCACATCTAAAATTTTTGTTCCATCGGCTTCAGCTCGTCGAAATACCCCCGGAAGGAAATTTTTAAACGGCTGCATTCACTTGTCGGGGAAATAATTGCAGTCTTATCCGTTTTAGTGAAAATCGTGCGTTTCAGCAGCTGAAAAACACGTTTTGACGAAAAATTTGTTGAAATCTTGCATTTTGACGCTGTACGACACCGTCGATGGCTGCATGGCATCATTTTGTAGTACCGCACGCATTTTTTATACCGATCCGACGCTGTTTTTTGATTCACATCTTTCGCCCTATGGTCGACGTTCTCCGAAGAACCGTTGATCGCACTTGGAAAATTCCGGTGCCATCGGCTTCAGCTCGTCGAAATACACCTAGTAAAGAAGTTTAAAACAGCTGTGAACTGTTGCGGGTGTGTTATATCCAAGATTAGCTATTACTATGAAAAATTTTCTGATATGAACGAAGTTATCTCGAGAACCGTTGATCGCACATCTAAAATTTTTGTTCCATCGGCTTCAGCTCGTCGAAATACACCCAGTAAAGAAGTTTAAAACAGCTGTGAACTGTTGCGGGTGAGTTATATCCAAGATTAGCTATTACTATGAAAAATTTTCTGATATGAACGAAGTTATCTCGAGAACCGTTGATCGCACCTGGAAAATTCCGGTGCCATCGGCTTCACCTCGTCGAAATACACCCAGTAAAGAAGTTTAAAACAGCTGTGAACTGTTGCGGGTGAGTTATATCCAAAATTAGCTATTACTATGAAAAATTTTCTGATATGAACGAAGTTAGCTCGAGAACCGTTGATCGCACATCTAAAATTTTTGTTCCATCGGCTTCAGCTCGTCGAAATACCCCCGGAAGGAAATTTTTAAACGGCTGCATTCACTTGTCGGGGAAATAATTGCAGTCTTATCCGTTTTAGTGAAAATCGTGCGTTTCAGCAGCTGAAAAACACGTTTTGACGAAAAATTTGTTGAAATCTTGCATTTTGACGCTGTCCGACACCGTCGATGGCTGCATGGCATCATTTTGTAGTACCGCACGCATTTTTTATACCGATCCGACGCTGTTTTTTGATTCACATCTTTCGCCCTATGGTCGACGTTCTCCGAAGAACCGTTGATCGCACTTGGAAAATTCCGGTGCCATCGGCTTCAGCTCGTCGAAATACACCTAGTAAAGAAGTTTAAAACAGCTGTGAACTGTTGCGGGTGTGTTATATCCAAGATTAGCTATTACTATGAAAAATTTTCTGATATGAACGAAGTTATCTCGAGAACCGTTGATCGCACATCTAAAATTTTTGTTCCATCGGCTTCAGCTCGTCGAAATACACCCAGTAAAGAAGTTTAAAACAGCTGTGAACTGTTGCGGGTGAGTTATATCCAAGATTAGCTATTACTATGAAAAATTTTCTGATATGAACGAAGTTATCTCGAGAACCGTTGATCGCACCTGGAAAATTCCGGTGCCATCGGCTTCACCTCGTCGAAATACACCCAGTAAAGAAGTTTAAAACAGCTGTGAACTGTTGCGGGTGAGTTATATCCAAAATTAGCTATTACTATGAAAAATTTTCTGATATGAACGAAGTTAGCTCGAGAACCGTTGATCGCACATCTAAAATTTTTGTTCCATCGGCTTCAGCTCGTCGAAATACCCCCGGAAGGAAATTTTTAAACGGCTGCATTCACTTGTCGGGGAAATAATTGCAGTCTTATCCGTTTTAGTGAAAATCGTGCGTTTCAGCAGCTGAAAAACACGTTTTGACGAAAAATTTGTTGAAATCTTGCATTTTGACGCTGTCCGACACCGTCGATGGCTGCATGGCATCATTTTGTAGTACCGCACGCATTTTTTATACCGATCCGACGCTGTTTTTTGATTCACATCTTTCGCCCTATGGTCGACGTTCTCCGAAGAACCGTTGATCGCACTTGGAAAATTCCGGTGCCATCGGCTTCAGCTCGTCGAAATACACCTAGTAAAGAAGTTTAAAACAGCTGTGAACTGTTGCGGGTGAGTTATATCCAAGATTAGCTATTACTATGAAAAATTTTCTGATATGAACGAAGTTATCTCGAGAACCGTTGATCGCACATCTAAAATTTTTGTTCCATCGGCTTCAGCTCGTCGAAATACACCTAGTAACGAAGTTTGAAACAGCTGTGAACTGTTGCGGGTGTGTTATATCCAAGTTTAGCTATTACTAAGAAAAATTTTCTGATATGAACGAAGCTATCTCGAGAACTGTTGATCGCACCTGGAAAATTCCGGTGCCATCGGCTTCAGCTCGTCGGAATACCCCTAGTAGAGAAGTTTAAAACAGCTGTGAACTGTTGCGGGTGAGTTATATCCAAGATTAGCTATTACTATGAAAAATTTTCTGATATGAACGAAGTTATCTCGAGAACCGTTGATCGCACATCTAAAATTTTTGTTCCATCGGCTTCAGCTCGTCGAAATACCCCCGGAAGGAAATTTTTAAACGGCTGCATTCACTTGTCGGGGAAATAATTGCAGTCTTATCCGTTTTAGTGAAAATCGTGCGTTTCAGCAGCTGAAAAACACGTTTTGACGAAAAATTTGTTGAAATCTTGCATTTTGACGCTGTACGACACCGTCGATGGCTGCATGGCATCATTTTGTAGTACCGCACGCATTTTTTATACCGATCCGACGCTGTTTTTTGATTCACATCTTTCGCCCTATGGTCGACGTTCTCCGAAGAACCGTTGATCGCACTTGGAAAATTCCGGTGCCATCGGCTTCAGCTCGTCGAAATACACCTAGTAAAGAAGTTTAAAACAGCTGTGAACTGTTGCGGGTGTGTTATATCCAAGATTAGCTATTACTATGAAAAATTTTCTGATATGAACGAAGTTATCTCGAGAACCGTTGATCGCACATCTAAAATTTTTGTTCCATCGGCTTCAGCTCGTCGAAATACACCTAGTAACGAAGTTTGAAACAGCTGTGAACTGTTGCGGGTGTGTTATATCCAAGTTTAGCTATTACTAAGAAAAATTTTCTGATATGAACGAAGCTATCTCGAGAACTGTTGATCGCACCTGGAAAATTCCGGTGCCATCGGCTTCAGCTCGTCGGAATACCCCTAGTAAAGAAGTTTAAAACAGCTGTGAACTGTTGCGGGTGAGTTATATCCAAGATTAGCTATTACTATGAAAAATTTTCTGATATGAACGAAGTTATCTCGAGAACCGTTGATCGCACATCTAAAATTTTTGTTCCATCGGCTTCAGCTCGTCGAAATACACCTAGTAAAGAAGTTTAAAACAGCTGTGAACTGTTGCGGGTGTGTTATATCCAAGATTAGCTATTACTATGAAAAATTTTCTGATATGAACGAAGTTATCTCGAGAACCGTTGATCGCACATCTAAAATTTTTGTTCCATCGGCTTCAGCTCGTCGAAATACACCTAGTAACGAAGTTTGAAACAGCTGTGAACTGTTGCGGGTGTGTTATATCCAAGTTTAGCTATTACTAAGAAAAATTTTCTGATATGAACGAAGCTATCTCGAGAACTGTTGATCGCACCTGGAAAATTCCGGTGCCATCGGCTTCAGCTCGTCGGAATACCCCTAGTAAAGAAGTTTAAAACAGCTGTGAACTGTTGCGGGTGAGTTATATCCAAGATTAGCTATTACTATGAAAAATTTTCTGATATGAACGAAGTTATCTCGAGAACCGTTGATCGCACATCTAAAATTTTTGTTCCATCGGCTTCAGCTCGTCGAAATACACCTAGTAAAGAAGTTTAAAACAGCTGTGAACTGTTGCGGGTGAGTTATATCCAAGATTAGCTATTACTATGAAAAATTTTCTGATATGAACGAAGTTATCTCGAGAACCGTTCATCGCACATCTAAAATTTTTGTTCCATCGGCTTCAGCTCGTCGAAATACACCTAGTAACGAAGTTTGAAACAGCTGTGAACTGTTGCGGGTGAGTTATATCCAAGTTTAGCTATTACTAAGAAAAATTTTCTGATATGAACGAAGCTATCTCGAGAACCGTTGATCGCACCTGGAAAATTCCGGTGCCATCGGCTTCAGCTCGTCGAAATACATCGAGCAAAGACGTTTCAAACAGCTGTGAACTGTTGTGGGTGCGTTATATCCAAGTTTAGCTATTACTAAGAAAAATTTTCTGATATGAACGAAGCTATCTCGAGAACCGTTGATCGCACCTGGAAAATTTCGGTGCCATCGGCTTCAGCTCGTCAAAATACACCTAGTAAAGGAGTTTAAAACAGCTGTGAACTGTTGCGGGTGAGTTATATCCAAGATTAGCTATTACTATGAAAAATTTTCTGATATGAACGAAGTTATCTCGAGAACCGTTGATCGCACATCTAAAATTTTTGTTCCATCGGCTTCAGCTCGTCGAAATACACCTAGTAACGAAGTTTGAAACAGCTGTGAACTGTTGCGGGTGTGTTATATCCAAGTTTAGCTATTACTAAGAAAAATTTTCTGATATGAACGAAGCTATCTCGAGAACCGTTGATCGCACCTGGAAAATTCCGGTGCCATCGGCTTCACCTCGTCGAAATACACCCAGTAAAGAAGTTTAAAACAGCTGTGAACTGTTGCGGGTGAGTTATATCCAAAATTAGCTATTACTATGAAAAATTTTCTGATATGAACGAAGTTATCTCGAGAACCGTTGATCGCACATCTAAAATTTTTGTTCCATCGGCTTCAGCTCGTCGAAATACCTCCGGAAGGAAATTTTTAAACGGCTGCATTCACTTGTCGGGGAAATAATTGCAGTCTTATCCGTTTTAGTGAAAATCGTGCGTTTCAGCAGCTGAAAAACACGTTTTGACGAAAAATTTGTTGAAATCTTGCATTTTGACGCTGTACGACACCGTCGATGGCTGCATGGCATCATTTTGTAGTACCGCACGCATTTTTTATACCGATCCGACGCTGTTTTTTGATTCACATCTTTCGCCCTATGGTCGACGTTCTCCGAAGAACCGTTGATCGCACCTGGAAAATTCCGGTGCCATCGGCTTCAGCTCGTCGAAATACACCGAGCAAAGAAATTTGAAACAGCTGTGAACTGTTGCGGGTGAGTTCTATCCAAGTTTAGCTATTACTAAGAAAAATTTTGTGATATGAACGAAGCTATCTCGAGAACCGTTGATCGCACCTGGAAAATTCCGGTGCCATCGGCTTCAGCTCGTCAAAATACACCTAGTAAAGAAGTTTAAAACAGCTGTGAACTGTTGCGGGTGAGTTATATCCAAGTTTAGCTATTACTAAGAAAAATTTTGTCATATGAACGAAGCTATCTCGAGAACCGTTGATCGCACCTGGAAAATTCCGGTGCCATCGGCTTCAGCTCGTCGAAATACATCGAGCAATGACGTTTCAAACAGCTGTGAACTGTTGTGGGTGCGTTATATCCAAGTTTAGCTATTACTATGAAAAATTTTCTGATATGAACGAAGTTATCTCGAGAACCGTTGATCGCACCTGGAAAATTCCGGTGCCATCGGCTTCAGCTCGTCGAAATACACCCAGTAAAGAAGTTTAAAACAGCTGTGAACTGTTGCGGGTGAGTTATATCCAAGATTAGCTATTACTATGAAAAATTTTCTGATATGAACGAAGTTATCTCGAGAACCGTTGATCGCACCTGGAAAATTCCGGTGCCATCGGCTTCACCTCGTCGAAATACACCCAGTAAAGAAGTTTAAAACAGCTGTGAACTGTTGCGGGTGAGTTATATCCAAAATTAGCTATTACTATGAAAAATTTTCTGATATGAACGAAGTTATCTCGAGAACCGTTGATCGCACATCTAAAATTTTTGTTCCATCGGCTTCAGCTCGTCGAAATACCCCCGGAAGGAAATTTTTAAACGGCTGCATTCACTTGTCGGGGAAATAATTACAGTCTTATCCGTTTTAGTGAAAATCGTGCGTTTCAGCAGCTGAAAAACACGTTTTGACGAAAAATTTGTTGAAATCTTGCATTTTGACGCTGTCCGACACCGTCGATGGCTGCATGGCATCATTTTGTAGTACCGCACGCATTTTTTATACCGATCCGACGCTGTTTTTTGATTCACATCTTTCGCCCTATGGTCGACGTTCTCCGAAGAACCGTTGATCGCACCTGGAAAATTCCGGTGCCATCGGCTTCAGCTCGTCGAAATACACCGAGCAAAGAAATTTGAAACAGCTGTGAACTGTTGCGGGTGAGTTCTATCCAAGTTTAGCTATTACTAAGAAAAATTTTGTGATATGAACGAAGCTATCTCTAGAACCGTTGATCGCACCTGGAAAATTCCGGTGCCATCGGCTTCAGCTCGTCAAAATACACCTAGTAAAGAAGTTTAAAACAGCTGTGAACTGTTGCGGGTGAGTTATATCCAAGTTTAGCTATTACTAAGAAAAATTTTGTCATATGAACGAAGCTATCTCGAGAACCGTTGATCGCACCTGGAAAATTCCGGTGCCATCGGCTTCAGCTCGTCGAAATACATCGAGCAATGACGTTTCAAACAGCTGTGAACTGTTGTGGGTGCGTTATATCCAAGTTTACCTATTACTATGAAAAATTTTCTGATATGAACGAAGTTATCTCGAGAACCGTTGATCGCACCTGGAAAATTCCGGTGCCATCGGCTTCACCTCGTCGAAATACACCCAGTAAAGAAGTTTAAAACAGCTGTGAACTGTTGCGGGTGAGTTATATCCAAGTTTAGCTATTACTAAGAAAAATTTTGTCATATGAACGAAGCTATCTCGAGAACCGTTGATCGCACCTGGAAAATTCCGGTGCCATCGGCTTCAGCTCGTCGAAATACATCGAGCAATGACGTTTCAAACAGCTGTGAACTGTTGTGGGTGCGTTATATCCAAGTTTAGCTATTACTATGAAAAATTTTCTGATATGAACGAAGTTATCTCGAGAACCGTTGATCGCACCTGGAAAATTCCGGTGCCATCGGCTTCAGCTCGTCGAAATACACCCAGTAAAGAAGTTTAAAACAGCTGTGAACTGTTGCGGGTGAGTTATATCCAAGATTAGCTATTACTATGAAAAATTTTCTGATATGAACGAAGTTATCTCGAGAACCGTTGATCGCACCTGGAAAATTCCGGTGCCATCGGCTTCACCTCGTCGAAATACACCCAGTAAAGAAGTTTAAAACAGCTGTGAACTGTTGCGGGTGAGTTATATCCAAAATTAGCTATTACTATGAAAAATTTTCTGATATGAACGAAGTTAGCTCGAGAACCGTTGATCGCACATCTAAAATTTTTGTTCCATCGGCTTCAGCTCGTCGAAATACCCCCGGAAGGAAATTTTTAAACGGCTGCATTCACTTGTCGGGGAAATAATTGCAGTCTTATCCGTTTTAGTGAAAATCGTGCGTTTCAGCAGCTGAAAAACACGTTTTGACGAAAAATTTGTTGAAATCTTGCATTTTGACGCTGTCCGACACCGTCGATGGCTGCATGGCATCATTTTGTAGTACCGCACGCATTTTTTATACCGATCCGACGCTGTTTTTTGATTCACATCTTTCGCCCTATGGTCGACGTTCTCCGAAGAACCGTTGATCGCACCTGGAAAATTCCGGTGCCATCGGCTTCAGCTCGTCGAAATACACCGAGCAAAGAAATTTGAAACAGCTGTGAACTGTTGCGGGTGAGTTCTATCCAAGTTTAGCTATTACTAAGAAAAATTTTGTGATATGAACGAAGCTATCTCGAGAACCGTTGATCGCACCTGGAAAATTCCGGTGCCATCGGCTTCAGCTCGTCAAAATACACCTAGTAAAGAAGTTTAAAACAGCTGTGAACTGTTGCGGGTGAGTTATATCCAAGATTAGCTATTACTATGAAAAATTTTCTGATATGAACGAAGTTATCTCGAGAACCGTTGATCGCACCTGGAAAATTTCGGTGCCATCGGCTTCAGCTCGTCGAAATACATCGAGCAAAGACGTTCCAAACAGCTGTGAACTGTTGTGGGTGCGTTATATCGAAGTTTAGCCATTACTAAGAAAAATTTTCTGATATGAACGAAGCTATCTCGAGAACCGTTGATCGCACCTGGAAAATTCCGGTGCCATCGGCTTCAGCTCGTCGAAATACACCCAGTAAAGAAGTTTAAAACAGCGGTGAACTGTTGCGGGTGAGTTATATCCAAGATTAGCTATTACTATGAAAAATTTTCTGATATGAACGAAGTTATCTCGAGAACCGTTGATCGCACATCTAAAATTTTTGTTCCATCGGCTTCAGCTCGTCGAAATACACCTAGTAACGAAGTTTGAAACAGCTGTGAACTGTTGCGGGTGTGTTATATCCAAGTTTAGCTATTACTAAGAAAAATTTTCTGATATGAACGAAGCTATCTCGAGAACCGTTGATCGCACCTGGAAAATTCCGGTGCCATCGGCTTCAGCTCGTCGAAATACCCCCGGAAGGAAATTTTTAAACGGCTGCATTCACTTGTCGGGGAAATAATTGCAGTCTTATCCGTTTTAGTGAAAATCGTGCGTTTCAGCAGCTGAATAACACGTTTTGACGAAAAATTTGTTGAAATCTTGCATTTTGACGCTGTACGACACCGTCGATGGCTGCATGGCATCATTTTGTAGTACCGCACGCATTTTTTATACCGATCCGACGCTGTTTTTTGATTCACATCTTTCGCCCTATGGTCGACGTTCTCCGAAGAACCGTTGATCGCACCTGGAAAATTCCGGTGCCATCGGCTTCAGCTCGTCGAAATACACCCAGTAAAGAAGTTTAAAACAGCTGTGAACTGTTGCGGGTGAGTTATATCCAAGATTAGCTATTACTATGAAAAATTTTCTGATATGAACGAAGTTATCTCGAGAACCGTTGATCGCACCTGGAAAATTCCGGTGCCATCGGCTTCACCTCGTCGAAATACACCCAGTAAAGAAGTTTAAAACAGCTGTGAACTGTTGCGGGTGAGTTATATCCAAAATTAGCTATTACTATGAAAAATTTTCTGATATGAACGAAGTTATCTCGAGAACCGTTGATCGCACATCTAAAATTTTTGTTCCATCGGCTTCAGCTCGTCGAAATACCCCCGGAAGGAAATTTTTAAACGGCTGCATTCACTTGTCGGGGAAATAATTACAGTCTTATCCGTTTTAGTGAAAATCGTGCGTTTCAGCAGCTGAAAAACACGTTTTGACGAAAAATTTGTTGAAATCTTGCATTTTGACGCTGTCCGACACCGTCGATGGCTGCATGGCATCATTTTGTAGTACCGCACGCATTTTTTATACCGATCCGACGCTGTTTTTTGATTCACATCTTTCGCCCTATGGTCGACGTTCTCCGAAGAACCGTTGATCGCACCTGGAAAATTCCGGTGCCATCGGCTTCAGCTCGTCGAAATACACCGAGCAAAGAAATTTGAAACAGCTGTGAACTGTTGCGGGTGAGTTCTATCCAAGTTTAGCTATTACTAAGAAAAATTTTGTGATATGAACGAAGCTATCTCTAGAACCGTTGATCGCACCTGGAAAATTCCGGTGCCATCGGCTTCAGCTCGTCAAAATACACCTAGTAAAGAAGTTTAAAACAGCTGTGAACTGTTGCGGGTGAGTTATATCCAAGTTTAGCTATTACTAAGAAAAATTTTGTCATATGAACGAAGTTATCTCGAGAACCGTTGATCGCACATCTAAAATTTTTGTTCCATCGGCTTCAGCTCGTCGAAATACCCCCGGAAGGAAATTTTTAAACGGCTGCATTCACTTGTCGGGGAAATAATTACAGTCTTATCCGTTTTAGTGAAAATCGTGCGTTTCAGCAGCTGAAAAACACGTTTTGACGAAAAATTTGTTGAAATCTTGCATTTTGACGCTGTCCGACACCGTCGATGGCTGCATGGCATCATTTTGTAGTACCGCACGCATTTTTTATACCGATCCGACGCTGTTTTTTGATTCACATCTTTCGCCCTATGGTCGACGTTCTCCGAAGAACCGTTGATCGCACCTGGAAAATTCCGGTGCCATCGGCTTCAGCTCGTCGAAATACACCGAGCAAAGAAATTTGAAACAGCTGTGAACTGTTGCGGGTGAGTTCTATCCAAGTTTAGCTATTACTAAGAAAAATTTTGTGATATGAACGAAGCTATCTCTAGAACCGTTGATCGCACCTGGAAAATTCCGGTGCCATCGGCTTCAGCTCGTCAAAATACACCTAGTAAAGAAGTTTAAAACAGCTGTGAACTGTTGCGGGTGAGTTATATCCAAGTTTAGCTATTACTAAGAAAAATTTTGTCATATGAACGAAGTTATCTCGAGAACCGTTGATCGCACATCTAAAATTTTTGTTCCATCGGCTTCAGCTCGTCGAAATACCCCCGGAAGGAAATTTTTAAACGGCTGCATTCACTTGTCGGGGAAATAATTACAGTCTTATCCGTTTTAGTGAAAATCGTGCGTTTCAGCAGCTGAAAAACACGTTTTGACGAAAAATTTGTTGAAATCTTGCATTTTGACGCTGTCCGACACCGTCGATGGCTGCATGGCATCATTTTGTAGTACCGCACGCATTTTTTATACCGATCCGACGCTGTTTTTTGATTCACATCTTTCGCCCTATGGTCGACGTTCTCCGAAGAACCGTTGATCGCACCTGGAAAATTCCGGTGCCATCGGCTTCAGCTCGTCGAAATACACCGAGCAAAGAAATTTGAAACAGCTGTGAACTGTTGCGGGTGAGTTCTATCCAAGTTTAGCTATTACTAAGAAAAATTTTGTGATATGAACGAAGCTATCTCTAGAACCGTTGATCGCACCTGGAAAATTCCGGTGCCATCGGCTTCAGCTCGTCAAAATACACCTAGTAAAGAAGTTTAAAACAGCTGTGAACTGTTGCGGGTGAGTTATATCCAAGTTTAGCTATTACTAAGAAAAATTTTGTCATATGAACGAAGCTATCTCGAGAACCGTTGATCGCACCTGGAAAATTCCGGTGCCATCGGCTTCAGCTCGTCGAAATACATCGAGCAATGACGTTTCAAACAGCTGTGAACTGTTGTGGGTGCGTTATATCCAAGTTTACCTATTACTATGAAAAATTTTCTGATATGAACGAAGTTATCTCGAGAACCGTTGATCGCACCTGGAAAATTCCGGTGCCATCGGCTTCACCTCGTCGAAATACACCCAGTAAAGAAGTTTAAAACAGCTGTGAACTGTTGCGGGTGAGTTATATCCAAGTTTAGCTATTACTAAGAAAAATTTTGTCATATGAACGAAGCTATCTCGAGAACCGTTGATCGCACCTGGAAAATTCCGGTGCCATCGGCTTCAGCTCGTCGAAATACATCGAGCAATGACGTTTCAAACAGCTGTGAACTGTTGTGGGTGCGTTATATCCAAGTTTAGCTATTACTATGAAAAATTTTCTGATATGAACGAAGTTATCTCGAGAACCGTTGATCGCACCTGGAAAATTCCGGTGCCATCGGCTTCAGCTCGTCGAAATACACCGAGCAAAGAAATTTGAAACAGCTGTGAACTGTTGCGGGTGAGTTCTATCCAAGTTTAGCTATTACTAAGAAAAATTTTGTGATATGAACGAAGCTATCTCGAGAACCGTTGATCGCACCTGGAAAATTCCGGTGCCATCGGCTTCAGCTCGTCAAAATACACCTAGTCAAGAAGTTTAAAACAGCTGTGAACTGTTGCGGGTGAGTTATATCCAAGATTAGCTATTACTATGAAAAATTTTCTGATATGAACGAAGTTATCTCGAGAACCGTTGATCGCACATCTAAAATTTTTGTTCCATCGGCTTCAGCTCGTCGAAATACCCCCGGAAGGAAATTTTCAAACGGCTGCATTCACTTGTCGGGGAAATAATTGCAGTCTTATCCGTTTTAGTGAAAATCGTGCGTTTCAGCAGCTGAAAAACACGTTTTGACGAAAAATTTCTTGAAATCTTGCATTTTGACGCTGTACGACACCGTCGATGGCTGCATGGCATCATTTTGTAGTACCGCACGCATTTTTTATACCGATCCGACGCTGTTTTTTTATTCACATCTTTCGCCCTATGGTCGACGTTCTCCGAAGAACCGTTGATCGCACCTGGAAAATTCCGGTGCCATCGGCTTCAGTTCGTCGAAATACACCGAGCAAAGAAGTTTGAAACAGCTGTGAACTGTTGCGGGTGAGTTATATCCAAGTTTACCTATTACTATGAAAAATTTTCTGATATGAACGAAGTTATCTCGAGAACCGTTGATCGCACCTGGAAAATTCCGGTGCCATCGGCTTCAGCTCGTCGAAATACACCCAGTAAAGAAGTTTAAAACAGCTGTGAACTGTTGCGGGTGAGTTATATCCAAGTTTAGCTATTACTAAGAAAAATTTTGTCATATGAACGAAGCTATCTCGAGAACCGTTGATCGCACCTGGAAAATTCCGGTGCCATCGGCTTCAGCTCGTCGAAATACATCGAGCAATGACGTTTCAAACAGCTGTGAACTGTTGTGGGTGCGTTATATCCAAGTTCAGCTATTACTATGAAAAATTTTCTGATATGAACGAAGTTATCTCGAGAACCGTTGATCGCACCTGGAAAATTCCGGTGCCATCGGCTTCAGCTCGTCGAAATACACCGAGCAAAGAAATTTGAAACAGCTGTGAACTGTTGCGGGTGAGTTCTATCCAAGTTTAGCTATTACTATGAAAAATTTTCTGATATGAACGAAGTTATCTCGAGAACCGTTGATCGCACATCTAAAATTTTTGTTCCATCGGCTTCAGCTCGTCGAAATACCCCCGGAAGGAAATTTTCAAACGGCTGCATTCACTTGTCGGGGAAATAATTGCAGTCTTATCCGTTTTAGTGAAAATCGTGCGTTTCAGCAGCTGAAAAACACGTTTTGACGAAAAATTTGTTGAAATCTTGCATTTTGACGCTGTACGACACCGTCGATGGCTGCATGGCATCATTTTGTAGTACCGCACGCATTTTTTATACCGATCCGACGCTGTTTTTTTATTCACATCTTTCGCCCTATGGTCGACGTTCTCCGAAGAACCGTTGATCGCACCTGGAAAATTCCGGTGCCATCGGCTTCAGTTCGTCGAAATACACCGAGCAAAGAAGTTTGAAACAGCTGTGAACTGTTGCGGGTGAGTTATATCCAAGTTTAGCTATTACTAAGAAAAATTTTCTGATATGAACGAAGCTATCTCGAGAACCGTTGATAGCACCTGGAAAATTCCGGTGCCATCGGCTTCAGCTCGTCGAAATACACCTAGTAAAGAAGTTTGAAACAGCTGTGAACTGTTGCGGGTGAGTTATATCCAAGTTTAGCTATTACTAAGAAAAATTTTCTGATATGAACGAAGCTATCTCGAGAACCGTTGATCGCACCTGGAAAATTTCGGTGCCATCGGCTTCAGCTCGTCGAAATACATCGAGCAAAGACGTTCCAAACAGCTGTGAACTGTTGTGGGTGCGTTATATCGAAGTTTAGCCATTACTAAGAAAAATTTTCTGATATGAACGAAGCTATCTCGAGAACCGTTGATCGCACCTGGAAAATTCCGGTGCCATCGGCTTCAGCTCGTCGAAATACACCCAGTAAAGAAGTTTAAAACAGCTGTGAACTGTTGCGGGTGAGTTATATCCAAGATTAGCTATTACTATGAAAAATTTTCTGATATGAACGAAGTTATCTCGAGAACCGTTGATCGCACATCTAAAATTTTTGTTCCATCGGCTTCAGCTCGTCGAAATACCCCCGGTAGGAAATTTTTAAACGGCTGCATTCACTTGTCGGGGAAATAATTGCAGTCTTATCCGTTTTAGTGAAAATCGGGCGTTTCAGCAGCTGAAAAACACGTTTTGACGAAAAATTTGTTGAAATCTTGCATTTTGACGCTGTACGACACCGTCGATGGCTGCATGGCATCATTTTGTAGTACCGCACGCATTTTTTATACCGATCCGACGCTGTTTTTTGATTCAAATCTTTCGCCCTATGGTCGACGTTCTCCGAAGAACCGTTGATCGCACTTGGAAAATTCCGGTGCCATCGGCTTCAGCTCGTCGAAATACACCTAGTAAAGAAGTTTAAAACAGCTGTGAACTGTTGCGGGTGAGTTATATCCAAGATTAGCTATTACTATGAAAAATTTTCTGATATGAACGAAGTTATCTCGAGAACCGTTGATCGCACATCTAAAATTTTTGTTCCATCGGCTTCAGCTCGTCGAAATACACCTAGTAACGAAGTTTGAAACAGCTGTGAACTGTTGCGGGTGTGTTATATCCAAGTTTAGCTATTACTAAGAAAAATTTTCTGATATGAACGAAGCTATCTCGAGAACCGTTGATCGCACCTGGAAAATTCCGGTGCCATCGGCTTCAGCTCGTCGAAATACCCCCGGAAGGAAATTTTCAAACGGCTGCATTCACTTGTCGGGGAAATAATTGCAGTCTTATCCGTTTTAGTGAAAATCGTGCGTTTCAGCAGCTGAAAAACACGTTTTGACGAAAAATTTGTTGAAATCTTGCATTTTGACGCTGTACGACACCGTCGATGGCTGCATGGCATCATTTTGTAGTACCGCACGCATTTTTTATACCGATCCGACGCTGTTTTTTTATTCACATCTTTCGCCCTATGGTCGACGTTCTCCGAAGAACCGTTGATCGCACCTGGAAAATTCCGGTGCCATCGGCTTCAGCTCGTCGAAATACACCTAGTAAAGAAGTTTGAAACAGCTGTGAACTGTTGCGGGTGAGTTATATCCAAGTTTAGCTATTACTAAGAAAAATTTTGTGATATGAACGAAGCTATCTCGAGAACCGTTGATCGCACCTGGAAAATTCCGGTGCCATCGGCTTCAGCTCGTGGAAATACATCGAGCAAAGACGTTTCAAACAGCTGTGAACTGTTGTGGGTGCGTTATATCCAAGTTTAGCTATTACTAAGAAAAATTTTCTGATATGAACGAAGCTATCTCGAGAACCGTTGATCGCACCTGGAAAATTCCGGTGCCATCGGCTTCAGCTCGTCGAAATACACCCAGTAAAGAAGTTTAAAACAGCTGTGAACTGTTGCGGGTGAGTTATATCCAAAATTAGCTATTACTATGAAAAATTTTCTGATATGAACGAAGTTATCTCGAGAACCGTTGATCGCACATCTAAAATTTTTGTTCCCTCGGCTTCAGCTCGTCGAAATACCCCCGGAAGGAAATTTTTAAACGGCTGCATTCACTTGTCGGGGAAATAATTGCAGTCTTATCCGTTTTAGTGAAAATCGTGCGTTTCGGCAGCTGAAAAACACGTTTTGACGAAAAATTTGTTGAAATCTTGCATTTTGACGCTGTCCGACACCGTCGATGGCTGCATGGCATCATTTTGTAGTACCGCACGCATTTTTTATACCGATCCGACGCTGTTTTTTGATTCACATCTTTCGCCCTATGGTCGACGTTCTCCGAAGAACCGTTGATCGCACCTGGAAACCTCCGGTGCCATCGGCTTCAGCTCGTCGAAATACACCGAGCAGAGAAATTTGAAACAGCTGTGAACTGTTGCGGGTGAGTTCTATCCAAGTTTAGCTATTACTAAGAAAAATTTTGTGATATGAACGAAGCTATCTCGAGAACCGTTGATCGCACCTGGAAAATTCCGGTGCCATCGGCTTCAGCTCGTCGAAATACACCTAGTAAAGAAGTTTGAAACAGCTGTGAACTGTTGCGGGTGAGTTATATCCAAGTTTAGCTATTACTAAGAAAAATTTTCTGATATGAACGAAGCTATCTCGAGAACCGTTGATCGCACCTGGAAAATTCCGGTGCCATCGGCTTCAGCTCGTCGAAATACCCCCGGAAGGAAATTTTCAAACGGCTGCATTCACTTGTCGGGGAAATAATTGCAGTCTTATCCGTTTTAGTGAAAATCGTGCGTTTCAGCAGCTGAAAAACACGTTTTGACGAAAAATTTGTTGAAATCTTGCATTTTGACGCTGTACGACACCGTCGATGGCTGCATGGCATCATTTTGTAGTACCGCACGCATTTTTTATACCGATCCGACGCTGTTTTTTTATTCACATCTTTCGCCCTATGGTCGACGTTCTCCGAAGAACCGTTGATCGCACCTGGAAAATTCCGGTGCCATCGGCTTCAGCTCGTCGAAATACACCTAGTAAAGAAGTTTGAAACAGCTGTGAACTGTTGCGGGTGAGTTATATCCAAGTTTAGCTATTACTAAGAAAAATTTTGTGATATGAACGAAGCTATCTCGAGAACCGTTGATCGCACCTGGAAAATTCCGGTGCCATCGGCTTCAGCTCGTCGAAATACATCGAGCAATGACGTTTCAAACAGCTGTGAACCGTTGTGGGTGCGTTATATCCAAGTTTAGCTATTACTATGAAAAATTTTCTGATATGAACGAAGTTATCTCGAGAACCGTTGATCGCACCTGGAAAATTCCGGTGCCATCGGCTTCAGCTCGTCGAAATACACCCAGTAAAGAAGTTTAAAACAGCTGTGAACTGTTGCGGGTGAGTTATATCCAAGATTAGCTATTACTATGAAAAATTTTCTGATATGAACGAAGTTATCTCGAGAACCGTTGATCGCACATCTAAAATTTTTGTTCCATCGGCTTCAGCTCGTCGAAATACCCCCGGAAGGAAATTTTCAAACGGCTGCATTCACTTGTCGGGGAAATAATTGCAGTCTTATCCGTTTTAGTGAAAATCGTGCGTTTCAGCAGCTGAAAAACACGTTTTGACGAAAAATTTGTTGAAATCTTGCATTTTGACGCTGTACGACACCGTCGATGGCTGCATGGCATCATTTTGTAGTACCGCACGCATTTTTTATACCGATCCGACGCTGTTATTTGATTCACATCTTTCGCCCTATGGTCGACGTTCTCCGAAGAACCGTTGATCGCACCTGGAAACCTCCGGTGCCATCGGCTTCAGCTCGTCGAAATACACCGAGCAGAGAAATTTGAAACAGCTGTGAACTGTTGCGGGTGAGTTCTATCCAAGTTTAGCTATTACTAAGAAAAATTTTGTGATATGAACGAAGCTATCTCGAGAACCGTTGATCGCACCTGGAAAATTCCGGTGCCATCGGCTTCAGCTCGTCGAAATACACCTAGTAAAGAAGTTTGAAACAGCTGTGAACTGTTGCGGGTGAGTTATATCCAAGTTTAGCTATTACTAAGAAAAATTTTCTGATATGAACGAAGCTATCTCGAGAACCGTTGATCGCACCTGGAAAATTCCGGTGCCATCGGCTTCAGCTCGTCGAAATACCCCCGGAAGGAAATTTTCAAACGGCTGCATTCACTTGTCGGGGAAATAATTGCAGTCTTATCCGTTTTAGTGAAAATCGTGCGTTTCAGCAGCTGAAAAACACGTTTTGACGAAAAATTTGTTGAAATCTTGCATTTTGACGCTGTACGACACCGTCGATGGCTGCATGGCATCATTTTGTAGTACCGCACGCATTTTTTATACCGATCCGACGCTGTTTTTTTATTCACATCTTTCGCCCTATGGTCGACGTTCTCCGAAGAACCGTTGATCGCACCTGGAAAATTCCGGTGCCATCGGCTTCAGCTCGTCGAAATACACCTAGTAAAGAAGTTTGAAACAGCTGTGAACTGTTGCGGGTGAGTTATATCCAAGTTTAGCTATTACTAAGAAAAATTTTCTGATATGAACGAAGCTATCTCGAGAACCGTTGATCGCACCTGGAAAATTCCGGTGCCATCGGCTTCAGCTCGTCGAAATACATCGAGCAATGACGTTTCAAACAGCTGTGAACCGTTGTGGGTGCGTTATATCCAAGTTTAGCTATTACTATGAAAAATTTTCTGATATGAACGAAGTTATCTCGAGAACCGTTGATCGCACCTGGAAAATTCCGGTGCCATCGGCTTCAGCTCGTCGAAATACACCCAGTAAAGAAGTTTAAAACAGCTGTGAACTGTTGCGGGTGAGTTATATCCAAGATTAGCTATTACTATGAAAAATTTTCTGATATGAACGAAGTTATCTCGAGAACCGTTGATCGCACATCTAAAATTTTTGTTCCATCGGCTTCAGCTCGTCGAAATACCCCCGGAAGGAAATTTTCAAACGGCTGCATTCACTTGTCGGGGAAATAATTGCAGTCTTATCCGTTTTAGTGAAAATCGTGCGTTTCAGCAGCTGAAAAACACGTTTTGACGAAAAATTTGTTGAAATCTTGCATTTTGACGCTGTACGACACCGTCGATGGCTGCATGGCATCATTTTGTAGTACCGCACGCATTTTTTATACCGATCCGACGCTGTTATTTGATTCACATCTTTCGCCCTATGGTCGACGTTCTCCGAAGAACCGTTGATCGCACTTGGAAAATTCCGGTGCCATCGGCTTCAGCTCTTCGAAATACACCTAGTAAAGAAGTTTAAAACAGCTGTGAACTGTTGCGGGTGAGTTATATCCAAGATTAGCTATTACTATGAAAAATTTTCTGATATGAACGAAGTTATCTCGAGAACCGTTGATCGCACATCTAAAATTTTTGTTCCATCGGCTTCAGCTCGTCGAAATACACCTAGTAACGAAGTTTGAAACAGCTGTGAACTGTTGCGGGTGTGTTATATCCAAGTTTAGCTATTACTAAGAAAAATTTTCTGATATGAACGAAGCTATCTCGAGAACTGTTGATCGCACCTGGAAAATTCCGGTGCCATCGGCTTCAGCTCGTCGGAATACCCCTAGTAAAGAAGTTTAAAACAGCTGTGAACTGTTGCGGGTGAGTTATATCCAAGATTAGCTATTACTATGAAAAATTTTCTGATATGAACGAAGTTATCTCGAGAACCGTTGATCGCACATCTAAAATTTTTGTTCCATCGGCTTCAGCTCGTCGAAATACACCCAGTAAAGAAGTTTAAAACAGCTGTGAACTGTTGCGGGTGAGTTATATCCAAGATTAGCTATTACTATGAAAAATTTTCTGATATGAACGAAGTTATCTCGAGAACCGTTGATCGCACATCTAAAATTTTTGTTCCATCGGCTTCAGCTCGTCGAAATACCCCCGGAAGGAAATTTTCAAACGGCTGCATTCACTTGTCGGGGAAATAATTGCAGTCTTATCCGTTTTAGTGAAAATTGGGCGTTTCAGCAGCTGAAAAACACGTTTTGACGAAAAATTTGTTGAAATCTTGCATTTTGACGCTGTACGACACCGTCGATGGCTGCATGGCATCATTTTGTAGTACCGCACGCATTTTTTATACCGATCCGACGCTGTTTTTTGATTCACATCTTTCGCCCTATGGTCGACGTTCTCCGAAGAACCGTTGATCGCACTTGGAAAATTCCGGTGCCATCGGCTTCAGCTCGTCGAAATACACCTAGTAAAGAAGTTTAAAACAGCTGTGAACTGTTGCGGGTGAGTTATATCCAAGATTAGCTATTACTATGAAAAATTTTCTGATATGAACGAAGTTATCTCGAGAACCGTTGATCGCACATCTAAAATTTTTGTTCCATCGGCTTCAGCTCGTCGAAATACACCTAGTAAAGAAGTTTAAAACAGCTGTGAACTGTTGCGGGTGAGTTATATCCAAGATTAGCTATTACTATGAAAAATTTTCTGATATGAACGAAGTTATCTCGAGAACCGTTCATCGCACATCTAAAATTTTTGTTCCATCGGCTTCAGCTCGTCGAAATACACCTAGTAACGAAGTTTGAAACAGCTGTGAACTGTTGCGGGTGAGTTATATCCAAGTTTAGCTATTACTAAGAAAAATTTTCTGATATGAACGAAGCTATCTCGAGAACCGTTGATCGCACCTGGAAAATTCCGGTGCCATCGGCTTCAGCTCGTCGAAATACATCGAGCAAAGACGTTTCAAACAGCTGTGAACTGTTGTGGGTGCGTTATATCCAAGTTTAGCTATTACTAAGAAAAATTTTCTGATATGAACGAAGCTATCTCGAGAACCGTTGATCGCACCTGGAAAATTCCGGTGCCATCGGCTTCAGCTCGTCGAAATACATCGAGCAAAGACGTTTCAAACAGCTGTGAACTGTTGTGGGTGCGTTATATCCAAGTTTAGCTATTACTAAGAAAAATTTTCTGATATGAACGAAGCTATCTCGAGAACCGTTGATCGCACCTGGAAAATTTCGGTGCCATCGGCTTCAGCTCGTCAAAATACACCTAGTAAAGGAGTTTAAAACAGCTGTGAACTGTTGCGGGTGAGTTATATCCAAGATTAGCTATTACTATGAAAAATTTTCTGATATGAACGAAGTTATCTCGAGAACCGTTGATCGCACATCTAAAATTTTTGTTCCATCGGCTTCAGCTCGTCGAAATACACCTAGTAACGAAGTTTGAAACAGCTGTGAACTGTTGCGGGTGTGTTATATCCAAGTTTAGCTATTACTAAGAAAAATTTTCTGATATGAACGAAGCTATCTCGAGAACCGTTGATCGCACCTGGAAAATTCCGGTGCCATCGGCTTCACCTCGTCGAAATACACCCAGTAAAGAAGTTTAAAACAGCTGTGAACTGTTGCGGGTGAGTTATATCCAAGATTAGCTATTACTAAGAAAAATTTTCTGATATGAACGAAGCTATCTCGAGAACCGTTGATCGCACCTGGAAAATTCCGGTGCCATCGGCTTCAGCTCGTCGAAATACATCGAGCAAAGACGTTTCAAACAGCTGTGAACTGTTGTGGGTGCGTTATATCCAAGTTTAGCTATTACTAAGAAAAATTTTCTGATATGAACGAAGCTATCTCGAGAACCGTTGATCGCACCTGGAAAATTTCGGTGCCATCGGCTTCAGCTCGTCAAAATACACCTAGTAAAGGAGTTTAAAACAGCTGTGAACTGTTGCGGGTGAGTTATATCCAAGATTAGCTATTACTATGAAAAATTTTCTGATATGAACGAAGTTATCTCGAGAACCGTTGATCGCACATCTAAAATTTTTGTTCCATCGGCTTCAGCTCGTCGAAATACACCTAGTAACGAAGTTTGAAACAGCTGTGAACTGTTGCGGGTGTGTTATATCCAAGTTTAGCTATTACTAAGAAAAATTTTCTGATATGAACGAAGCTATCTCGAGAACCGTTGATCGCACCTGGAAAATTCCGGTGCCATCGGCTTCACCTCGTCGAAATACACCCAGTAAAGAAGTTTAAAACAGCTGTGAACTGTTGCGGGTGAGTTATATCCAAGATTAGCTATTACTATGAAAAATTTTCTGATATGAACGAAGTTATCTCGAGAACCGTTGATCGCACATCTAAAATTTTTGTTCCATCGGCTTCAGCTCGTCGAAATACCCCCGGAAGGAAATTTTCAAACGGCTGCATTCACTTGTCGGGGAAATAATTGCAGTCTTATCCGTTTTAGTGAAAATTGGGCGTTTCAGCAGCTGAAAAACACGTTTTGACGAAAAATTTGTTGAAATCTTGCATTTTGACGCTGTACGACACCGTCGATGGCTGCATGGCATCATTTTGTAGTACCGCACGCATTTTTTATACCGATCCGACGCTGTTTTTTGATTCACATCTTTCGCCCTATGGTCGACGTTCTCCGAAGAACCGTTGATCGCACCTGGAAAATTCCGGTGCCATCGGCTTCAGCTCGTCGAAATACACCGAGCAAAGAAATTTGAAACAGCTGTGAACTGTTGCGGGTGAGTTCTATCCAAGTTTAGCTATTACTAAGAAAAATTTTGTGATATGAACGAAGCTATCTCGAGAACCGTTGATCGCACCTGGAAAATTCCGGTGCCATCGGCTTCAGCTCGTCAAAATACACCTAGTAAAGAAGTTTAAAACAGCTGTGAACTGTTGCGGGTGTGTTATATCCAAGTTTAGCTATTACTAAGAAAAATTTTCTGATATGAACGAAGCTATCTCGAGAACTGTTGATCGCACCTGGAAAATTCCGGTGCCATCGGCTTCAGCTCGTCGGAATACCCCTAGTAAAGAAGTTTAAAACAGCTGTGAACTGTTGCGGGTGAGTTATATCCAAGATTAGCTATTACTATGAAAAATTTTCTGATATGAACGAAGTTATCTCGAGAACCGTTGATCGCACATCTAAAATTTTTGTTCCATCGGCTTCAGCTCGTCGAAATACACCCAGTAAAGAAGTTTAAAACAGCTGTGAACTGTTGCGGGTGAGTTATATCCAAGATTAGCTATTACTATGAAAAATTTTCTGATATGAACGAAGTTATCTCGAGAACCGTTGATCGCACATCTAAAATTTTTGTTCCATCGGCTTCAGCTCGTCGAAATACCCCCGGAAGGAAATTTTCAAACGGCTGCATTCACTTGTCGGGGAAATAATTGCAGTCTTATCCGTTTTAGTGAAAATTGGGCGTTTCAGCAGCTGAAAAACACGTTTTGACGAAAAATTTATTGAAATCTTGCATTTTGACGCTGTACGACACCGTCGATGGCTGCATGGCATCATTTTGTAGTACCGCACGCATTTTTTATACCGATCCGACGCTGTTTTTTGATTCACATCTTTCGCCCTATGGTCGACGTTCTCCGAAGAACCGTTGATCGCACTTGGAAAATTCCGGTGCCATCGGCTTCAGCTCGTCGAAATACACCTAGTAAAGAAGTTTAAAACAGCTGTGAACTGTTGCGGGTGAGTTATATCCAAGATTAGCTATTACTATGAAAAATTTTCTGATATGAACGAAGTTATCTCGAGAACCGTTGATCGCACATCTAAAATTTTTGTTCCATCGGCTTCAGCTCGTCGAAATACACCTAGTAACGAAGTTTGAAACAGCTGTGAACTGTTGCGGGTGTGTTATATCCAAGTTTAGCTATTACTAAGAAAAATTTTCTGATATGAACGAAGCTATCTCGAGAACTGTTGATCGCACCTGGAAAATTCCGGTGCCATCGGCTTCAGCTCGTCGGAATACCCCTAGTAAAGAAGTTTAAAACAGCTGTGAACTGTTGCGGGTGAGTTATATCCAAGATTAGCTATTACTATGAAAAATTTTCTGATATGAACGAAGTTATCTCGAGAACCGTTGATCGCACATCTAAAATTTTTGTTCCATCGGCTTCAGCTCGTCGAAATACACCTAGTAAAGAAGTTTAAAACAGCTGTGAACTGTTGCGGGTGAGTTATATCCAAGATTAGCTATTACTATGAAAAATTTTCTGATATGAACGAAGTTATCTCGAGAACCGTTCATCGCACATCTAAAATTTTTGTTCCATCGGCTTCAGCTCGTCGAAATACACCTAGTAACGAAGTTTGAAACAGCTGTGAACTGTTGCGGGTGAGTTATATCCAAGTTTAGCTATTACTAAGAAAAATTTTCTGATATGAACGAAGCTATCTCGAGAACCGTTGATCGCACCTGGAAAATTCCGGTGCCATCGGCTTCAGCTCGTCGAAATACATCGAGCAAAGACGTTTCAAACAGCTGTGAACTGTTGTGGGTGCGTTATATCCAAGTTTAGCTATTACTAAGAAAAATTTTCTGATATGAACGAAGCTATCTCGAGAACCGTTGATCGCACCTGGAAAATTCCGGTGCCATCGGCTTCAGCTCGTCGAAATACATCGAGCAAAGACGTTTCAAACAGCTGTGAACTGTTGTGGGTGCGTTATATCCAAGTTTAGCTATTACTAAGAAAAATTTTCTGATATGAACGAAGCTATCTCGAGAACCGTTGATCGCACCTGGAAAATTTCGGTGCCATCGGCTTCAGCTCGTCAAAATACACCTAGTAAAGGAGTTTAAAACAGCTGTGAACTGTTGCGGGTGAGTTATATCCAAGATTAGCTATTACTATGAAAAATTTTCTGATATGAACGAAGTTATCTCGAGAACCGTTGATCGCACATCTAAAATTTTTGTTCCATCGGCTTCAGCTCGTCGAAATACACCTAGTAACGAAGTTTGAAACAGCTGTGAACTGTTGCGGGTGAGTTATATCCAAGATTAGCTATTACTATGAAAAATTTTCTGATATGAACGAAGTTATCTCGAGAACCGTTGATCGCACATCTAAAATTTTTGTTCCATCGGCTTCAGCTCGTCGAAATACCCCCGGAAGGAAATTTTTAAACGGCTGCATTCACTTGTCGGGGAAATAATTGCAGTCTTATCCGTTTTAGTGAAAATTGGGCGTTTCAGCAGCTGAAAAACACGTTTTGACGAAAAATTTGTTGAAATCTTGCATTTTGACGCTGTACGACACCGTCGATGGCTGCATGGCATCATTTTGTAGTACCGCACGCATTTTTTATACCGATCCGACGCTGTTTTTTGATTCACATCTTTCGCCCTATGGTCGACGTTCTCCGAAGAACCGTTGATCGCACCTGGAAAATTCCGGTGCCATCGGCTTCAGCTCGTCGAAATACACCGAGCAAAGAAATTTGAAACAGCTGTGAACTGTTGCGGGTGAGTTCTATCCAAGTTTAGCTATTACTAAGAAAAATTTTGTGATATGAACGAAGCTATCTCGAGAACCGTTGATCGCACCTGGAAAATTCCGGTGCCATCGGCTTCAGCTCGTCAAAATACACCTAGTAAAGAAGTTTAAAACAGCTGTGAACTGTTGCGGGTGAGTTATATCCAAGTTTAGCTATTACTAAGAAAAATTTTGTCATATGAACGAAGCTATCTCGAGAACCGTTGATCGCACCTGGAAAATTCCGGTGCCATCGGCTTCAGCTCGTCGGAATACCCCTAGTAAAGAAGTTTAAAACAGCTGTGAACTGTTGCGGGTGAGTTATATCCAAGATTAGCTATTACTATGAAAAATTTTCTGATATGAACGAAGCTATCTCGAGAACTGTTGATCGCACCTGGAAAATTCCGGTGCCATCGGCTTCAGCTCGTCGGAATACCCCTAGTAAAGAAGTTTAAAACAGCTGTGAACTGTTGCGGGTGAGTTATATCCAAGATTAGCTATTACTATGAAAAATTTTCTGATATGAACGAAGTTATCTCGAGAACCGTTGATCGCACATCTAAAATTTTTGTTCCATCGGCTTCAGCTCGTCGAAATACACCTAGTAAAGAAGTTTAAAACAGCTGTGAACTGTTGCGGGTGAGTTATATCCAAGATTAGCTATTACTATGAAAAATTTTCTGATATGAACGAAGTTATCTCGAGAACCGTTGATCGCACATCTAAAATTTTTGTTCCATCGGCTTCAGCTCGTCGAAATACACCTAGTAACGAAGTTTGAAACAGCTGTGAACTGTTGCGGGTGTGTTATATCCAAGTTTAGCTATTACTAAGAAAAATTTTCTGATATGAACGAAGCTATCTCGAGAACTGTTGATCGCACCTGGAAAATTCCGGTGCCATCGGCTTCAGCTCGTCGGAATACCCCTAGTAAAGAAGTTTAAAACAGCTGTGAACTGTTGCGGGTGAGTTATATCCAAGATTAGCTATTACTATGAAAAATTTTCTGATATGAACGAAGTCATCTCGAGAACCGTTGATCGCACATCTAAAATTTTTGTTCCATCGGCTTCAGCTCGTCGAAATACCCCCGGAAGGAAATTTTCAAACGGCTGCATTCACTTGTCGGGGAAATAATTGCAGTCTTATCCGTTTTAGTGAAAATTGGGCGTTTCAGCAGCTGAAAAACACGTTTTGACGAAAAATTTGTTGAAATCTTGCATTTTGACGCTGTACGACACCGTCGATGGCTGCATGGCATCATTTTGTAGTACCGCACGCATTTTTTATACCGATCCGACGCTGTTTTTTGATTCACATCTTTCGCCCTATGGTCGACGTTCTCCGAAGAACCGTTGATCGCACTTGGAAAATTCCGGTGCCATCGGCTTCAGCTCGTCGAAATACACCTAGTAAAGAAGTTTAAAACAGCTGTGAACTGTTGCGGGTGAGTTATATCCAAGATTAGCTATTACTATGAAAAATTTTCTGATATGAACGAAGTTATCTCGAGAACCGTTGATCGCACATCTAAAATTTTTGTTCCATCGGCTTCAGCTCGTCGAAATACACCTAGTAACGAAGTTTGAAACAGCTGTGAACTGTTGCGGGTGTGTTATATCCAAGTTTAGCTATTACTAAGAAAAATTTTCTGATATGAACGAAGCTATCTCGAGAACTGTTGATCGCACCTGGAAAATTCCGGTGCCATCGGCTTCAGCTCGTCGGAATACCCCTAGTAAAGAAGTTTAAAACAGCTGTGAACTGTTGCGGGTGAGTTATATCCAAGATTAGCTATTACTATGAAAAATTTTCTGATATGAACGAAGTTATCTCGAGAACCGTTGATCGCACATCTAAAATTTTTGTTCCATCGGCTTCAGCTCGTCGAAATACACCTAGTAAAGAAGTTTAAAACAGCTGTGAACTGTTGCGGGTGAGTTATATCCAAGATTAGCTATTACTATGAAAAATTTTCTGATATGAACGAAGTTATCTCGAGAACCGTTCATCGCACATCTAAAATTTTTGTTCCATCGGCTTCAGCTCGTCGAAATACACCTAGTAACGAAGTTTGAAACAGCTGTGAACTGTTGCGGGTGAGTTATATCCAAGTTTAGCTATTACTAAGAAAAATTTTCTGATATGAACGAAGCTATCTCGAGAACCGTTGATCGCACCTGGAAAATTCCGGTGCCATCGGCTTCAGCTCGTCGAAATACATCGAGCAAAGATGTTTCAAACAGCTGTGAACTGTTGTGGGTGCGTTATATCCAAGTTTAGCTATTACTAAGAAAAATTTTCTGATATGAACGAAGCTATCTCGAGAACCGTTGATCGCACCTGGAAAATTCCGGTGCCATCGGCTTCAGCTCGTCGAAATACACCCAGTAAAGAAGTTTAAAACAGCTGTGAACTGTTGCGGGTGAGTTATATCCAAAATTAGCTATTACTATGAAAAATTTTCTGATATGAACGAAGTTATCTCGAGAACCGTTGATCGCACATCTAAAATTTTTGTTCCATCGGCTTCAGCTCGTCGAAATACCCCCGGAAGGAAATTTTTAAACGGCTGCATTCACTTGTCGGGGAAATAATTGCAGTCTTATCCGTTTTAGTGAAAATCGTGCGTTTCGGCAGCTGAAAAACACGTTTTGACGAAAAATTTGTTGAAATCTTGCATTTTGACGCTGTCCGACACCGTCGATGGCTGCATGGCATCATTTTGTAGTACCGCACGCATTTTTTATACCGATCCGACGCTGTTTTTTGATTCACATCTTTCGCCCTATGGTCGACGTTCTCCGAAGAACCGTTGATCGCACCTGGAAACCTCCGGTGCCATCGGCTTCAGCTCGTCGAAATACACCGAGCAGAGAAATTTGAAACAGCTGTGAACTGTTGCGGGTGAGTTCTATCCAAGTTTAGCTATTACTAAGAAAAATTTTGTGATATGAACGAAGCTATCTCGAGAACCGTTGATCGCACCTGGAAAATTCCGGTGCCATCGGCTTCAGCTCGTCGAAATACACCCAGTAAAGAAGTTTGAAACAGCTGTGAACTGTTGCGGGTGAGTTATATCCAAGTTTAGCTATTACTAAGAAAAATTTTCTGATATGAACGAAGCTATCTCGAGAACCGTTGATCGCACCTGGAAAATTCCGGTGCCATCGGCTTCAGCTCGTCGAAATACCCCCGGAAGGAAATTTTCAAACGGCTGCATTCACTTGTCGGGGAAATAATTGCAGTCTTATCCGTTTTAGTGAAAATCGTGCGTTTCAGCAGCTGAAAAACACGTTTTGACGAAAAATTTGTTGAAATCTTGCATTTTGACGCTGTACGACACCGTCGATGGCTGCATGGCATCATTTTGTAGTACCGCACGCATTTTTTATACCGATCCGACGCTGTTTTTTTATTCACATCTTTCGCCCTATGGTCGACGTTCTCCGAAGAACCGTTGATCGCACCTGGAAAATTCCGGTGCCATCGGCTTCAGCTCGTCGAAATACACCTAGTAAAGAAGTTTGAAACAGCTGTGAACTGTTGCGGGTGAGTTATATCCAAGTTTAGCTATTACTAAGAAAAATTTTGTGATATGAACGAAGCTATCTCGAGAACCGTTGATCGCACCTGGAAAATTCCGGTGCCATCGGCTTCAGCTCGTCGAAATACATCGAGCAATGACGTTTCAAACAGCTGTGAACCGTTGTGGGTGCGTTATATCCAAGTTTAGCTATTACTATGAAAAATTTTCTGATATGAACGAAGTTATCTCGAGAACCGTTGATCGCACCTGGAAAATTCCGGTGCCATCGGCTTCAGCTCGTCGAAATACACCCAGTAAAGAAGTTTAAAACAGCTGTGAACTGTTGCGGGTGAGTTATATCCAAGATTAGCTATTACTATGAAAAATTTTCTGATATGAACGAAGTTATCTCGAGAACCGTTGATCGCACATCTAAAATTTTTGTTCCATCGGCTTCAGCTCGTCGAAATACCCCCGGAAGGAAATTTTCAAACGGCTGCATTCACTTGTCGGGGAAATAATTGCAGTCTTATCCGTTTTAGTGAAAATCGTGCGTTTCAGCAGCTGAAAAACACGTTTTGACGAAAAATTTGTTGAAATCTTGCATTTTGACGCTGTACGACACCGTCGATGGCTGCATGGCATCATTTTGTAGTACCGCACGCATTTTTTATACCGATCCGACGCTGTTTTTTGATTCACATCTTTCGCCCTATGGTCGACGTTCTCCGAAGAACCGTTGATCGCACTTGGAAAATTCCGGTGCCATCGGCTTCAGCTCTTCGAAATACACCTAGTAAAGAAGTTTAAAACAGCTGTGAACTGTTGCGGGTGAGTTATATCCAAGATTAGCTATTACTATGAAAAATTTTCTGATATGAACGAAGTTATCTCGAGAACCGTTGATCGCACATCTAAAATTTTTGTTCCATCGGCTTCAGCTCGTCGAAATACACCTAGTAACGAAGTTTGAAACAGCTGTGAACTGTTGCGGGTGTGTTATATCCAAGTTTAGCTATTACTAAGAAAAATTTTCTGATATGAACGAAGCTATCTCGAGAACTGTTGATCGCACCTGGAAAATTCCGGTGCCATCGGCTTCAGCTCGTCGGAATACCCCTAGTAAAGAAGTTTAAAACAGCTGTGAACTGTTGCGGGTGAGTTATATCCAAGATTAGCTATTACTATGAAAAATTTTCTGATATGAACGAAGTTATCTCGAGAACCGTTGATCGCACATCTAAAATTTTTGTTCCATCGGCTTCAGCTCGTCGAAATACACCCAGTAAAGAAGTTTAAAACAGCTGTGAACTGTTGCGGGAGAGTTATATCCAAGATTAGCTATTACTATGAAAAATTTTCTGATATGAACGAAGTTATCTCGAGAACCGTTGATCGCACATCTAAAATTTTTGTTCCATCGGCTTCAGCTCGTCGAAATACCCCCGGAAGGAAATTTTCAAACGGCTGCATTCACTTGTCGGGGAAATAATTGCAGTCTTATCCGTTTTAGTGAAAATTGGGCGTTTCAGCAGCTGAAAAACACGTTTTGACGAAAAATTTGTTGAAATCTTGCATTTTGACGCTGTACGACACCGTCGATGGCTGCATGGCATCATTTTGTAGTACCGCACGCATTTTTTATACCGATCCGACGCTGTTTTTTGATTCACATCTTTCGCCCTATGGTCGACGTTCTCCGAAGAACCGTTGATCGCACTTGGAAAATTCCGGTGCCATCGGCTTCAGCTCGTCGAAATACACCTAGTAAAGAAGTTTAAAACAGCTGTGAACTGTTGCGGGTGAGTTATATCCAAGATTAGCTATTACTATGAAAAATTTTCTGATATGAACGAAGTTATCTCGAGAACCGTTGATCGCACATCTAAAATTTTTGTTCCATCGGCTTCAGCTCGTCGAAATACACCTAGTAACGAAGTTTGAAACAGCTGTGAACTGTTGCGGGTGTGTTATATCCAAGTTTAGCTATTACTAAGAAAAATTTTCTGATATGAACGAAGCTATCTCGAGAACTGTTGATCGCACCTGGAAAATTCCGGTGCCATCGGCTTCAGCTCGTCGGAATACCCCTAGTAAAGAAGTTTAAAACAGCTGTGAACTGTTGCGGGTGAGTTATATCCAAGATTAGCTATTACTATGAAAAATTTTCTGATATGAACGAAGTTATCCCGAGAACCGTTGATCGCACATCTAAAATTTTTGTTCCATCGGCTTCAGCTCGTCGAAATACACCTAGTAAAGAAGTTTAAAACAGCTGTGAACTGTTGCGGGTGAGTTATATCCAAGATTAGCTATTACTATGAAAAATTTTCTGATATGAACGAAGTTATCTCGAGAACCGTTCATCGCACATCTAAAATTTTTGTTCCATCGGCTTCAGCTCGTCGAAATACACCTAGTAACGAAGTTTGAAACAGCTGTGAACTGTTGCGGGTGAGTTATATCCAAGTTTAGCTATTACTAAGAAAAATTTTCTGATATGAACGAAGCTATCTCGAGAACCGTTGATCGCACCTGGAAAATTCCGGTGCCATCGGCTTCAGCTCGTCGAAATACATCGAGCAAAGACGTTTCAAACAGCTGTGAACTGTTGTGGGTGCGTTATATCCAAGTTTAGCTATTACTAAGAAAAATTTTCTGATATGAACGAAGCTATCTCGAGAACCGTTGATCGCACCTGGAAAATTTCGGTGCCATCGGCTTCAGCTCGTCAAAATACACCTAGTAAAGGAGTTTAAAACAGCTGTGAACTGTTGCGGGTGAGTTATATCCAAGATTAGCTATTACTATGAAAAATTTTCTGATATGAACGAAGTTATCTCGAGAACCGTTGATCGCACATCTAAAATTTTTGTTCCATCGGCTTCAGCTCGTCGAAATACACCTAGTAACGAAGTTTGAAACAGCTGTGAACTGTTGCGGGTGTGTTATATCCAAGTTTAGCTATTACTAAGAAAAATTTTCTGATATGAACGAAGCTATCTCGAGAACCGTTGATCGCACCTGGAAAATTCCGGTGCCATCGGCTTCACCTCGTCGAAATACACCCAGTAAAGAAGTTTAAAACAGCTGTGAACTGTTGCGGGTGAGTTATATCCAAGATTAGCTATTACTATGAAAAATTTTCTGATATGAACGAAGTTATCTCGAGAACCGTTGATCGCACATCTAAAATTTTTGTTCCATCGGCTTCAGCTCGTCGAAATACCCCCGGAAGGAAATTTTCAAACGGCTGCATTCACTTGTCGGGGAAATAATTGCAGTCTTATCCGTTTTAGTGAAAATTGGGCGTTTCAGCAGCTGAAAAACACGTTTTGACGAAAAATTTGTTGAAATCTTGCATTTTGACGCTGTACGACACCGTCGATGGCTGCATGGCATCATTTTGTAGTACCGCACGCATTTTTTATACCGATCCGACGCTGTTTTTTGATTCACATCTTTCGCCCTATGGTCGACGTTCTCCGAAGAACCGTTGATCGCACTTGGAAAATTCCGGTGCCATCGGCTTCAGCTCGTCGAAATACACCTAGTAAAGAAGTTTAAAACAGCTGTGAACTGTTGCGGGTGAGTTATATCCAAGATTAGCTATTACTATGAAAAATTTTCTGATATGAACGAAGTTATCTCGAGAACCGTTGATCGCACATCTAAAATTTTTGTTCCATCGGCTTCAGCTCGTCGAAATACACCTAGTAACGAAGTTTGAAACAGCTGTGAACTGTTGCGGGTGTGTTATATCCAAGTTTAGCTATTACTAAGAAAAATTTTCTGATATGAACGAAGCTATCTCGAGAACTGTTGATCGCACCTGGAAAATTCCGGTGCCATCGGCTTCAGCTCGTCGGAATACCCCTAGTAAAGAAGTTTAAAACAGCTGTGAACTGTTGCGGGTGAGTTATATCCAAGATTAGCTATTACTATGAAAAATTTTCTGATATGAACGAAGTTATCTCGAGAACCGTTGATCGCACATCTAAAATTTTTGTTCCATCGGCTTCAGCTCGTCGAAATACACCTAGTAACGAAGTTTGAAACAGCTGTGAACTGTTGCGGGTGTGTTATATCCAAGTTTAGCTATTACTAAGAAAAATTTTCTGATATGAACGAAGCTATCTCGAGAACTGTTGATCGCACCTGGAAAATTCCGGTGCCATCGGCTTCAGCTCGTCGAAATACATCGAGCAAAGACGTTTCAAACAGCTGTGAACTGTTGTGGGTGCGTTATATCCAAGTTTAGCTATTACTAAGAAAAATTTTCTGATATGAACGAAGCTATCTCGAGAACCGTTGATCGCACCTGGAAAATTTCGGTGCCATCGGCTTCAGCTCGTCAAAATACACCTAGTAAAGGAGTTTAAAACAGCTGTGAACTGTTGCGGGTGAGTTATATCCAAGATTAGCTATTACTATGAAAAATTTTCTGATATGAACGAAGTTATCTCGAGAACCGTTGATCGCACATCTAAAATTTTTGTTCCATCGGCTTCAGCTCGTCGAAATACACCTAGTAACGAAGTTTGAAACAGCTGTGAACTGTTGCGGGTGTGTTATATCCAAGTTTAGCTATTACTAAGAAAAATTTTCTGATATGAACGAAGCTATCTCGAGAACCGTTGATCGCACCTGGAAAATTCCGGTGCCATCGGCTTCACCTCGTCGAAATACACCCAGTAAAGAAGTTTAAAACAGCTGTGAACTGTTGCGGGTGAGTTATATCCAAGATTAGCTATTACTATGAAAAATTTTCTGATATGAACGAAGTTATCTCGAGAACCGTTGATCGCACATCTAAAATTTTTGTTCCATCGGCTTCAGCTCGTCGAAATACCCCCGGAAGGAAATTTTCAAACGGCTGCATTCACTTGTCGGGGAAATAATTGCAATCTTATCCGTTTTAGTGAAAATTGGGCGTTTCAGCAGCTGAAAAACACGTTTTGACGAAAAATTTGTTGAAATCTTGCATTTTGACGCTGTACGACACCGTCGATGGCTGCATGGCATCATTTTGTAGTACCGCACGCATTTTTTATACCGATCCGACGCTGTTTTTTGATTCACATCTTTCGCCCTATGGTCGACGTTCTCCGAAGAACCGTTGATCGCACTTGGAAAATTCCGGTGCCATCGGCTTCAGCTCGTCGAAATACACCTAGTAAAGAAGTTTAAAACAGCTGTGAACTGTTGCGGGTGAGTTATATCCAAGATTAGCTATTACTATGAAAAATTTTCTGATATGAACGAAGTTATCTCGAGAACCGTTGATCGCACATCTAAAATTTTTGTTCCATCGGCTTCAGCTCGTCGAAATACACCTAGTAACGAAGTTTGAAACAGCTGTGAACTGTTGCGGGTGTGTTATATCCAAGTTTAGCTATTACTAAGAAAAATTTTCTGATATGAACGAAGCTATCTCGAGAACTGTTGATCGCACCTGGAAAATTCCGGTGCCATCGGCTTCAGCTCGTCGGAATACCCCTAGTAAAGAAGTTTAAAACAGCTGTGAACTGTTGCGGGTGAGTTATATCCAAGATTAGCTATTACTATGAAAAATTTTCTGATATGAACGAAGTTATCTCGAGAACCGTTGATCGCACATCTAAAATTTTTGTTCCATCGGCTTCAGCTCGTCGAAATACACCTAGTAACGAAGTTTGAAACAGCTGTGAACTGTTGCGGGTGTGTTATATCCAAGTTTAGCTATTACTAAGAAAAATTTTCTGATATGAACGAAGCTATCTCGAGAACTGTTGATCGCACCTGGAAAATTCCGGTGCCATCGGCTTCAGCTCGTCGAAATACATCGAGCAAAGACGTTTCAAACAGCTGTGAACTGTTGTGGGTGCGTTATATCCAAGTTTAGCTATTACTAAGAAAAATTTTCTGATATGAACGAAGCTATCTCGAGAACCGTTGATCGCACCTGGAAAATTTCGGTGCCATCGGCTTCAGCTCGTCAAAATACACCTAGTAAAGGAGTTTAAAACAGCTGTGAACTGTTGCGGGTGAGTTATATCCAAGATTAGCTATTACTATGAAAAATTTTCTGATATGAACGAAGTTATCTCGAGAACCGTTGATCGCACATCTAAAATTTTTGTTCCATCGGCTTCAGCTCGTCGAAATACACCTAGTAACGAAGTTTGAAACAGCTGTGAACTGTTGCGGGTGTGTTATATCCAAGTTTAGCTATTACTAAGAAAAATTTTCTGATATGAACGAAGCTATCTCGAGAACCGTTGATCGCACCTGGAAAATTCCGGTGCCATCGGCTTCACCTCGTCGAAATACACCCAGTAAAGAAGTTTAAAACAGCTGTGAACTGTTGCGGGTGAGTTATATCCAAGATTAGCTATTACTATGAAAAATTTTCTGATATGAACGAAGTTATCTCGAGAACCGTTGATCGCACATCTAAAATTTTTGTTCCATCGGCTTCAGCTCGTCGAAATACCCCCGGAAGGAAATTTTCAAACGGCTGCATTCACTTGTCGGGGAAATAATTGCAGTCTTATCCGTTTTAGTGAAAATTGGGCGTTTCAGCAGCTGAAAAACACGTTTTGACGAAAAATTTGTTGAAATCTTGCATTTTGACGCTGTACGACACCGTCGATGGCTGCATGGCATCATTTTGTAGTACCGCACGCATTTTTTATACCGATCCGACGCTGTTTTTTGATTCACATCTTTCGCCCTATGGTCGACGTTCTCCGAAGAACCGTTGATCGCACTTGGAAAATTCCGGTGCCATCGGCTTCAGCTCGTCGAAATACACCTAGTAAAGAAGTTTAAAACAGCTGTGAACTGTTGCGGGTGAGTTATATCCAAGATTAGCTATTACTATGAAAAATTTTCTGATATGAACGAAGTTATCTCGAGAACCGTTGATCGCACATCTAAAATTTTTGTTCCATCGGCTTCAGCTCGTCGAAATACACCTAGTAACGAAGTTTGAAACAGCTGTGAACTGTTGCGGGTGTGTTATATCCAAGTTTAGCTATTACTAAGAAAAATTTTCTGATATGAACGAAGCTATCTCGAGAACTGTTGATCGCACCTGGAAAATTCCGGTGCCATCGGCTTCAGCTCGTCGGAATACCCCTAGTAAAGAAGTTTAAAACAGCTGTGAACTGTTGCGGGTGAGTTATATCCAAGATTAGCTATTACTATGAAAAATTTTCTGATATGAACGAAGTTATCTCGAGAACCGTTGATCGCACATCTAAAATTTTTGTTCCATCGGCTTCAGCTCGTCGAAATACCCCCGGAAGGAAATTTTCAAACGGCTGCATTCACTTGTCGGGGAAATAATTGCAGTCTTATCCGTTTTAGTGAAAATTGGGCGTTTCAGCAGCTGAAAAACACGTTTTGACGAAAAATTTGTTGAAATCTTGCATTTTGACGCTGTACGACACCGTCGATGGCTGCGTGGCATCATTTTGTAGTACCGCACGCATTTTTTATACCGATCCGACGCTGTTTTTTGATTCACATCTTTCGCCCTATGGTCGACGTTCTCCGAAGAACCGTTGATCGCACTTGGAAAATTCCGGTGCCATCGGCTTCAGCTCGTCGAAATACACCTAGTAAAGAAGTTTAAAACAGCTGTGAACTGTTGCGGGTGAGTTATATCCAAGATTAGCTATTACTATGAAAAATTTTCTGATATGAACGAAGTTATCTCGAGAACCGTTGATCGCACATCTAAAATTTTTGTTCCATCGGCTTCAGCTCGTCGAAATACACCTAGTAACGAAGTTTGAAACAGCTGTGAACTGTTGCGGGTGTGTTATATCCAAGTTTAGCTATTACTAAGAAAAATTTTCTGATATGAACGAAGCTATCTCGAGAACTGTTGATCGCACCTGGAAAATTCCGGTGCCATCGGCTTCAGCTCGTCGGAATACCCCTAGTAAAGAAGTTTAAAACAGCTGTGAACTGTTGCGGGTGAGTTATATCCAAGATTAGCTATTACTATGAAAAATTTTCTGATATGAACGAAGTTATCTCGAGAACCGTTGATCGCACATCTAAAATTTTTGTTCCATCGGCTTCAGCTCGTCGAAATACACCTAGTAACGAAGTTTGAAACAGCTGTGAACTGTTGCGGGTGTGTTATATCCAAGTTTAGCTATTACTAAGAAAAATTTTCTGATATGAACGAAGCTATCTCGAGAACTGTTGATCGCACCTGGAAAATTCCGGTGCCATCGGCTTCAGCTCGTCGGAATACCCCTAGTAAAGAAGTTTAAAACAGCTGTGAACTGTTGCGGGTGAGTTATATCCAAGATTAGCTATTACTATGAAAAATTTTCTGATATGAACGAAGTTATCTCGAGAACCGTTGATCGCACATCTAAAATTTTTGTTCCATCGGCTTCAGCTCGTCGAAATACACCTAGTAAAGAAGTTTAAAACAGCTGTGAACTGTTGCGGGTGAGTTATATCCAAGATTAGCTATTACTATGAAAAATTTTCTGATATGAACGAAGTTATCTCGAGAACCGTTCATCGCACATCTAAAATTTTTGTTCCATCGGCTTCAGCTCGTCGAAATACACCTAGTAACGAAGTTTGAAACAGCTGTGAACTGTTGCGGGTGAGTTATATCCAAGTTTAGCTGTTACTAAGAAAAATTTTCTGATATGAACGAAGCTATCTCGAGAACCGTTGATCGCACCTGGAAAATTCCGGTGCCATCGGCTTCAGCTCGTCGAAATACATCGAGCAAAGACGTTTCAAACAGCTGTGAACTGTTGTGGGTGCGTTATATCCAAGTTTAGCTATTACTAAGAAAAATTTTCTGATATGAACGAAGCTATCTCGAGAACCGTTGATCGCACCTGGAAAATTCCGGTGCCATCGGCTTCAGCTCGTCGAAATACATCGAGCAAAGACGTTTCAAACAGCTGTGAACTGTTGTGGGTGCGTTATATCCAAGTTTAGCTATTACTAAGAAAAATTTTCTGATATGAACGAAGCTATCTCGAGAACCGTTGATCGCACCTGGAAAATTTCGGTGCCATCGGCTTCAGCTCGTCAAAATACACCTAGTAAAGGAGTTTAAAACAGCTGTGAACTGTTGCGGGTGAGTTATATCCAAGATTAGCTATTACTATGAAAAATTTTCTGATATGAACGAAGTTATCTCGAGAACCGTTGATCGCACATCTAAAATTTTTGTTCCATCGGCTTCAGCTCGTCGAAATACCCCCGGAAGGAAATTTTTAAACGGCTGCATTCACTTGTCGGGGAAATAATTGCAGTCTTATCCGTTTTAGTGAAAATCGTGCGTTTCAGCAGCTGAAAAACACGTTTTGACGAAAAATTTGTTGAAATCTTGCATTTTGACGCTGTCCGACACCGTCGATGGCTGCATGGCATCATTTTGTAGTACCGCACGCATTTTTTATACCGATCCGACGCTGTTTTTTGATTCACATCTTTCGCCCTATGGTCGACGTTCTCCGAAGAACCGTTGATCGCACCTGGAAAATTCCGGTGCCATCGGCTTCAGCTCGTCGAAATACACCGAGCAAAGAAATTTGAAACAGCTGTGAACTGTTGCGGGTGAGTTCTATCCAAGTTTAGCTATTACTAAGAAAAATTTTGTGATATGAACGAAGCTATCTCGAGAACCGTTGATCGCACCTGGAAAATTCCGGTGCCATCGGCTTCAGCTCGTCAAAATACACCTAGTAAAGAAGTTTAAAACAGCTGTGAACTGTTGCGGGTGAGTTATATCCAAGATTAGCTATTACTATGAAAAATTTTCTGATATGAACGAAGTTATCTCGAGAACCGTTGATCGCACATCTAAAATTTTTGTTCCATCGGCTTCAGCTCGTCGAAATACCCCCGGAAGGAAATTTTCAAACGGCTGCATTCACTTGTCGGGGAAATAATTGCAGTCTTATCCGTTTTAGTGAAAATCGTGCGTTTCAGCAGCTGAAAAACACGTTTTGACGAAAAATTTGTTGAAATCTTGCATTTTGACGCTGTACGACACCGTCGATGGCTGCATGGCATCATTTTGTAGTACCGCACGCATTTTTTATACCGATCCGACGCTGTTTTTTTATTCACATCTTTCGCCCTATGGTCGACGTTCTCCGAAGAACCGTTGATCGCACCTGGAAAATTCCGGTGCCATCGGCTTCAGTTCGTCGAAATACACCGAGCAAAGAAGTTTGAAACAGCTGTGAACTGTTGCGGGTGAGTTATATCCAAGTTTAGCTATTACTAAGAAAAATTTTCTGATATGAACGAAGCTATCTCGAGAACCGTTGATAGCACCTGGAAAATTCCGGTGCCATCGGCTTCAGCTCGTCGAAATACACCTAGTAAAGAAGTTTGAAACAGCTGTGAACTGTTGCGGGTGAGTTATATCCAAGTTTAGCTATTACTAAGAAAAATTTTCTGATATGAACGAAGCTATCTCGAGAACCGTTGATCGCACCTGGAAAATTTCGGTGCCATCGGCTTCAGCTCGTCGAAATACATCGAGCAAAGACGTTCCAAACAGCTGTGAACTGTTGTGGGTGCGTTATATCGAAGTTTAGCCATTACTAAGAAAAATTTTCTGATATGAACGAAGCTATCTCGAGAACCGTTGATCGCACCTGGAAAATTCCGGTGCCATCGGCTTCAGCTCGTCAAAATACACCTAGTAAAGGAGTTTAAAACAGCTGTGAACTGTTGCGGGTGAGTTATATCCAAGATTAGCTATTACTATGAAAAATTTTCTGATATGAACGAAGTTATCTCGAGAACCGTTGATCGCACATCTAAAATTTTTGTTCCATCGGCTTCAGCTCGTCGAAATACACCTAGTAACGAAGTTTGAAACAGCTGTGAACTGTTGCGGGTGTGTTATATCCAAGTTTAGCTATTACTAAGAAAAATTTTCTGATATGAACGAAGCTATCTCGAGAACCGTTGATCGCACCTGGAAAATTCCGGTGCCATCGGCTTCACCTCGTCGAAATACACCCAGTAAAGAAGTTTAAAACAGCTGTGAACTGTTGCGGGTGAGTTATATCCAAAATTAGCTATTACTATGAAAAATTTTCTGATATGAACGAAGTTATCTCGAGAACCGTTGATCGCACATCTAAAATTTTTGTTCCATCGGCTTCAGCTCGTCGAAATACCCCCGGAAGGAAATTTTTAAACGGCTGCATTCACTTGTCGGGGAAATAATTGCAGTCTTATCCGTTTTAGTGAAAATCGTGCGTTTCAGCAGCTGAAAAACACGTTTTGACGAAAAATTTGTTGAAATCTTGCATTTTGACGCTGTCCGACACCGTCGATGGCTGCATGGCATCATTTTGTAGTACCGCACGCATTTTTTATACCGATCCGACGCTGTTTTTTGATTCACATCTTTCGCCCTATGGTCGACGTTCTCCGAAGAACCGTTGATCGCACCTGGAAAATTCCGGTGCCATCGGCTTCAGCTCGTCGAAATACACCGAGCAAAGAAATTTGAAACAGCTGTGAACTGTTGCGGGTGAGTTCTATCCAAGTTTAGCTATTACTAAGAAAAATTTTGTGATATGAACGAAGCTATCTCGAGAACCGTTGATCGCACCTGGAAAATTCCGGTGCCATCGGCTTCAGCTCGTCAAAATACACCTAGTAAAGAAGTTTAAAACAGCTGTGAACTGTTGTGGGTGCGTTATATCCAAGTTTAGCTATTACTAAGAAAAATTTTCTGATATGAACGAAGCTATCTCGAGAACCGTTGATCGCACCTGGAAAATTCCGGTGCCATCGGCTTCAGCTCGTCGAAATACATCGAGCAAAGACGTTTCAAACAGCTGTGAACTGTTGTGGGTGCGTTATATCCAAGTTTAGCTAGTACTAAGAAAAATTTTCTGATATGAACGAAGCTATCTCGAGAACCGTTGATCGCACCTGGAAAATTCCGGTGCCATCGGCTTCAGCTCGTCAAAATACACCTAGTAAAGGAGTTTAAAACAGCTGTGAACTGTTGCGGGTGAGTTATATCCAAGATTAGCTATTACTATGAAAAATTTTCTGATATGAACGAAGTTATCTCGAGAACCGTTGATCGCACATCTAAAATTTTTGTTCCATCGGCTTCAGCTCGTCGAAATACACCTAGTAACGAAGTTTGAAACAGCTGTGAACTGTTGCGGGTGTGTTATATCCAAGTTTAGCTATTACTAAGAAAAATTTTCTGATATGAACGAAGCTATCTCGAGAACCGTTGATCGCACCTGGAAAATTCCGGTGCCATCGGCTTCACCTCGTCGAAATACACCCAGTAAAGAAGTTTAAAACAGCTGTGAACTGTTGCGGGTGAGTTATATCCAAAATTAGCTATTACTATGAAAAATTTTCTGATATGAACGAAGTTATCTCGAGAACCGTTGATCGCACATCTAAAATTTTTGTTCCATCGGCTTCAGCTCGTCGAAATACCCCCGGAAGGAAATTTTTAAACGGCTGCATTCACTTGTCGGGGAAATAATTGCAGTCTTATCCGTTTTAGTGAAAATCGTGCGTTTCAGCAGCTGAAAAACACGTTTTGACGAAAAATTTGTTGAAATCTTGCATTTTGACGCTGTCCGACACCGTCGATGGCTGCATGGCATCATTTTGTAGTACCGCACGCATTTTTTATACCGATCCGACGCTGTTTTTTGATTCACATCTTTCGCCCTATGGTCGACGTTCTCCGAAGAACCGTTGATCGCACCTGGAAAATTCCGGTGCCATCGGCTTCAGCTCGTCGAAATACACCGAGCAAAGAAATTTGAAACAGCTGTGAACTGTTGCGGGTGAGTTCTATCCAAGTTTAGCTATTACTAAGAAAAATTTTGTGATATGAACGAAGCTATCTCGAGAACCGTTGATCGCACCTGGAAAATTCCGGTGCCATCGGCTTCAGCTCGTCAAAATACACCTAGTAAAGAAGTTTAAAACAGCTGTGAACTGTTGTGGGTGCGTTATATCCAAGTTTAGCTATTACTAAGAAAAATTTTCTGATATGAACGAAGCTATCTCGAGAACCGTTGATCGCACCTGGAAAATTCCGGTGCCATCGGCTTCAGCTCGTCGAAATACACCCAGTAAAGAAGTTTAAAACAGCTGTGAACTGTTGCGGGTGAGTTATATCCAAAATTAGCTATTACTATGAAAAATTTTCTGATATGAACGAAGTTATCTCGAGAACCGTTGATCGCACATCTAAAATTTTTGTTCCATCGGCTTCAGCTCGTCGAAATACCCCCGGAAGGAAATTTTCAAACGGCTGCATTCACTTGTCGGGGAAATAATTGCAGTCTTATCCGTTTTGGTGAAAATCGT